>NC_049906.1:9134636-9472136 GCF_001411555.2 Juglans regia | reverse complement strand
AGTTTGGAGGAAGATGAAGAAGACGAGTCAGAAGATGAATACGAATCAGAATCCGGGCAGGAGGTGGATAAAGATGATGAAGAAGAGGTGCATGATGATGATGAAGATGTTATTGATGGAGATTCTGAAACAAGCATGGAAAATTCATCTGAAGAATAAAAGTACTAAATATTTTATTTATATAGGTGACTATAAAATATCTTAAATTTTCATAATTTCTTCTAATTAATTTTCTTTGATATAATTAATTATTTTAAAGAATGCCGCCAAAACGACAACGAAGAAATGTGCCTCCGCCAAGTCCAAGTCCTGAATCCATTGAGGACTCCCCACTCGAGGAATCCGTTCCTGAAGATCAAGCTAACACAGAAGAGAACAACAGCCAGTCGACACCTACCAGTAAGGAAATATTGTCGTTGATAATTATATATATAGTTAATACTTTTTTCTCAATAACTATATAATTATAATTATAGTATATCTATTATTATCATGTAGTTGATGCATCTGCACGTCGCGGTCGTGGCTATACACGTGGAATCTCTCTTGAAAAAAATAGAAGGCACGGTAAACTGAAGGTCACAATTCCTGATAATTCCACTGGAGGAGTGGATGATAGTGCAGCAGCGCTTTCCTCCTATATTGGCACAGTAGTTCGAGCTTATGCTCCATTTTATGTGCGCTCATGGCGAGATGTTCCGAATGAGATTAAGGAGCACATTCGAAGTCGTGTGCTGGTGAGTTTACTTTTCAGTACATTTTTTTCACTTAGATTAATATATTATATTTTTTACCTGATTCCCTTGTTAGGATGAATTCGACCTCGACTTTGGCCGTAGCGAGGATTTGAGAACCGTGAATGAGTTGATGGCTACACTATTCCGACGTCACAAAGGACGATGTCATGACCACTTCAAGAAGTTTGAGACGTTGGAAGAGGCTGCGCAGTCTCCTTTTCAGCAGATGAAGTTAGATGATTGAGAAAGTGTTGTGATCTTTTCGCATCTCCAGATTATCAGGTATTTTACATTTATATCTTTTAATTATTTACATTCATATTCGTTTTATACATTATATGTATACATATTACAATTAACATTTTTAATATATTTTGTAGCACTTGAGTTCTACAAATGCACAGAATAGATCCGTTCTGACTGTCCACCATCGTGCCGGTTCAAGGTCATTCCACCGTCTTGCTGAAAAAATGGTAATTAAAAAATTATAGAATTCATTTATTTTCCTGATATTCTTTCTGATAAGTACTAACATTATCTTTTTAAAATTGCTAATATTGTCGCTTTGTTAGAAACGTGATGATCCTGAAAACTTTTCCCTCATTCATGTCTATGCTGCTGCTCACACTAATGAGCATAGTGAGTGGATGGATCCTGTCGCTGCAGATAATTATGTAAGCAGTGTTAATTTTGTTAAATAAATTTTTTATAGAACATTTTAATAGTTTATTTCTTATTTCTATTTCTTTTAATACGTTACTAATTATTTACGATCATTACCTTTTAAATTGCAGAACAAAATGTTGGAGATGCAGTCGACTTCTGCGGAATCCTCTCCTAGTGACATAGACATATTCACCCAAGTGCTCGGGCCGCAGTCTAGTATGGCAAGAGGTTTGGGACGATCTATCAAGCATAAATGTTCATCCTCCTCAACCTCATCGGCTTCACAAATTAATAATCTTACAGCAGATTTAGAAGCTGCACGGCGTGAGAATGAGTATATGAGGTCGAGACAGCAAGAGTTAGAGTCTCTCTTAGAACGACAGTCTCATTTAGAGACGCGTTTGCAGGACCAACAGAGAGACCAGGAGGAAAGAATACGCAGTGAAGTGCAAGAGCAAGTGCAACGAGAGATGATGGTGCAAATGGAGCGTGTTATGTCGTTGCAACAGAATCCCCGTGGGCGAGGGAAAAAGAAGAAATAAATTTTATCAATATTTCTGACTAGTTTTAATATCTAATTTTGTACTTTTATAAGACATTGTTACTTGTTAATTGGGTATGTAATATGATACAATTGGTATTTTGTTTTTAAATTTTATGAAATTAGTATTTCTGATCTGTACATTCGAATGTAAATAAAAATCGTTTGAACGTTGGTTCGCACTATAACAAACGTTCGAACGTAAATACAATTGAATCGTTCGAACGTTAAACCGACTAATGTTCGAACAAAGAACTTGCATTCGGACGCTCCTTCGTTTACATTCGAAATAACGTCCGAACATTAAACGCGCTATGTTTGAACATTTACGTTTACATTCAAACAAATATTCGAACGTTTATTGTAATTAACGTTCGGACGCATTAACATTAGAACGTAAATATGATACGTTCGAACGATATCCAACAAACGTCAACTTCTCTCATTCGAACGCCAATCGGTCGGGTATAACGTCCGAACGTTTGATTTTACGTCCGAACGTGATTTTCTGTGACAGTTCATAACCGTCACAAAAAAAGGAACGTTCGAACGTTGTACTGAACGGAACACTTCCAACCGTCACTAAAAATATTTTTTGTGACGGTTGAACAGTAAACCGTCACCAAATGTTTTCTGTGACGCACTTTAGGTGACGGTCATGGTGACGGTTTCAAACCGTCACCAAATATGTTTAGTGATGGTTTGCCATTTTTTTGTGACAATTTCCTCTGTCACAAAACACACATTCTGTTGTAGTGATGCTTACGTACCCCTTATGATCTGAAAAAATGGCCTGCTAATTATAAATTACTTGGAAAAAGTGCTTTGCTTTGAGATAATCTATTACGTACGCTCACGGCGGCTGGCCTATTACTAATTTACTAAGATATATCTTTCACGCATGCTTTGCATGCTGGCAGGCATAAAAATCAGTGGGGATGGAAATATTGCTTCAAATTAGAGAAGAAGAACAGTAATATATATTGTCAGTTCAAAATTCAGGAAGTAATAGTACTAGTACTAATGATTTTTGCATGATACGTTTCAACGAGATAATAAATAGCATATAAAAGATTCTTATAAAAGATTGAAATTGAGTGACGTCTAAAATGGGTTTGGGTTATTTAATTCAGCAGTGCTAAAGCGACAAAAAAATTTCATAAAAATAAATTTATAAATTGACATAATTTCATATGATACGTTAGTTTTATTTTATAATAAAAGAAATATTACAATCTGATGGCGTACCACATTAAATATATAATTATGTCACTTTATGATCAGTTTATTTTTGTAAAATTCTTTCAAGACCAAAGCATAAGTAATATTAATTATTACAGGCCGGACATGATCGAAGCCTCCTTGACAAATATTGAAAACATGTCAAGAATTCATGCATATTTTTATGACATAAGGAAGGGCTAGTCACATATATATAAATATATATATATATAATATATATATATATATATATATATATATATATATATATATAATGGAAATGTTTTGATCTTGACCAAACTTGTCTTCCTAAGATTAAAGTCATTTTCTTTGCAAAATCATTTTTACGATAAAAAATATATTTTTCCGGAGGAAAAGCTTTCGTCTAAGAAAAGCATTTTCTCTTGTAGCAAAGGTAGTATTGCGCCCTGCAAGAGTATATTAATATATATATGATATTTGCATTTTATAGATCTCTGCAAATTGATTTTTTGTTGTTCCTGGCCAAGCTAATTCATGAGTTCTGACGTTGGATGTACTCTTTCGAACCTGCATGTTGTGAAGTAGCTATTTCTTTTCTTTTTGTTCGGTAGCTTTCGTTTCCTAGAATCCATATATCTTTTACGCTGGAAAATATTGAGAAAGAGCGAAAAACAAGAAAATATTAAATATAGAGAGATTTTAAAGAACAATTACAAGGCCTCAGTTCCAACATGAGTGATTGATCCATTAATGAGGTTTACCGAAATTAAGCTTGGGATATATATATATATATATATATATATATATATGTGTGTGTGTGTGTGTGATTCGTCTGATTATGGATATTGATATTTGTTATTTAATTTGGATTCAATATTAAATTTTTTGAGGGTGCATGTAGAGTGATTTTTGTGAAGGCTTTAATTACGAAAAGCCCCTGCTAATTTGGAGATCATCTTTTTATAGCATATATATATAATTCATGAATTTTAGATAACCCTTCATGAATTATATATATATATATATATATATTTGAAGCATATATGCATGATTTCCCAAAGTGATGATATTAGACAACAATGGGGCTTATTCGGTGATGTATTATATTACTTGACATTACCTTTTAAAATCAATAGAGAAAAAATACTTCATATATGGAGCTAGCTAGCATTAGTCGGTTTGATTAATAATATATACTATATATATTCATATTAATTAATATTAATATTGCATCGTCAAATTTGAGAATCATTTGAATGTTATGCTAAACATCATATATATACCAGCTTGTGATCACCAAGATCATTTAATGGAGAAAATAACGGATTTTTTGGTAATTTTACTCTCTTATTTTCTTTTGGGTATTAAATTTTCTTCTTTATCAACATAAAATAATTAGAGATTATGATCTTTATACACGACTAGCTGCTGCATGCAAGTACTTCGATTAAATTTCTTTCTTTTTTTGGTAACTTTTATTGAGTTCCAACTATATATTTATATGAAATTCAATACATATTGTTACCAAGAAAAGATCTAGCAGTTAAGATAACTAGGAATTTTTCCCTTTCTTTATTCCCAATTAATATTCTTTCTTTTTTGCTGACAAATCATGTTTTTCTTGATCAATTCTTTAACTTTTACCCGATCAGCTTTGAGTTGTGTAATGGCTCGGTGTATCTCTGCAAAAGGCCAGTTTAATATTGCGGCAAATTTTCCTTTGTAAAAAGTAAAAAAATCGCTGCAAAAGACCATTTTCGAAACTTGATGTAAAAAGGCTGCAGCAATGCAAAATTTGCTACAATTAAAGGCTTTTTACGACGATTTTATTTTCAACACACACAAAATATAGAGTACATAATTATTACTAGCTAGATTGTTACTACCATACATTATTTTTAGTTCATGATCGTATATAGTACTACACCTTTGTTATTATAATGTTGTACATGATGATATTTCATGGAGTACTGCGCGCTCCTACTTAATGGTGTATCCAAGTTGTACTGCATATTTTACGAGACGTTTCAGCTCCTCCTCATTGATGTATCCGTCGCCGTTAGCATCGGCATGGTTGAGCCCACGGCTGGCTCGATAACCGGGGCCTCTAGAGCCGAGGGATTCAAATGCATTCTTTAGCTCTTGCTTACTGAGGAGGCCGTCATGATTGACATCATGGCGCTTGAATATCTCCTTGATCTGCTCTTCAGTAAGGCTTGCAGTAAGGGACTTTGATTGATCAGAAAATATTGGCAGAATTCGTACCATTTTGTGACAAGGAGTTCTCCGGGTATAGGGCGAGGTGTAGATCATGTTGTACACAAGCTAGGGGTTTATATAGACTTAATTGGTATCTATTTCTGTACAGATGACAATACTAAATTTATTCCAACTTATCTTACATCTTGAAGGGGTCCCACTAAAGGATAATTAGAAGGAATATATTTTGATGGACTGTCCTTTCTAGGACCCCTACTCCCTTTCCGAACTCTTAAAGGCTCATTTATTTTTAGAGATAAGATAAGATGAGATGAAATTAATGTTAAAAAGTTGAATAAAGTATTATTAAAATATATTTTCTAATATTATTTTTTATTTTAGAATTTGAAAAAGTTCGATTGTTTATTTTATTTTGTATTAGAAGTTGGAAAAGTTGTAATGATTAGATGAGATGAGATGAGATTAGATGAGATTTTTTCTAAAGTTGTAATAATTGCATGCGGCTGACCCCAAGTTCAAAGTTGAAAAACTGTTTTTATTTTTTATTTGTTTTTTATTTTAAATATATATATTTTAAAAAAATACTGATATGTCGCTTGAGTTTGCCTCCTCATTTTGACTGCTCATGTATTTGAATTTTTTATTTTATTTTTCTTTTTTACTTAATGATTAAGAACAGTAGCTGGACCACGTTTAGTTTGAGGGGGCCCAATTTATGGAAAATTCAAAATAAGATTCCAAGATTTTATTCAATATAGTTTTATAAATATAGAAAATGAACCCCCCCCCCCCCCAAAAAAATTTATAATCTCCATATACTTTTTAAAATTTTCTAAAATTTCAATATACCTAGAAATGCCTCTCTCCAATTTTTTTTTTCTTATAGTTCCTAAATTTTGTTTAATTTCTATATAATATCTATTTTATAGCATGAACAAATTATAATGACCATAAAAGTTTTGTTATGAACAAATGAAAATATTTTGACTCTGTTTATCTCGAACATGTGAAGTGATCTAAAGCTGTTAAGTATTTTGTTTGGATATGATGTGTCATCTGAAAACCTTGGCATGAAGTTCTGATTCTGTGTATGATTGTGATCTGATTTCGATGATATCTATTCTATTTTCTGTTAAGACCCAGCCACAGGTATAATGGTGGTTTATAACCCTACCAAGGGGGGTGAAACATGGTATACGGCCTTGCCACTGGTATAATGGTGGTTTATAACCCTACCACGGGGGTAAAACATGGTATACGGCCCAACCACGTGTATAATGGTGGTTGATAACCCTACCACGGGGGTTAAACATGGTATTTGTCCCGATGTGATGCTAAGAGATGATATGATTATAATGTTTCAGTTTGGAAATGCCAATGAATTTTCTTTTTGGGAATAAGTTTATTTCTGGAAATTTCCCTATAATGTTTTCGTACTAAGTTTTGTTTATGCATTACGAAAACAAATATGTTGTTTCTGCATTCTGAAAGAAAATGTTTTATTCTATTTATCAACTTTTATAAATACTCATGTTTACATGCTAGTATATGCTCTCTGCTTGCTGAGTTGTTGATAACTCACCCTTTAATCTTCATAATATTTCAGATGACATTGATGGTTCAGCTGATGATCAGTATTAGAGTTTATGGAGAAGATTTGCAATGAATTGTTGTTAGGAACCTCGTGGTATTAATGCTGGTGTTGGAAGTTATTTATATTTTTCTTAAGTTGTCTTCAATGGATTTAGATGGTTATGGAGACTTATGTCAAATTTATCTTATTCTAATTTGTTATTTGAGACATGAAGAAGAGTTGATATTTTATTTGGGTTGTTTGATTGAAGATTGGATAAATGGGTTTATATAGTTTACTAATTTGAAGTATTTACGTTTGATTTGAAGTTTTGGAAATATATATTCTTGAATTTGGAGGTACTTTAGCTTTGTTAGAGTTGATTATAAGGTGATATGAGTTAACTCTCCGGACTTTTTGGAACGGGGCGTTACACGTAGACTTTGATGCAAATGAGAGATACGAGCAGGAGGGACTAGCCCCACCTAAGAAGTGATGGCCCTGGGCTTTTTCGCGTTATTTTGTTATTGGACCTTTTTCTCCATTCTTTTATTTCAGTCGGATGACTGTATTAACCACTTGGAGGACTTTGTTTCAGATTGTATCAATTTAAAGTTTCTGGTGCTTAGTTTTCGACTGTCTAATATTTTTTCAGCTACGTTAATTATGTTGTACACATGTTGAATGTTTGCACACACTTGCACATGGCGATGGAGTGTATGACCCATGTGGTCTTCATCCCAGTGTCACGACTTCCATCAAATCATACGTGGAGGTCGAGAGTGCCACATGTAGTGGTGGAAATGGGTTGTTCATAATTCGGTGCCATAACTGTGCGTGTGTGAAAGTCTCAAGTTTTGGGTGCTGAATGATCTGTGTGGTACCTCATGTGTTGTTTCTATTAGACGAATAATTTGACATGACATATGACCTAATTTTGCATATAAGTTGAGGAGCCTTCATCATGTTGGAGGTAGAGAAGAGCTTGGTCGTGCTAGGCAATATCAAAGGAGTCGGTAAAGATTGAAATAAAGCTTGCATGAAACTATTTTATGGTGCATTTGTACATCGTTAAAGAACTGAAAACGGCGCCATTTCCTTTTTCGCCCAAAACAAATTTCTTTCCCCACGTTTCAGACTTCCATTCCTTTGTCTTCCCCACAAGCATGATTTCCCCATACAAGAGGAACCATCCTTAGCACTTTCCACTGTCAGTAACCTTCATTCCCTCAGATTCGCTGCTGGAAGGAGACTCTATTGTTATCGGCAAAAGTACTGTTTGTTGTTTTGTTCTTTCTTTTTCTGGATTTGTTCAATTTGTTGTTGTTGTGGTAGTGACGGTGGTTGGAAATGCTGGAGAAGGCAGTGAATTCCCTATCTTTGAATCCCTTGATACTAAGGTCTGCTAAAACAGCCACATACATATATATTTTCTGCATCTTTACAATGAGGCAGAGCCTCTGTTTTATACAAGAAGTCTACAAGGAATATTCTGTATAACAGAATTGGCAAGTGTGTGCACTGAGGCACGTACATGGTCAGTGCACAGAGGCACGTAAAAAGATAGCACTACAACGGATGATTTGCTGCAGAGGTAAATATTCTGGGTGGTGCTCGTGAGTCCTCGTGGGTTTGCTCTGCTGTGGAAACGTCTTCATTACGTTGCTCTGTATTGTGTTTTGCATGAGCTGCATGCAGTACGTGAACAAGGTCGAGTCCCTTGCTTCATTGGCATTTTGGGGTGCTGACAGTTTTGGTTTTTGTTGGGATGGTCGTCGTTTGGAGCATAGATGGGTGCACCATAAAGAGCTTTCTTGAAGCTTGGAGGCTCAGGCAAGATTACAAAACCGTGAAGTTCAGCACTTGCCCAGCCAATCTACACTTTCTCTCCTATTTCTTCTTTTGATTTTTTGTTTGTTTGCTGTTTTTTTTTTTTTTTATAAATATATCAGCTGATATAGCATAAAGCCACGTCAGCAAATTACCTGGCAGTTCCCCACCGTCGGTTACATGGAGAAGAACTGTATTAATTAATACTTGTTATTTCCATTGGGATATAAGATAGATCAAGACTACGAGGAAGGGCCTAGAACGTGCATACAAGGACTGGAAAGAAAGCGAGCGTACATCTCTAAGACACATACAATATTATTAATTTAGCTTAAATATTGCCGTCGGACAGCTTGCTTCTTCTTGGTTCAGCATCGTACTTTATGAACCTGAAGTTGCAACTATATATGTTATATATATAGATAAGCACATTCATTATTTTAGTTCATGATACGAAAAGAGCTTTATTAAAGCAACGTCGTACTTGGTTTTCTACTTAATGGTGTATCCAATTTTCTTTCCATATTCGACCAGAGTCTTCAGCTCCTCCTCGTCAATGAGTCCATCTCCATTGGCATCGGCATGGTGCAACCCGCGTTTAGCTCGAAAGCCTGGCCCTATAGAGCCGAGGGCTGCAAATGCATTCCTTATCTCTTCCCTGTTAAGGAAACCATCACGATTGGCGTCATATCGCTTGAAAATTCCCTTGATCTGATCCTCAGTAAGACCAGTACCAGAGGACTTTGGTATAAGACATCGAAACATGGTGTCAAAAGGGCGGGGCCGAACTTCTTTGCGTCTAGGGTGAGGTGGCAAGGCTTTTAAGGCTCTTTTGTGGTCTGGTTTTTGAGCATTCAACCCTAGGGTACTTTATATAGAGACCTTGTGTCCCTTTCCCATTCACATGCATGCAATTTATTCCTACTTATCTTGATTCTTGATGGCCGGGCCGTCCTACTCTGATAAAAGGAATCAAGTTTATTAATAGTGAAAGTATGAGTTCTGTACGTACGTGTAAAGGGATGTAGGTCTTTACCCATGTTCTATATATATGGCACAAAGGAGTGTTGAAGAGAAGCCGCAATAATAGAAATGCTTTTTTTAGAGAATATTTTTTCGTAAGAGCGATGACGTTATGCATTATTATATGCAAAATTCAGTTTATAACCAACTATTAATAAACTAGTATGTTTTGCACTCTGCAGGTCGACGAGGATTTGTCTAATTATTTCCTTTTGCATGCATATAAATTAATTCGTACCGCGTCCCGTGCGTGATTATTTGCGCCATCCAGCTTTAACCATTTCCCATACGTACAGATGATCATGATATGAATCCCTTTTTTCTCTGATCTGCCTGTATGGCTTTGGATGTTGACTATTTCCCATCACGAGAGAAGAATTAATACTGCAGAAGCAATATATGTATATATATATATATATGTATATGTATATATATATATATATATGTATGCAAGAAATCATAGCTAGCTACTTATATATAAGCTGTAGTATGTATGGAGTTTGGCGATTCCTGGTGTTGTAATTAATGCAGTGTAATTACTTTTATAATAAATCCATGATGTAAATAATTTATTTAAATTTTAATTATTAGTACCATTAATAATACTTTCAAATCCTATGGATCAGAAACGGCGTGGGTTTTATTAAATTGATGCTCATCACTTTAAAAGAATTTGTTCTGCTTTTAGTTTGTCCAAAAAAGTTATTGTTTTGTTATGTGGATTCTTTGTTCCTCTTCTGCAAATACCGAAAAGGATGGTCTCCAAGCTGGGAGAATAAACCATAGATGGAAACAACTCCATCTAAGTTCTGTGCAGAGAGAGATAGATGGAAATAGTTGGATTCTCATTGTTCTATTTTGATAAAAGAATAAGGATATATACAAGCCCATATGTATAAATGGTGTTGGTCTTTTATAAAAAAGTACACCCCATCATGGAAAACTGTGAATCATGCACTCAGTAGACGGTCCACTTCCTCAGCTATGGCAATGTTCTTTTCTGCTCTAACACTTCGATGCTTCTACCTCACTCCTTTGGCCTTTGGGTCTATACTAAGGTTGTGTTGTATGACTTCAGTCGCCATTTCAGGTATATCCTCATGGCTCCAGGCAAACACATCCTAGTGCTTGGTGAGAAGTTGTTGCATGGTACTCAGGGCTTTAGTTGTCATTTCGCTGCTAATCCTTGCCCCGACTTCTGGTCGATTTGGGTTGAGAAGGATGAGCTCCAATGGCTCGATTGGTTTCACTTTCTTGAGCCCTTGCTCATCTCGGACTTCACTTATGAACTCCTTGCAATCGGGAGCTGGCGGTAAGGTGCTGGCATCCTCCGCAGGATATGCCTTGCTTACCCCGCTGTTTGTAGGCATCTCTTTGCGGGTGTGTGCATAGCTTTCTTCCACTGTGCCCTTTTCACTCCCATGAACTTGGTTCTTCTATTGGTTAACTTCCATGTCACTGGTAATATTGGCGAGCTTTCGAGTTCTCTAGAACGGCTTGTCTCAGGTGCGCAAACTACACACAAGATCTAAAAAGGATCCCACACACGACATCATTGTTAATATCGTGTTTCGCACACTTTTGGGCCAGGGTCCGACAACTCAGGTCTTTTGAAATGGGCTTGTAAAAGATATGAAGGAAAACAACTAGGAGAGGGCAGCCTTGGGGTCCGGAGTCTCAGATGTTAAAGTTCGTAAATTCTCTTAGAAGTTTGTAAATAAGTGAAAGCGTTTAGGGATTAGAGAGCTTTCTCGTACCTGGAGCTTGCTATTTATACCGTGGGTTGGGGAGGTGCAGATCTTGTTTGTCTCCGTAGAGTTCGTGCCCCTCCTACTATTTTTGTTGTCACAATCCTTTAATACGGTGTGGCTCTATGACGGCACCATAAATGTGACATGTAACTCGGTAATGGCACCATTAATGCAGCGTGTTTCCAGACCTTGTTTTTATCCTTTGTGAGTCGTAGATGTTTTGATCTCAATGGATCAAGGGTCTTTCGCCTTTCCTGTTGTATCCTATGCAAGTTCCCAAGTTCATAACACGGTTGTACAATGTCAGGCTGACCTGTCCTATCGGTTTCTCAACTCATTTTCCTGGTAGACACCTTGCTCCTTGTATTGTCCTGGTGACCCTTGGGCCAGGCATTGGGCCGAGGCCCAATGGGCTTTGTCAAGTGGCGAAAATCCCTTTGTAGTACTGTTGATCATCATGAAATAGTAGTATATTTGTTGTGGACGGTACTACACTCACCGAGGGTGTAACCTGATCCCGATAACATCATTTGGCATTTTTTTTTTTGACATTTTTTCATATATTTTTTTGATATCTTTAAATATTTTTGTTTTAAAAAATCATATCATAATTAAAAAATACTTTTAACAAATATTTATTCAATCACTAAGTAAAAAGTAAAAAAGAAAAAAAAATGTCCAAAAAATGTCTTGGGACCACCTCGTTGGCCCAAGCATTTTCCATTTATTGTACGCAAAATAAACAACAATCTGTACCCAAAGTGCAAAAGTGGATTTAGAAATTATTCTGAAAAGCTTCAAATTAATTAGAATACAATATTGCAGCATCTGATCATGACTGGATCAAAAGGGCTACTGGACCAATAGCTGAAGACTGAGATTCGATTCAGGAGCTACCTAGCCAAAAGCTGAAGCCCGAGATAAGATCAATTCCCCTTTTTTCTTACCCTTTTTTTTATTATTATTTTTTATTTTATCTATACTTTTCGATTCATTTCCTCCCATTAAATTAGGATATGGCTTTGGAATAAATTTGGATGGTGGACTAATATTTCTCATCACGACAAAGAAGTATATATATATATACACACGCGCCCGCGCCCGCGCCCGCGCCCGCGCACATATATATATATGTATGTATGTATCAAGAGGAAGAGTTGGAGTTGTTACATGGGAATTATGCTGGTTCCTCTATATATGCAAAGGGAATATTTTGATCTTATATGTGAGGTATGTAGTAATACGTACCCATCCTCTACGTCAAAGTCTCGAGGAACAGTTGGTGGGAAAATCATAGTGAGATTTCACAAAATTTCAATAAGTGAAATCAAAACTAAGACTCAGAATACAAGCTGGTGGAAAAATATGGAATTATACAAAATAAAAATTTAGAGGAATTATAACATTTGTGAATTTTTCCAAACACAAGTATATATCCATTTTTCACACAAGATACCACACACCCATTTGAAAGCATCCGTTTTAGATTAAGGTATGCACTATGGTCTCCCCTATGAACCATCTGCACACTCTAAATCCTTTCATCACACTATGGGTAAGGATCGTACATATGACTTCATAACGAGCGATGTCTAGCACTGTCCTGGGCGCTTTCGCGACCAGGCATCCTCTAGATTCCACTAGTAGAGATGCAATGGAGTCGACTCGAGAGTATTATCATCTCGCCCGAGCCCATTGTCACCCGACTATATCTCCCAAGTGACTAGAGGAGATCCACCAATATAATGCCCCATTTGGGCTTGGGATCATCGTACACACGCACCCACAAAATTATTTGACACAAAAACCACCAGTTTTTCCAATTCCAAGTTATATACAACCAAAGCACAATTTCAGAATATTAACAACAGTAACAGTTATAATGTCAACAGCATACAACAATTTATTAGTGTATGACATATCAACAGTTCTAAACATGTAATACCATTAAACACATTAAATACTGTAAGCCAATTTTCAACATCATAACCAACTACATATTTTAATCCCAACGCTTCACGACCCTTGGCCACTTTATAGATACACAACCAATGCTACAATTACCAAAACGCTTATAATTTATTTAGTCACCATTCACAACCAGACTGCACAAATCACATATTCGCAATTTTTCAACCACGAGTATTTTAAATTTAGTTTGAGAACCATTTACAATCACAAAGGTAATTTTCAGGATGATCGTATCACGCTTTGTCCTAAGATGCTGGTCATGGCGGTTCCTCTCAGGGTGAGAGAAAATCAATGTGTGTGTGTGTGTGTGCGGGTTACTACATAGAGGGACAAAAATTTGATAATCAAATTAAGCATGAACGTGAGATAGAAAATTAAAAAGGGATTTCGAGAGGTGGAAGGTCTGACTGTAGCTCTTTCTGTTAGGGAGGAGCACAAAGGAGGGAAACAAAGATCTACTCAACACGTCTGAACATAACAGTGTGTTATAGTGGAATAATTTGGTGGAGGCAAATATGGCGAAAATATAAGGTTGGGAAGAAGTGGAGCTTACAGTGATTGGTAACAGTTGGCGATGGCGGCAGAAACCCTATGTGATTTGTGAATCTAAGTTTTTATTTAAAAAGCAAATATGTGATTTTTCTCACTTTCTGTTGTACTTGACTATGATTGTTACGAAACTTTTTTTTTTTTGGTTTCAATATCTCTTGAAATGAACCAGTTGTGAGGGTTAATACACGTAGTACCTTAACCCAAAGTGTTGTTGGTCTCGGGTTTTGGATGCTGAATCCACGTGTTTAGCCTTTCCTTTTATCTATGTTGTTTTCTATGTAGTGTTGGAAATGGGTTGTTCATAACTCGGTGCCATATTAATTGTGCGCACGTGTGTAAAAGTCTCAAGTTTTGGGTGCTTAATGATCTGTGTGGTACCTCATGTGTTGTTTTTTGTTAGACAAATAATTTGACATGAAAACCTAATTTTGCATATAAGTTGATGAGCCGCTTCATCATGTTGGAGGTAGAGAAGAGCTTGGTTTTGCTAGGTAATATCAAAGGAATCGGTAAAGATTGAAATAAAGCTTGCATGAAACAAATTTATGGATTTGTACATCGTTAGTTTGAATGATATCATCTAATTAATTATTGTATGGCAAGACTTGAAAATCATTTTAATGGTTATTCCAAACTAATACTAACTTTTTTGGAGTCGATGCACGTCCCATTAAATTACTTGCCAAAAGATCATATCCGGTGACCAAGATCATTTACAAGTGAAAATAAAAATTTAATTTATTATTCTTTTCATTCTTATTTCTTCACAAATAAAATTAAATCATCTCCTGTTTTTTTTTTTTTTTAAAAAAAAAGAAAAAAGAAAAAAGAAAAGAGGATATCATTCACACAATCATGCTGCAAAATTCGATGAATGTACTTCAGAGAAGATAAAGATATCTGCCAATCTTCAATACATAAGTACGACGAATTTTTCCAACATTTTCCATGTTTAAGGATAGACGCTAATATTAATTAATACTTGTTATTACCATTGGGATATAAGATAGATCATGACTACGAGGAAGGGCCTAGAACGTGCATAAAACGACAGGAAAGAAAGCAAGCTTATGTACATGGCTAAGTCACATACGTACAATATTATTAATTTGGCTGAAATACTACCGATCCAAAGGACAGCTTGCTTCTTCGTGGCTCAGCATCGTACTATATAGGTTATATATATAGATCATAAGCACATACAATATTTTAGTTCATGAAACCAGAAGAACTTTATTAAAGCGACGTCGTACTTGGTTTTCTACTTAATGGTGTATCCAACTTTCGCTCCATATTCGACCAGAGCCTTCAGCTCCTCTTCGTCAATGAGTCCATCTCCATTGGCATCGGCATGGTGCAACCCACGGTAGGCTCGAAAGCCTGGCAATCTAGAGCCGAGGGATGCAAATGCATTCCTTATCTCTTCCCTGTTGAGGATACCATCACCATTGGCGTCATATCGCTTGAAAATTCCCTTGACCTGATCCTCAGTAAGACCGGTAGCATAGGACTTATTTAGATATCGAACCATGGTGTCGAAAGGGCGGGGCCGAACTTCTTTGCGTCTAGGGTAAGGTGGCAAGGCTTTTAACGGTACTCTTTTGTGGTCTGGTTTTTGAGCATTCCACCCTAGGGTTTATATAGAAACCTTGTGTCCCTTTCAGTTCAAATACATGCAATTTATTCCAACTTATCTTAATTGATCCTTGATGGGGTCCCACTCTGATAAAATGAATCAATATCAATAGCGAAAGTCATGTGACTTTTGTACGTGTAAAGGGGTGTAGGTCTTTACCCATGTTCTATGGCTCAAACGAGTGTTGAACAGAAGCCGCAACAATAGAAATGCTTTTTTTAGAGAAGATTTTTTCGCAAGAGCGATGACGTTAGGTCTCTACGTGTGGTAGATTATATTCTCAACGTTGGTTAAATATCATGGCTAACATATTCTTCACATGCCATTTGCTAATTACCCGGATATAGATCATGATCATGATTCTCTATCAAAAATGCATTATTTTCTGGAATTATGAGAGCAGGTTAATTTGTTCCAATTTAGCAGTACTAGATCATGTATATATATATTATGTTTTGCAGTACTGATCTGGTCGATGAGGATTATTCTTGTTTCCATTTGCATGCATATCAATTAGTACAGGAAGATTCTGCATTCAAGATAAAATAATTGTATTAGTTATAATATCTGTAAGCTATTTGGTCTGGTACGAATCTTAATCTTCTAGTTTTCTTTCGACTTTTTGATCAGTCATGCATGTGGGGGAGGCTTTTTCGTCATCAGATCGATGCATTCCTGTCTTCAGATTCTTGAAGATGACAAGTGGATATAATTAAATCTGGTAAGCCATTATATTATATATTCTCTCTGGCGGCTTGTTAACGGGACACAACTACAGAATAGCTAGCTCAAGTACTCATGTTTTTGTACGTAATATGATCTACGTGCAATGGATAAACATCTCCAAGACTAGACCTAAATATCTCAACTAATATTTTGTAATTGAGAGAGAAAACAACTTATTTTGGGATGGCTGTGAATGATGATATGATGACTTGATTGCATGATGGATTCCTACTCTTACGATTAGTTTTGTATATTTTGATATCTAAATCACACTAAAACTCGCAATTATATAATTAACTCCGTTCGCCTCTCGTTACATAATTAACGAGAGGATTGCAACGTGGCACTAGTATGAGACGTGTCAGCCAATCAAAGGCACCTATAATTGCGAATTTCTAAAAATTTATATATTAATTTTACAAAAATTTTAAAACTGAGATGTGGAATTGTGCAGACCCTTTATTAAATGAGAAATATCATCATTTTATGAGGGATAGTTTTGTAATTTTAAAGATAATATTACCTAAACTTATATTATAGTCCTCAAATAGAGACTGTATATAGCATTGCTCATAAATAGAAGAGTTGAAGTTGATTGATTTCCTGATCTCTTGTTACAAAAGTGTAGAACTTACTAAATCTAGCTATGGACAAACAGCATCAAATTATGCAATATTGTGGCATCGGCAAAGTGGCCCAAACATTTTGCATCCTTTAACCAACTGTATGGAGATATAAATGCTGTTTTCTTAACCTTTATGTCTCGTTTGTTTTCACAATTAACTCATCTCAATTCTTCTCATTTAATTATTACAATTTTTTCAAATTCTTATACAAAATAAAATAAATAATTTAACCTTTTCAAATTTTAAAACAAAAATAATATTAAAAATAGATATTCCAAATAATATTTTATTCAACTTTTTTAGCTTTTATCTCAATTAATCTCATCTCATCTCATCTGCAAAAATAAAAGAGGCATAAATGTTTTTTCTTTAATTCATTTCATGTTGAGGACTGATCTAGATCGATCTCTCCCGCCCCTTGTGTGGCTTTGGGATAAATGGTTTAAGTATTTGATCCCACCACTAAAGAAGAATATTGTAAAAGCAATACGTACGCAGCCAATCATAGTCATAAGTAGGACCCTAGATCTCTCCCCTCGTGTGGGTTTGGCGATTCCTGCTATTTTCTTTATAGTTACTACTATTTTCTGTCTGTCAGGACCTACGAATATTGTACATGAGTAGTAAGTACTACATCTCATTTTCTTTTTCCATGTGCAATAATTTTAATGGATGCAGAATGTTTGGACCAGACGGCCTTTACTGCCATGCAAACTAGTGGATAAAAAATGACTTGGCCGATTTTATTAATTTGGCGTTTATCAGTTTTCATGTCATCAAATCTTCATCATGTTAACAAGATTTACCACTTTTAGAATTTGAACGTGATAAATTACTTAGCAGATCGATGCGTTACTGAAATTTCTATCCCGAATTCGCAAACATTAATTCATGTTCGATTAATTATAATCGTAATAGCATTCTTATTGGATAAGTCATTAATTATGACTTCAGCTTGGTTTTTGGCTTATTTGTAAGTACCATCAAGAGTCAAAGGATATAACTATGAAAATCCATCGTCGTAAGTGAGCTTCTTTTTCAATAAGAGTTAAGAGTTTGATATATAAGAGTGAACAAAAATGCGATTGACAACTGCGAGGGGGCACCGCGGTGGAACTGTTGCCCCCGTGGAAAATGAAATGACTCATTTTGATATTTTTTCCTTCAGCCCTGGATTGCCCCCCGAACCCCTTGATCTCCCTTCAATCATCTTCAACCCTCGAACTCATTCAGTAGTCCAGCTCTCTCTCCCTACCTTCGTTTTTCCGACGAACTCAATCGATGCTTTGTCTTCCCTTCTTTCGTCTTCCACATGAAAGCCTTGCCCTAAGCCCTACGAAATCAAAGCCGTCTTCCCTCCCATTGTCTTCCACATGAAATCCCTACCCTAAGCCCAATGAAATTGAAGCCCTTACCCCACAAAATCCCCCCTCCCTTCGTCTTCCCGAAGTGACGAATGTCTGAAGACCCACACGAAGCCGATGAATCTCTGTCTCTCCCCGTCTTCCCTAGATCTTCCGAGCCACGAAGTCGTCTTCTTCCCCTCCTCTGGAAGCAGGTTGGCCATATTCTTCTGATTTTGCATTGGTTTCAATTAATTTATCAAGGATCATGGATAGTCAAACAGAGTGTTGGGAAGAAACCATGTTTAGTCGGTCAAGCACTCGATCAACATTATTTTCGTGGGAAAAATTATTTTAAATTAACTGATATTTTCATTACAAAGCTCATTGACGAAGAAGTGGTGGTAAGAGAGTATGATGAAGAGAGAGATAAGATGGTAGTGGAGGAGTTGGAAAGGCAGTGTGAAGTGGAGCAGCAGGGCAAGCCTTTGCTTGTCACTAACCTAATGGGTGACCCTTTATGCCCCGCCCGAAGTTTGCCACTGCAAATCATGCTGGTATTTCTGATTTCATTCATTGCAACCCAACACTCTATTTACATTTGTCAATACAAAGAAAGTTAGCACATCATGTAAAGCTAGCTTATATTCTGGGGCTACGGGTTTCCTCCAACCACAGGTTCTCTTTGATCTATGTGCTTTCTTGATTATAATGCCATTGATTACCACCCTCAATAAAAACAAGAGAAAGAAAGAACGAAATAGATTTGTTTTCTCCGACGCTCAAATATAGTGTTAGATATGTCGTTAGGCAAAGTGTCATTTGGATGTGACTAAGATTATGAATAAGGCATGAGGTGCAATCATTTGGTGAATTGTTTTGGGCAAGATTGCTTTGCTATAACCCCAATAAAAAAATTGCAGGGCAACACGCAGGAGGAGCTCCTAGAAGTTCTTCTCAGAACATGTCGAATTAATCATCTAGATGCATCAAAATCAGTGGTGATAGAACCGTCATTTTATCCTGGAGGATGCATCAAAATAGTTCCTAGGTGATCATGTGTGTTGACTCCGAAACAAAACAAAGATGATGTCAAGAGAGTCTGCCTTGTTCATAGAATTTACTTGTGCATAGGCATTTGTTTTCCATCCAATATGGATGCAATGTAATGTGTAACTATAAGTTCAAGTTGTAACAATGCAATTTGTAAATCGTGGGTTCCTTAACTGTGTTTTCATTCTTTGATTATTAATCTTTTAATAGTATTTGTATAATGATATGTAACATTATTTTTTAATAAAGTTGATCAGATTACTATCCAATATTATACAGTTCAAACACCGTAACATCGGTTTTTAGAAAAGCATTTGAAACAGGAGGGATATAAATAAAATTTTGTGGAAATCATCTCCGTATTTCAAGGAATTGGGGAAATATTTGCAAGAAACATGTTTAAACTGAACTCGACTGCTATACAAAGTAACAGAAAAGAGAGCAAATCAAACCAATAGAAAAGAGAACAATATTAGTATTTTTGCAAGATATTGACGAAAGTTTCCAAATCAATCGATGTTTAAACATCTGTACTCGCAGAGTTCCGAACTTCCTTATTATATATTTCCCAGCAATTAAGTAGAATTAAAGAGAATGATTAAAGGAGGAGAACAAATCAGACCTGTTTGCGAAGTGCATCCCATGAGCTCAACACATCCATCATTCCTCCAAATTCTCTTGTATATTCTCCAAAGTTCCACTCCTCCCTCTTCTTCCTGTTTCTTGTATTTCTCTAAGAGATTTGGATTTTAGAGGTTGTTTAACGACTACAACGTAGTGAGGAAACGGGAGACCCAAAGACGACGACAACGCAGTGAGGAAACAGGAGACCCAAAGACGATGACGAGGATGCAGTGAGGAAACAGAGCTGTTCTTTCACGTTTTCTATTGCTGTATTGAAATTATGAATTCTTCCCTCCGGTTTCGTCCTCTTTTTTTTTTTTAATATATCGGCTGATGTGGCGCCGGCTACCCGACGATTAAGCCCGACGGTTGTCTATAGCATTGATGGAGAGTGAATTATGTTTGTTTGTACTTCTGTAGCACTCGTACTAACAGCTCCTGCATGCACCGTGTGTCAACTTGAGGGCACCTTTGAGTTTGGTCCTCCAGCTTGATCTTCGTTTTGAAATTTGTTCTAGAAAGAATGAAATGAAAAAAGGGCGAGAACGTGAGAGAGCTAGCATCTTCGATCTTGCTCCATTTTTGTTATTTCTGTAACATCCGGATCCAATCAAGCACAATCTTTTTTTTCTCTGTTATTTATTTCGTTTTAGTTTATTTTTTTTAATCATTTTATTTTTATTTTATTTTATTCACACGTTAATTTTTTTTTCCCGCATGTTTATTTTTTTTCTTCTTTTCGTCTATATTTCTTTTTCACCCGTAAGTCTTCCTCTCGTCCACTCTATACACACACGACACAACCTTTCATCCGCACACACGTCTCTTTCGTATCTCTAGGGTTTTCGCATCATATTTATACGCACACATTAGCCATGCTTAGAGAAACTGCTTTGTTACGTTTGCTGCCGCCAATCATATTTGTTTCCTCAGCCTCCTGTCGCATGAATCAACCTCTCCTAGTCTGACGCCCATCCCTCTACCAAGTTCCAGCCCCTGCTACCCTCTTCAACCACCACTCCACTGCTGCAAACGAGACAGCCAAGACACATCTTGGCGTCATTTTTCGTGGTGTTGCTACATCAAAAAAGCCAACGTCGTGTGCACTCAGCCGAATGGAAGCCACCCAGTGCGAGTCTTTCTCCCGCATAGCGGAAGCCACCAGTCATTGCCCAGCCCCTCGTGAAACCGTAAGCCACCGTACCTGCACCATACACACAATGCCAACCACTGGCAGCCACGAGAAGTCATCCCCTATTTTTGATCATCAAAACAGAGCCATTATCTCCACTGCGTAAGGCTCCTTTACGGGCTGCCCAACCACTAGGAGGGTTGCTGTGTGCAGTCGTTGCCACCTCTGCCCCAGGCCGCTATCACCCGCTGGAAATCAGTCCTCCACTGCCCAGTGATGTCCAGCGCCACTGTCCGAAGCCTCCATGCATGCCACATGGTGCGTAATCTCCCTCTCCGTCTCTATGTATCTCACTCATCCCTCTCTCTCTCTGTGCGCAGTCGCTCTGTCCCGCTCATGTCTCAGCCACCTCGTAGCCCAGCCCCACGGTGAGCCTCCATCGCACGACCTGGGTCTTCCCTGCAAACAAAGAAATAGAAAGAGGTGCGTTGACCTATACGTAAGGTTAGGGATGGTTTTCGAACAGGGTTATTACCATTTTACCCTTGAGTTATATGCCTAAGCATGTCTTTATATTTTTTTTTTGGGACGTGAATTCACTAAATTTTATCCGTGGGTCTCAACATTTTTAGAAAATTTGTAATTATATATATTTTTTTAAACTGAATCTAGTTTTTCTTTTTGTAGATACAAAATTGTATTTTTTTACATAAATTTTTATAAGTGATTTAGATTATTTCTTTCAAAGGTAAGTAAACAATAATGTTGTATTGTTTTTATTATGATCTAGTTTATTAAATTTTTGTTGCATAATTTAAATTGTTATAATTATATTATTTAGAGCTAAATTTTATAACTTGATTTTGATAGTAAATAGATTAGATTTTATATCATAGTCGGAGTTAAATTAAGTGGATATTGATGAATTTAGAAAATGTGTCGATATTTTAGGATTACGTGAAGTTAGGTTTTTTTGAAGAATTGAAATAGGTTATTTTAGCCTCTTAGGCTTAAATATTGAAATATGTGTTCGTTTGAAAATTTATGAGAATTACTTGGTTATTTTTATAGGTGACGATTGTTAATTGTTTGACATTTTGAGAAAAATTCTGAAAAGCTAAGAAGTTCAAGTAAGCGGGGTTTCTATGCTAGACTTTGCATAAAATAAAATGAACTGAGGTCCTTTTTGGAAAATGTGCATGTTTTGTTGTGAAAAGAAATCTGAAAACAAGCTCAGATATTTGTTCTGCATTACTCATGAGATTATGTTTAAAATGAAAGTATTCTCTATCATGACTGGTGTAGACATGAGCTTATTTTTGTCATTCTGTTATTGAACTGAGACAAATGAGTGAAAATTTCGCATGTGACGTGAAAGTGTTCTGAATCTGTTTTGGAAAATGTGAAATGATCTGAATATCAGTACTCTGTTTTGATATGATGTGGCATCTGAAATACCTTTGGCATGATTTTCTGATTCTGTTCTGACTCTAATATGGTGACTCTGATTCTGTTTTACTCTGATATGTTACCCTGTCACAGGATATAATAGTGACCTCTAGTCCTGTCACGGGATACAATAGTGACCTCTAGCCCTGTCACGGGATACAATAGTGACCTCTGGCCCCGTCACAGGAGATAATAGTGACCTCTGGCCCGCCACGGGATATAATAGTGGTTTTCTGTTCTGAGTGCAATCGTTTTGGTATCATGGTGATTTATGTTTTGCTTGGCTTTCCGCAGGATGCACAACCCTACCATGGGGGTTAAACATGGTCTCTGTTCTGATATGATGCTCTGATATGATATGATAAGAAGAAGATGTTCATATTATGCCAAAGGAGTCTTTGAATATGAAAAATTGGTTTATGAATATGAAATGTTTGAAAAGTCGCTTTGATTTTCTAATAATATGTATTTTTTAAGATTTGTATATTAATACTAAAATGTTTTGTTTCTGCATTCTGAACTCTGTGAAAATGCTCATGTTGACACACTAGTATATGTCCTCTGCTTACTAAGTTGTTGATAACTCACCACTTATCTCAATATATTTTTTATATTATTTTGAAAAGTCCAGTTAAGAATCAGGCTTATCGAGCATCGATGAGATGATTATTTAAGCATAGTGGATTACTCATAGAAGATTTCTGAGAAGTGGCGGATTTTATTAATAGATATTGTAGTATTCTGATGACGTTATATTTTGGAGTCTATAAATATATTGATGAATTGTGAGTTTTAAGTTATAGGGAGTAACTCTTCGATCCCTTCAAGACCGGGGTGTTACAATTTCGTTACGCGGATATATATATATATATATATATATATTTATTATCTTCTGTAAACACCATATAAATTGCTAGGCTGGTGATCTCCCAGAACCAGCTCTCGACTCAGCGAACATATATATATGCATGTAACTATTTGATGGAAATATAGGCGGTGGTACGTACGTTATATGCATGCAAAAGGATGCGTACGTACATATAAGTAGTACCGTTGATCATCATCATCAAGCAGCAGTATATTTGTTGTGGACGGTGCGAGATTGTCCGGTAAAGGTCATGTGTCTCTCTTTGTTTTTTTTTTTTTTTATATCTTTAAACATTTAAAAAAAATTCCCAACATAAATAAAGAAACACTTCTAAAAAATACTTTTATAATCACTAAATAAAAAACAATTAAAAAAAGTGCAAAATAAAACAAGAATCTGCATCCAAAGTGCAAAAGTGGATATAGAAATTATTCTGAAAAGCTTCAAATCAATTAGAATACAATATTATTGGAGCATCTGATCAAAAGGGCTACTGGACCAGACATTCTGCATCCATTAATTAACCGACAATATATATAGATTCGAATAAGGAGCTAGTTAGCCAAAAGTTGAAGACTGAGATAAGATCAATTCCCCTTTTTTCTTAACCTTTTCTATATTTTAGCTATAGTTTTCGATTCATTTCCGCCCATTTAATTAGGATATGGATTTGGAATAAGTTTGGATGGTGGACTAATATTTCTCATGAAGACAAAGAACGATATTATATATATGTGTATATATATATATATATGTATGTATATGGAGGAAGAGTTGGAGTTCTTAGGTGGGAATTATGCTGGTTCCTCATGTGAGGGGGGCCCCTCCGAATAGTGACACAGGCCCAAAGAGATCAAGCCGCGGAGACCCTAGACCCCTCTGGCGGAGACCCAAAGTAGGCAAGGAGCCCAAGCCATAAAAGTGTGTACTTCGCATACTGGCAATGACACAGTCCCGAACTACATGAAGGGAAGAGAACCAGAAGGGAGCAATGGAGACAAGAATCACAAGAATCCAAGAGACGATAAGGAAGATGATGGAGGAAATTAGGACTCTCCGCTAAGAAAATGCAGCACTCAGGCAGACCAACGAGGAGCTGGTAGGAGGAGGAGAACCTCGCGGCAACAAGCACGTGGACTTATGGCGAGTTCCTGCGAACACCACAACAAAGGAGGAAAGGCACAAGATGCACCTTAAGCTCCGAGAGCTTGGGGACAAATATGCAGAAATGGCTAAGCGGATGGGCACGCCGTCCACCATGGAGTAGCAACTCGTCAGCATCGACCTCCCGTACAACACCGGAGTTATGGTGGTGCCCCTCCCGCCCAAGTTCAATGTTCCCCAGATGGAAGTGTACGACAGGTCCAAGGATCCACTAGCGCACCTGGAAACGTTCAAGGCCCACATGACCTTGCACGGCTTCCTGGGAGAGATCCCCTGTCGAGCCTTCCCACTAACATTGAAAGGAGCTGCCCGGGCTTGTTCGGGTCTCTATTGCCTGGGACCATAGATAGCTTCGACGAGCTAGCTTGCCTCTTCATGACGCAGTTCATGGAAAGCCGGAAGAGGAGGCATCCGATTGCTTACCTCCTCACAATTAAACAACAAGACGACAAATCATTCGGTGCCAGTCAGAGGAACTGGAACACCATCGTGGAGGGGGCATCCAGGCCCTCAGCGAGGTGCAAGGCCAAGAAGGCAGAGAACGAGGACATATGCTCAAAGGAGCCCCTCGACGGAAGACAAATCAATCGGGAAAATATGCACAATCACTGAGGATATGCAGGAGAGGGGTTACTTCGTTGGCTCGGAGAGCACATGCCCTAAGGGCACACTATGAAGAGGTGTTCACCATTGGGAGAACATCCGTCAGAGTGCCACAGCACCCTGGGAGTGCCATGATAACCTTTAGCGAGAAGGACAAAGAGGGTGTCCTCCACCCACACGATGACCTGTTGGTAGTGACGATGCAGATTGCAAACTTTACAACCCAAAGGATCCTAGTTGACAATGGTAGCCTGGCAAATACCCTGTTCTGGGAAGCCTTTAGCAGGATGGGGATCAGTCCAGACCGACTATGCCCAACCCCTGTGCCGCTTAAAAGCTTTACAGGCGATGTTGTTCAACCAATGGGTGCCATAATCCTATCCATCTTAGCTAGGAAGGACCCCAGAACCGCAGTGATCATGGTAGATTTCTTGGTGGTCAAAGCCTCGTCCTCTTACAACACAATACTAGGATGACCCACCCTGAACCACTTGAGGGCGGTGACTTCCACCTACCACCTCAAGATGAAGTTCCCTACCGATTTGGGAGTGGGGGAGGTAAGTGGCGAGCAGGTTCTAGCTCGGGAATACTATGCTTGAGAACTGAGGCATGAAGTCAAGGTGGTCACGACAGTTGAAAGAGTCGGAGAGACTCCCAGTCTAGATTCAACACCCACCCTGGCTGAATGGGATGAAGACGTCCATGATGAGCAAGCCCTTCAGCAGGCCGAACCCAATGAGCCTTTTGAGCTAGTTATAGTCGACCAACGAAGACTGGAGCGGACAGTATTGGTTGGGACCAAGTTGGACCTAGAGTTGAGACAAGCCTTGAAATAGCTTCTCATCGAGCACCAAGACGTCTTCGCCTGGAACCATGAGGAGAAGCCAAGGATAGAAAAATTCATCATCGAGCACTGGCTCTGTGTTGACCCGAAGGCTGGGAAAGTAAAACAAAAACCACGAAGCTTCAGTTCCTAGAAGTACGTGGTGATAGCCGTGGAGGTGGACCGTCTCTTGGTAGTAGAGTTCATCCAAGAAGTTCACTACTCGAAATGGCTCTCTAATGTGGTATTGGTGAACAAGGCCAACGAGAAGTGGCAGATGTGCGTTGACTTCACCAATCTGAACAAAGCTTGCCCAAAGGATAGCTTTCCATTGTCACGTATAGACCTAATTGTGGATTCGATAGAAAGACATCCCCTCCTCAGTTTCATGGACACTTATTCGAGGTACAACCAAATCAGAATGAGCTCAGATGACAAAGTACTAGTAAAGAGCAAGGAGCCCGGACAACATTTAGCAAATCCTAGAGAAGCTTTCTCCATCCTCAGGCGATACCAAATGAAACTCAACCCAGCGAAGTGTACCTTCGGAGTGGAGTCGGGAAAGTTTTTGGGGTTTCTGGTCTCAGAGAGACGGATTGAGGCAAGCCCCGAAAAGGTGGAAGCAATAGTGGAAATGCCCTCCCCCTGCAACCTCCATGAAGTCCCAAGGCTAGCCGGTTGGGTGGCAGCCTGGAATTGCTTCATCACCCGGTCAACTGACCGATGTCTCCCATTCTTCAAAGTCTTGAGGAAGGCCCAAGAATGGGATGCAGCCTGTGAAGAAGCTTTCGTTGACCTTAAGAAGTACCTGGGTCACACCCCGTTGCTAAGTCAAACGAAACCAAGTGAGGACCTAACTGTGTACCTAGCCGTGTCCTCGCATGCCGTGTTAGCAGTGTTGGTTTGAGAAACAGAATAAGAGCAATGACCTATCTACTACACGAGCTTGTCCTTCCATGGAGCCGAAGCTAGGTACCTGAGGACTAAATGTTAATGCTCGCCTTGGTTGTCGCTGCAAGAAGATTAAGGCCATACTTCTATGCCCACCCAATGAAAGTGCTCACTAGCCTTCCCTCAAGAAAGTGTTGCAGAAGCCAGACACCTTGGGAGAACTCTCCAAGTGGGCAATCAAGCTCAATGAATTCGATATGGAGTATTTACCCCGCGTTGTGATTAAAGGATAGGTATTGGTGGACTTCATTGCAGAGTTCTCCAGCTTCCCAAAGGAAGCCCCTATTGCACCCCAAGGAAAGGCCTGAGAAGTCTATGTAGATGGCTCGTCCTGCCAGGCTGGTAGGGGTGTGGGATGTTAGTCGCTTGGTTGCTAGTAGCTAAGGAGATAGAAGTGAGGGCTGAGTCCCTAGTGGTCATCAGTCTGGTACTAGGGCCGTTCGCAATGAAAGGAGAAAGGCTGAAGTAGTACCTCAAGCTCGTCTGCAACAAGTGCGACCACTTCCACTATTTCCACATCCAACAAGTCCGGAGAGGAGAGAATCAGAAGGCAGACTTGTTGGCAAAGGCCGCATCTGGACAGGAAGAACTATCACTCCCGAAACACACTGTGGTCAGAATGGTCGAGACCTCATCCATCGGAGGAGAGGTGTCCGTAGCCACCCTAGCATCCCTTGAATGGGCAGCGAATATTAGGAAGTTCCTACTGGAGGGCAAACTACCGAACGACTCGGAAGAACCACGAAAGGTCTGGAACAAGGCAGCTCAGTTCACCTTGCTGGAAAGGGTCTTGTACAAGAGAGGCTTCTCCGAGCCACTCCTCAGATGCCTCTCACCAGAAGAGGCACAGTACGTGCTGGAGCAAGGGTGCTAGTTACAAAGGTAACCTGAGCCGAATACTACTGGCTCTGTTCCCTCAAGGATGTGAAGGATTTCGTGAACAAATGTCCAAAGTGTCAAGAGCACGGGCTTGTGCTGCATTACCCGCTGGATGAGCGAACATCGCTCACGGCCTTATGGCCTTTTGCCCAGTGGGGCCTAGATCTAATTAGCCCATTTCTGGCAGCCAGAGAAGGGGCCAAGTTTGTGGTCGTGGTGGTTGATTACTTCACGAAATGGGTCAAAGTGAAGGCCTTTACGAGCATCACTTCTCGAACCATCACCAAGTTTCTGTGGAAGTCGATAGTCTGTCGATTCGACATACCTCAAAGTTTCATATCGGTCAATGAAAGATAGTTTGACTGCACGCATTACCCGGAGTGGTGCACAGAACTCAGAATTAAAGTGACTTACCCCTTGCAAGACACCCACAAGCCAACGACCAAGCTGAGACAACCAACTAAACCCTTCTCTCCACCCTCAAGAAGAAACTTAGGGCACACAAAGAAGCAAGGGCTGAGGAAATTTCGAGTGCTCTATTGGCACACCAAACGACTGAGCAAACCCCCACTGAGGAGACACCCTTCCCCTTCACTTACAGGTGCGAAGTAGTAATTCCTGCAGATGTCGGAATGCCCAGATTCCGCATTCAGCACTTTGACTCGAACACCAACAATGAGAGGTTAGACGAAGGGTTGGATCTTCTAGAAGAGCGGAGGGAAGAGGCAGCGATACGAATGCCAAGTACCAAGTGATAGGCGGAACAATAGTCTAACAAATGGGTCAGGCTGCGCTTCTTAAAGGTAGGTGATTTTGTGCTAAGACAGACCGGAGTAACCACCCAAGAAGATGGAAAGCTGGGACCACGATGGGAAGGTCCGTATGTAGCAACCGCAAGCAACCAACCCAGCTCCTATCACCTTAAGGACAGGCAGGGACACGAGCTCCCTCAACCGTGGAACACCAAACACCTGAAGAAATACTACGTGTATTGACACAGAGCAGTACTTTGTATGAAAATTTTAAACTGATTTGATAAATTAGAATGCTTGGATGTTTGGCTCAAAGTCTTTGTTGTCTAAGTTTGGAACCAACAAAATCGAGTCCCTAGACCCGATACAAGTTTGAGGCCTTGCACCAGATCCCGAAACCTAGTCAGGGCCCCGAGTCCCTAGACTTACTGCGGGGTAAGGCCAAGTCCCTATGACTCGCTGACCCCTCGTCCAACAAAGTCAAGTCCATAGACTCACCACAAAGTTGAGTCCCTAGACTCGCCACAAAGTTGAGTCCCTAGACTAGTTATGGGATAAGGCCAAGTCCCTAGACTCACCGACCTCCCGTCGAATAAAGCTGAGTCCCTAGACTAATTGCGGGACAAGGCCAAGTCCCTAGACTCGCGGACCCCCTGTCCAACAAAGCCAAGTCCCTAGACTCGCCATGAAGCTAAGTCCCTAGACTCGCTGTGGGGTAAGGCCAAGTCCCTAAACTCGCCAACCTCCTATCCAACAAAGCCTAGTCCCTAGACTCACTGCATGGTAAGGCCAAGTCCCTAGACTTGTCGACCCCCATCCAACAATGGAGCTTGAGAGGAATCTCACTAAACGGACTAGGACTGACTGATGACGGACCCTGAGAGTCGTCATCATCACTTAGCTTCATAATGGAGTGGGAAACCTGAAAACGTCACTCATGGCCGGTGCCGCTTGGCTCGACGGGGTTAGATGCAGGGGAAGCAGTCCTGACGTTGGGAGAAGTGAACCTGGTGACCTCCTCTCGATTCTTGATCACGGGGAAAAGGACCTTGGGGGAGGTTCTCCCCTGAACTACTTTTTTGTCTTCTTCTTCTTCTTCTTCTCCTCTCCTTTTTCTTCTTGGCTTGTAGCCTTAGAGGCAACGGGGAACCCCCAAGGGAGAAACTAAGCTCTTCTTCTTGGCACCCGTCCTCCAAGGTCATCTGCAGAGCCTCACAAGCGGCATCCTCCCTAAGAGTGGCTTCAAAAGACGCGAACAACTAGAACATATAAGGCCTGCGAGGGGGGGATGAGTGAAAGAGCTGAATATATGTGCCTGAAGGTTGTACTCGACTTCCCTTTCCTTGAAAGGAAGCAACGGGTCGACGAAGGAACCGACAGGGATGGGGCCGCTCACGAATGATGTTGTGCTACACCAAGTTGACGAGACCAGGATCTCTGGGTGCACAAACTCCTGTTGTCCCTGTCCAAGAGCTTCCTGGCCTCGAGGCATCTGTCCACGACTCCCCGACTCCCTTGCATGACCCTGAGGGGAGGAGGAACCCCTACTGAACCCTCCGGCCTCACTACCTAGATTTCCTCGGGGCGGATCGTGACACACCTTCGGCAATTTCTCTTGGCCACCAGAGGAGCTTGAAGCACGCTTTCAGCCCCGTGGGGAGGGAATCTTACCCAAGAAGTTTCTCATGACCACGTATGAGCGATTGGGCACAGACAAGTAGTCCCAAATGTTATGATCGGAGAGGGCCAGGTCTATGTGCGAGTCGTCAGGGTGGGCCCTCACCCAAGCCATCATGGTTTCTAGCAGAGCCTCTTCCCTCTGGTTCAATGTAAGGCCTAGGTGCTGCCAAAGGTGAGGTAGGACGGCTCAACCACCACCTAACACATTGCCACAGCAAAACAGCGGTAGCAGGTCTGACCCGAGTACGACCTAAGATACCACAATCTCCTTCGGCAGTCGGGTCCGAGCTAGGTATATATAGCAGCCATCCCTCCCAAGGGAAGACTCTCTGAACTCTTCTACTATTCAACTCTCTTAACTTTCTTCATCACTTAAATATTCTCCACTAACTTTGGCATCAGAGTGACCTCGGACATCACCAGAGCCCACTCTTCCTCTTAGTTGCAGGTCCTAAGAGTTTGGAAGTCAAGGAAGTGCTCCAACTGCAAAACACGACATCAGCACCTCTATATATGCATAGGGAATATTTTGATCTTATATATGAGGTACGTAGTGGCGATCACTATGTAGCCATCGTCTGCATCAAAGTCTCGCAGAATCGTTGGTGGGAACACCACAGTGAGATTTCGCAAAATCTTAGTAAGTGAAACACAAACTAACACTCAAAATACAAGCTGGTGGAAAATTATGGAATTATGCAAAATAAAAATTTAGTGGAATTATAACATTTCATTTGCAAATTTTTCCAAAAACAAGTATATACTCATTTCTCAAACATGACACCACGTACTGTAAATCAGCTTTTTGTTTTGAAAGCATCCGTTTTAGATTAAGGTATGCACCAAGGTTTCTCCTATGGACCAGCCGCACACCCTGGCTCCCTTCGTCACACCACGGGTAACGACCGTGCGTGTGACTTCGTAACGAGCGATACCCATTTCTGCCCTCGGTGTGTTCATTACTAGGCCGAGAGTGTGATCGTCTCGCCCGAGCCCGTCGTCGTCTAGCTATAACCCAAGAGATGTTACTCAGGTTTATGCGCTCCCAAGTGACCGAAGGAGCTCCACAGAGATAATGTCTCATCTTGACTTGGGGTCGTCATACACACACACCCACAAACTTATTTGACAAAACCATCAATTTTTCCAATTCCAACTTACACGCAACCAAAGCACAATTTCGGGATATTAATGACGGTAATAGTTATAATGTCGACAACATGCAATAGTTTATCAGTGTATGACATATCAACAGTTGCCAACATGTAATAACATTAAACACATTAAATACGGTAAGCCAATTTTCAACATCATAACCAACTACATATTTCAATCCTAATGCTTCATGACCTTTGGCCACTTGACAGATACACAACCAATACTACAATTCCTCGAACGCTTCTTATCATTGATTCGATCACCATTCACAACCAGACTACACAATCACATATTCGCATTTTTCCAACTATGAGTATTTTAAATTTTGTTTTAGAACCACTTACAATCACAAAGGTAATTTTCTTGATGATCATATCACTCTTTGTCCTAAGTTGCTGGTCGTGGCTGTTCCTCTCGAGTTGAGAGATTATCAATGTGTGTGTGTGTACGGGTTACTACATAGAGGGACAAAAATTTGAGAATCAAAGCATTAACATGTGACAGAAAATTAAAAAGGGATTTCGAGAGCAGAAGGCCTTACTGTAGCACTGTCTGCTAGGGAGGAGCATGGTGGAGAGAAATAAAGATTTTCTCAACACGTCTGAACAAAACAAAGTGTTACAATTGAATAATTTGGTGGAAGCAGATCTAGTGAAAAACAAAGGGTTGGGAAGAAATGGAGGTCGCGATTATTGGTGGCAGTTGGCAACGGCAGCGGAAACCTTAAGGGAGAGAGAGGGAGAGAGAGAGATAGAGAGAGAAAGAGACCATAAACAAAAAAGAGAGGAAATCTGAGAGGGGTGAGGCCGAGAGGTAAGGAGGAGGTGGGTGGGTGGTTGGATGGCTTTCGATGAGCATTTGTGGTGGCGGATGACGATGGCAGTTCAACCTTAGGAGAGATGAGGGATCTAAAAGGGTCAGAAAGCTCGATCACAGTGTAGAGGTTGACATCAAAAGGGAGAGGAGAGGAGAGGTTGAGGGTGCTTCAAAGAGGAGGGAGCCTCAACCTATATATGAGCCGAGCCACCCTATCATGGGCAACATAAGGTGGGGCTCAAATTCGTGGGATGAGTGGCAGTCAGACGTGGCAGACAGAGGGCAGAGCTTGATGACACGTGGTTGCTTCAAACTGGGTGTGCATGGGTGGTGTGCAAACGCATGATTGAGAATCACATGGATGTAGAGAGGGCATCACGGATTGGGGAAGAAAAGGTGGTGGTTAGAAGGTTCATAGATGAGGCTGAGCATCACGATGCCTAGAGGCGAACTCGTTGTGGGCATGGGTGGCAGGGCAGAGTCACTGGTTGCAAAGAGAGAGAGAGTCATAGGGGAAGGGGCGCGATGCTGGAGAGAGGGGAAGAAGAAGAGAAAATAAGAGAAAACAATGTAGGGTTTACTCCTTTAAGTATGAAATGATGTCATATGGGTAAGGGGGTTGGGTTTTTAGTTTCCCAACTTGGGCTTCTACACGGCCAGGCCCTCAGCATACACACACCCTAAACAACAAATAGAAAAAGCAAACCATGGGCTCCACAATACAAACATCAAACAGCTAAATAAATACATGGGCTTCACATGTATCATATGAAATTATGTCAGTTTGTGGGTTTAGTTTTGTAGAATCTTTTTTATGGTAGCAAATCTCTTAAGTAAATATTTAGGCCTTGATCAATAAATGTTGTAGACCACTTTTAGATATGTATCTATCTCTTTCCTATTTGAAACTATCAAAATTAGACGTACATGAACTTTAAATTATCCCATCTATGCCTTGCTTTATCCAACTCCAGTCGGAGTTGGAGTTGGAGGTGTCCCTGGACCAACTTTGACTCTGATCCGATCCGACTTCGACTCTGACTTTTCCCATCGACTCCGACTCTGATTTTTGAGTTCGACTCCCATATTGTACATATGTTATAAAAATATATGTTTATCTATATATTTATCATACATACTAGTTTAGTTATATAGATATCATATAACTAGAACTTGTATAGTTAAATTCAATAATATACTAGTATGAGCTAATTATTATAAAATAATTTACTTGTACTATAATATAAATAGACTAATGACAGTTGAGTAAATATCATAATATTACTACTATATATAATCAAGTATAGAAATAAGTTAGACACTTGTATTTAAATAAGTCTAGTATAACAAATTAATAATAGATATAGTAATTTACTAAAGTATAATAACATGTAATTAGATACTAGAAATAAGTCTAGTAAATAAATATGTTATAAATAAGTTAGAAACTAGTATAAGATAACAACATGTGATTAGACACTAAAAATAATATGTAATACTATAATATCATAACATGCAATTATACACTATAGTATACGTCTAGTATATAAATAAGTTAGATATTAGTATAGAAATAAATTAGCAGTGAAAAATTTAGTTTTCGTTTTTAATTTTTTGTAAAAATTGAAATTGAAGTTTGAAAGCCCATAAAATTTTCTTTTAAAATAGGTTAAATATGAAGGTAAAAAAGGCCCAAATCTGAAAGTCTTAATCCAACTCCGCTCTGACAAGTCAAAGTCGGAATCAAAGTTCGAATTTGAACTTCGACAAAGTTAGAGTCAGAGTCAGAGTCAGATTTTGGGGAATTTGATTCCGACTATATTGGTGCTCACCCCTGCCTTGCTTGGATCACCATCTCATTTAGGGTAGCATAGGCCATTGCACAATTCTTACGATAATCAGCTATCCATCAAGTACGAGGTGGACAAAAGTTGAAGAGGATTTTGCCAAGTAAGGAAATAACCCAAAATAAATTATTCGTGCTCTCAATGGTAGACCTCAAATTTGTGATTGATTCTTTTTCCCCCTTCAAATATGAGTTATCATTAAAAGAAAAAAAGAATTGTAGCATTAATGTTATGAAGCTGAAGATTTACGAATAATTAGGTATGCTTTGGATGGGTCAAAAGATAAGGGCCTACTTAACCAAGTTTTAACTTTTAAGCAGGGAATCTTCTATGTAGTCAAGACAGGAGGACATGAGGTTCAGCACCCACTCCAACCTCCTCCTAGCCTGGCTGAAGGGTGTAACACCCCGTACCAAGATGGGTCAGAGAGCTACTATTTGTCACTTAAAATCATCTTTCATAATACGAATAGACATTCCAAATACTTCATCTATTTCCAAAGACTCCGTAATTAATATAAATTCTTCTTCTTCTTTCTCCCAAAATACACACACACACACACACACACACACATATATATACATATATATATATATATATATATATATCCCTCTACAAGGTCATTAATGAAATAGTCAAACAAATAAGTCAACATTTCATCAAGTCTTAATAATAGGGTCAACACCCCAATAAACCAATCAATAGAACAACTTAATCAAACTATTGAATAATATTCTTACTACTTATCCCTTACACTCAACAATAATGTCCCTACTTCTTATTGTAGAGATAAAGAGTGAGTTATCATAACTCTGTAAGCAGAGAACATATATTAATATATTAAAATCATCATTTTACATGGTTCAGAATGTAGAACAAAACCTTTTTAGTTTCAGAATGTAGAACCAAAACATATTATGAAAATACCATAGCGAGATTTCAAAAATATTCATTTCAAAAGTCTTTTAGCATAACAAGAACTAAACATCATCATCATCATCGTCATATCATATAAGAGCATCATATCATAACAAAATCATCAAAAATTATATCGAAATTTAGGCCATGCTTAACTCCCGTGATAGGGTTGTGTATTCTGAAAAAAGTCAAGTAGACCATGAATCACTATGACACCAAAGCGATTGCATTGAGAACAGAGACCACTATTATATCCCGTGGCTGGGTCGGACGCCAATATTATCTCCCGTGGTAGGGTCAAAGGTCACTATTATGTCTCGTGACAGGGCTAAAGGTCACTATCATATCTTGTGATAGGGTCAAAGGTCACTATTATATCCCATGGTGGGGTCGTATTCTGAGCGAAACAGAAACGTTGGAACAACACCATAACAAAATCAGAATAATCAAATCAGAACCAGAAACAAAATCATATACAAAATTAGGACGTCTTGCCAAAGGTTTTCAAATGCACAATCATTTCGCAATAGAGTACTGAACAGATTATGATCATTTTCACATATTCAAAATAGATTCAGAACATTTTCACATAACAAGCACAAATTTTTAGATTTTAGATTTGCTTTTTTCGTATAGTTTAGAAACAGAATGTCAAAAATTTGCTCATGTCTACACGAGTCACGATAGAAAATATTTTTCTCTTCTTATATAGATGTCATGTGTAATGCAGATAAAATGATTAATGTTGTTTTCAAGTTTTCTTTTCATAAAAAACATGCATATTTTTCATAAATCAACCTTAGTCTATTTGTTTTTGCAAAGTCTAGCATAGAAACCCAACTTACCTGACTCTCGAAGTGTATTGTCTACTTGAGTCTAAACTCTAGCAATCTCAACATATATGCCAAAGAATATGCACTGACATATTAATAACCTACCCAAACACCAAACCTATCCAATCATAGCAACTATCTCATTCTAATGGTAGATTAACATAAGACCATAATTAGTAGTTAATTCGTAATACTCCTGTCAAGCAAAACCACCACCTTTTCAAGCCAAACAACTCATTCCAGACATGGTGTTGGATGAAGCGAACCCATGGCAACGTATGCTTCGGCAACAGAAACTCCACGCACGAGGCCTTACGTATTGGTAATATAACAAGATCACATTAGTCTCACTGAGAATTTCAAACAACAATATCAGATAACCAAAGGAGAATCAAAGAAAAACTGTAAGGGCATAAAAGCAATAGAGATGGCGTCGTCTGGCTTGGTTACACACGGCGGGGAGTGGAGTAATCTATGAGAATTTTTGTGATTCATAAAATTTGTGAGAGTGCCACGAAAAGACAACAAAAGAAGGAAACAGTGGGCGTGAAAGGATGGATTTACCATTCAGCAAAGGAATTCCAGCGTGGGAGCTCAATGACAACTAAAATCTAAGAAGAGCCAATGAACTCGCGACAGAGAACAACGCACGACGGAGAGGAGCCAGTTATGGGAATGTTCCTGTGTGAGAATCAGAGTGGTGTTGTGTGAACAAAAAAGGAGTGAGATATATATCATGGAAGTCAAAGCAACAACCAATAACTTCAAGATCCTCAGTTGAGGTAGAGTATAGGGCCATGGCAACTACTGTTTGTGAAGTTGTTTGGCTTCTTTCTTTGCTTCATAGCTACAAGTACCTCACTCTCACTGTGACGACAAAGCTGCTATTCATATTGCCACTAATCCTGTTTTTCACGAACATATAGAGATCGATTGTCACTTTGTTTGTGACAAGATTCAAGATGGAGTTATTAGACCATTTCATGTTTCCTTCCCACATCAACTTGCTGATTGTTTTACAAAGCCACTTGGCTTTCCTCTATTTTCAAATTTACTTTCCAAGTTGGGCGTCATCAACATTCTTGCTCTAGCTCGAGGGGGGTGGGGTATTAGAGATATAGTTCAGTTTATTGCAGATATAGTTCAGTTAGTGAGTTTAGTTTAAAATTATTTTTCCCGCTTGTTCTTTAATTTGTTTACGAAAGACAGATGTATTCATTAAGCAATACTACTGAATGATCATTTTCTCTTCTTCATTCCAGTCTTAGTAGGTCGATATCACTATTTATCTTGAAAAATTCTATTTGTTATTCATTTTATCAAATCCTCACGATATCTCTTTATGTTATTTCAAATGATTGACCCACAAATAGTACATAATATATAATTTTTAATTATTTAATACTACATAATTATGGGATGTGATCTCCAAGAGCGAACATGCGAAGAGATCGAGAGAGAGAGAGAGAGAGAGAGAGAGAGAGAGGAGATAGACCTAGATAAACAAAAATGATTTGAGTTTTGCGTAGAGAAGTAGATATCTAGATTTTGATTGTTCATTTTTTATACAAAAGGGGAAGGGATTATGTACTATGAACACTAGTAAGCTCCATTAACTAAAACATAAGAGGCAGTGCCTTAAAACTTAAAAGTCACATGCATTAAAAGACATGGGGACTTAGACCCTCACTACAAGTCTACAACAGTGAGAACCTTTGACTTCCAATGCTAACTGTCACTAATATTTTCGTTTTTACTTATGTAGTCGAATTTGGAGGCATATTTAACAAGGAGTTCCAACTCTGTTTCCATATCAATATATCCATTGTCATCGAGATCGGCATGGCGAAACCCAACCTCGGTTACAAGCCGAGGCCAATCTGATCCGAGTTCTATGTAGGCCGCCTTCACCTAAGCCCACGAAAGTTTTCCATCTTTGTTGTCATCGTGCTTCTTGAAAATAGCCCTCAACTCTGCTATACTACAGGGAAGTATACCCTTTGGTTTGCTTGTCGGCAGAAGCGGCAACCTAACCATTTTGTAGGCCAGCTCGAAGAGGAGTACCAAAAGTGTTTATGGTGATGTTAACAACAAGTAGAAGAACTTGATGAGGTTTCGAGCTCAACCTTATTGCTATATATAGAGTGCAAGTTAGCACTCATTCTTCTCAATATGCAAGTTTTCCCAAAGCAAATAAAGCAAGATTCTCTAGTCAACATAAAATAAGTGATAATATTTGCAAATTGTCCGGTGAGGTAGGAATATTTATCCACTTTTTATCCAATTTTTTTGTCAGTCATGGTGAGGTAGCTTTATCATCGGATACAAATTACAAGTGGATCCAAATTCAAGCAAACAATTATATTCTTCTCTTTTGGCCCACAATTTAGATATGGGAGGCAATTATAGATTAGGATCAAAATTTGCTATTTTCATGGATTGCCATTGTGACGACTAGATTCCTTGATCAATTCGATCCTAGCTACTCTAAAAAATGATTTTGGTGTTTTGAGAGAACACTGTTAATTTGCTTGTGAGTCGGAAGAGATCCAAATTAGCTTTTTGGGGTGAGGAATAATAGCTAAAGACATCCGATACTTACCCGATGAAATCAAAATATTTGTATGCATGGTATATCTATTTCCTTGTCAATTCAGTAATGTTGTGTTTGGATTGCTGGATTTGATCTTTAAAGATCTAAATGCCTTCTGATCTGTATATATGATATTAAAAATTATATTTGACATTATATTAGAGTACTTATGCTATGTACTAAATTTTTATCTCACTACCGTCACATATATATTAGAGTACATATTTATTGTAATGCCCCAATCCCGAAGGTCTAGGGAGTTAGCTCATGTTACCTAAAATCATCTTTCATAACATATTTATATATACTTCAAAGACTATCAAATATAAATTTATTTGTTCAACACAAATTTATATGTTCCTTCTCAGAAACATGCATGGTGTATGAGCGTAGAGTCGTACTGTGTGGTGGGGAGTTTCTAAAGAAATTGGATGTCGGGTCACTCAATTTAGAGCAACCCGGTCTGGGTCTTAATAACTGGGTTAGGTCAGTTAACATGCAATCTAATAATCTTTTTGGCTTACCCGTGTTTTTATGGTAGATCATTTAAATAAAATAATAATAATAATAATAATAATAATAATAGCTCTCGACTCAATTGTTAAAATAGCCCAACTTGTCTCGTAAATTTTTCAGGCCAATTCCCAAATAAAAAGATTCCACTTTGTCCCTTAAATAGCTTTAACCTAATTATCAACCTCAATAAAAAATCATATGCCACCGAAATAAGTTTTGGGCTCATAGTCTACTCCAAAATTACTCGTTAAATCTCAAGTGGGTTTTACATACATATTGACCAAATGATTTTTATTTATTTATTTATAGAACCTATGATTAGCTTGGGCTTCTGCTCGACCTGGTTGTTACATTTATCCTTAGCTAGGTTCCATTTCCCATAAGTTATTAGATCAACTCTTAGTTATAAAAAAGCGAACTATTCTTAATTAGAGGAAAAAAAAGATAAAATATTTTTATAAATATATGGTCTTTAACGTTGCATCGTGGGTGAAACTAGACATGAAGTGAGGAGGAGAGGAGATCAGTTGTATATAGCTCATCCCTACTCTCGGCCAGTTGATTGGTTTGGGGGGTTTAATTGGTTTGATAGAAATTCACGAGCATGTATAAATGATAAAGACCCTACTATATATTACGCCACTTTTGCACAATTACTTAAATAAAGTTTTCATATTTTGAATATTTTCTACCTTTGATGACATTTTGATATGTTTGGATTAAAAAAAAATTACTTTATTACGAGATTGGTTAATGTATTTATCATTTTTAATTTCATGGAGAAATGAGATTTTGCTAAGATAATGATACAGCTAATTGAGAAAGAGTATCTTTGTGCATTCACCATATTGAATGTACGTAGTTTAAGAATATGTACATCTAAGGATAGTTATATATACATGAGTTGATTGGGAAAGATCGTACTTAGTGTTGCATAAGGTGACATGTTGGATAAGGTTGTCACCTTATTTAACACACCCTCCTTATCCGACATTAAAATTGAAAAAATATGACCCTCTTAATTATCTTCTTCTAAGAATCTGTTTTGCTTCTAGTTTATCCACAAAATCAATAATTGAAAAGAAAAGAAAAAGTAGAGTCTTCTTGCTTCATTTCTATTATCATGTCATGTGGAAATATTCGCGGTTCCTCTTCTGCAAATACCAAATAAGCTGGTTTCATGGCCGGGGAGAATATGTCATAAATGGAAAACACTCCAATATCTGATCATAAAATTTGTGAACCCGGGAGAAATGCCAATAGCTAGATTATAGTCTCATAAATAAACAAGTTCCTAAACTACTGAGAGAGAGAGATGTAAAACAATGGTTCAAGCTTTGCTAAGAGAAATATAGATAGATTCAGATTGTTCTATTATATAAGATGAAGGGGCTGTTTATAGTTACATCATTAGCCTCCTTACATTATCTATGACATAAAGAGCAAGACTTAAACCTTACTAACAGGAGAGCTTAATTAACCTTCACTGCAGCAGGATTATATATATAGTTGCATTTATAGGCGTAGGCAACAAGGAGTTTCAACTCCGTTTCGATATCGATAAATCCATTACCGTCCTCGTCTGCATGACGAAACCCCTTCTCAGTTCTAAACCAAGGCCAACGTGATCCGAGTTTTTTGAAGGCTAACTCCAGCTCCGACCACGAGAGTTTGCCATCTCCGTTGGTATCGTGTTCTTTGAAAATAGTTGTCAACTGCGCTTCAGTGCAGGGAACTTCACCCTTACCTTCGCTTTGCGAAAACAGAGGGAGCCTAACCATTTTATTAGAAACCTTCGAAGTAGATCAGTAGTGTTTAATTAGAGTGAAGATCGATGTTGGGAACAAGATAGAGTGAAGTTCTCACTTGCTCTATGATGAGGTTTAGAACGCAACCTTATTGCTATATATAGAGTATTAGCTACCACTATTTTTCGATCTTTTTCCGGCCTTAAAGTTATGCTTCTCAGTATGATATGTTGTATAACTGCAAATACTAGTGCATGAAGATTCTGCACTCAAATAAGATTAGTGAGAATATATACAAGTCACTCGATCGGTCAGGTAGGAATTTTAATATTTCTTTCGGTCAGGATGGGGTCCTTCTTGTTAGATTCGAATTCCAGTCTTTAGAAGTTTATTATTACAAATGGATCCAAACCTGGTAAGCAATTAGATATATATTCTTCTCTGATCTGGGGCTCTGATATTGGGACAAAACTGCAGCTAGAATAGCCCCGATTGATCTTAATTTGTTGGTAATATATATCTACGTATAATGGATATATATCTCCTAGAATTAGCAGTTTCAGGTATATATTATTTTGCAATTAAGAGAGACATGAAACCCATTTCGATCGGGATGGTCATGAACAGTGATGGAATCCTACTCTTGAAGATGATTTTAAGGGTACTTGGATACCGAAACTTCAAGATCACACTTGCACCTCCATTTATATAAGTGCATGGCATCAGTACTATGCCACATGATGTCAGCATTCGATTGGCTAATATGTCATATTAATATTGCCATTTGTCAGCAGACTAACTAGTGGCATCTAGCTTGTTAGTTTTCTAATTGGAGATTGACGGAGAAATTACCTAATTGTGAATTTCTTTCGAATTCAGATATCAATCCTGCAAAATTTAAAAACCAAGTCTTCGAATTGCAAAATTATGAAAACTAGATCTGCAAGTACTGATTTTGTAATTAACACAAAGATAATTTTAATTTTAAATAATTTAAGCTCTATATAAAATAGAGTTCTAAGATAGTTATAATTAAACCACCTCTCGTATCCACCTACTCATGAAAAGCAAAAATACTTGTATGGATTTTATTTTGGGAATCTAGCTGTATAGAATTGGGTAAGGTAACAAAGGCTACTTGATCATAAGCCATTCGAGAGCAACTCCATTAAACTTGAATTTGGCTTGATTAATTTGTTTATTAAGTACTCAATCGTTCGTGAATATAAAATTATGATCGATTATGTAACTTCTGTAAACTCGTATCGATTCGTATAAGTTCGTATAAACTAAAATAATCTCATATTCATGGTATTATCTCTACATCTCTATATTTATTATTCTTAATACTAAACATGTTATTTGAATCATTATAACCATAACTGTTGATATATATATATATATATATAGCTTTTATAAAGATATTAGCAAAAAGTTAGAATATTTAATTGATCGAGCCCAACTCGCGTTCGAACAAAAGTTAGGATACAAGGGGCATTGAGTTAGGATATTCGTGCAGCATTGCATTGACAGAATTGAGAGCATTTTTAAATGATATTATATGCAGTATTATAACATTGAGAGTTGATGCATTAGTATGAATGGAAGCTGAAATTCCAAATAAAAATTACGAGAGTTTGATAGAAAAGTGGCATAATTAATTAGGATAGTCATGACATACTGTATTCTGTACATAGATCTATATATAGTTGATCTACAGCGCTCGTATCTCTGCTTCTAATTTATCCAGAAGGAAAAAAAAAAAAAAGAAAAAAGGAAAAAGGAAAATAAACAAGCTGCGAGAGAGCTACTGACTAGGACGGTCTCATGCATGACTAGGAGAGAACATATATGCCATAACCAAAAACAACCCGATCAACGTTTGTTCACCCGGGAAAGCTAGCTGTTGCATGCAGGCATGCATGCCAGTAGAATAATATAGCCTTGTATTTAAACATGAGAGAGAGAGAGAGAGAGAGATGTAAACACAACGATTTGAGCTTTGCTCAGAGAAGTAGATATATAGATTGATTCTATATATTTGATAGAAAAGGGGCTATATATTTACACCGTCAGTCTCCTTAATTGCTTTGTCTATGCCATAAAAAGCAGCGGCTTAAGCATAAAAGTGGTCACATATTTTACAAGATAACAGGATGTACGTACGTACGTACACCCTCACTGAGTCAGCAAGAAGCTGTAACCTCGATATCTTTTCTTTACGGATAATTATAGTTGCAACTAGAGGCATAGTCAACGATCGTCTCGATATCGATATACCCATTCTTATCTTGATCGGCATGACGAAACCCATCCTTAGCTCTAAACCAAGGCCAACGTGATCCGAGTTCTCCGAAGGCCGCCATCACCTCCTGCCTCGAAAGTTTGCCATCTTTGTTGCCATCGTGGTTCTCAAAAATAGTCTTCATCAACCTGATCTGTTCAGTGCAGGGAACTTCGCCCTTGGATTGGTCATGCGGAAACGGTAACCTGACCATTTTGTAGTACTAGTGTTTAGGGTGAAGGTGGATTTTGGCAACAAGTACAATTTAAGGGATCACTTTCTGATCTATACTCGAGGTTTAGAAACAATAACCCTGGCTGCTATATATAGAGTGCTAGCCAGCACTCTTTTTCTTCCCCTGCCCCTTAAATTATCGTTCTCAATATGAAGGTTTTCCAGTTGCAAATAGCAGATATTCAGCAGTAGTCAAGATAAGATAAGTGATAATATCTGCAAACTATTCTGTCAGGTAGGAATTTTAATCTTTTTCTCTTCCAACTTTTAGGTCAGGCACGTTAGGCCGGAAGCTTTATCATCGGGCGGATGCGCATTGATCTAGTCTTCTGATAGATTCCTTAAAATATAACTAGTGGATCTAAATGATCTGGTAAAGAATTATGTTCTTCTATGCGGGACCATTGATCAATTATTTTGATACTCTCTCCAACTAGCAAAACAATAAACATACCACTATTTTATGATAAGTAATACTAGATACAGTTTTAAGATGTGTAAATATATCACTATTTTTTTAAAAAAATGTACTAGATTTGCATAACCTAGAACTGTACAAATTATAATTTTTCTTTTACATCGTGAAGAGTAATTTTGTAAAATAAAAATTATTTTTAATAAAGTGGCGGCATAATTATGTTGTCTCTTTGTGAAGTGAGTCATAAAATAGTTGTAAATTATCATTTGTAGCTTTATCCAAAAATGTATTGGAGTCTTAAGCCTATCAAAGGCCAACTTCATCCGAGTACTTCTTCGAAGGCCACTGCATGCCATGCCATCACCTCTAGAATTTCTCTGCATGAGAGTATATATATCGGACTTTTATTATATGCCACTTCTAGCTATCACGTTGTGTTGATATTGTGTTATTGCCCTTTAACAATTAGACCATTCTTTTAAAATAAAAATAAAAATTCAAGAAATCAGAGTTAATGCCACATGGTAGTAGATTCGGAACTGGACGAGAGTGTACTAGCTAGTATATATATATACACCATAGCTAGTGTATATATATAGTGATTTTACTTACATTAAAAAAAACAAAAAACATTAAATCATTCATGTATTCTTAACTTTATTGATTTAAAATCTAAATTCAAATATTATGCCATTTATCCAAATGCAGCCTAGGTAATGCATTCTTCCAACAAGAATAGAAAAGTGTTGAGGACGAATCCCACTATTGACCAGAATGCCTTGCTTGCGACCCTGCCTGCAACCAACAAAGGTGGTGGCCCGGTATGCCTGATGCAACTCTAATGCCTAAGTCAATGATATGTAGAGTAAGGTATCATTGTAGTATGGTTTTTATGAGTGTGTTTAATATGTTACATGCTCACTACTTGTATAGACGTGGTGGATTATCGATAAATATCAATGATAATTACCCTGTTAGGCTTTATCTCTTTAATTATACCCTTATCACTGTATTCCTTTACTTGATGTCTATCTCGGGCATGTTGGACTTATCTCAACCCTCCCATGTTAACTATCCATTCCATCTCATTTGGTGGCTACAAGATGGAGTCGTATGGGTCTTTAGGGCTCATCAGGCCCATTTCTTACCAAGGACTACTTAAGTCCCTCCAGTTATCCTGCTAATTCCCTTCCCTTCCCTAAGAAGATGAGCAAACACTCCCACTTAGAGTGTGCCGCCAACGAAGAGCTGACACTCATCGTTGCAAGGATAGTAGCACTCCTGTGCTACCCTTGCCCTAAGACCAAAGTGGCGGCCAAGCTTCCACTCGTGTTGAGGAACTGCCTTCATCAATGCTACTTCTTGTCGCTGGACCCCCAATGCCTGGAGGGACTTCTCCCAGCCTCGACAACCTTGATGACTTATTGGGCCAAATGCTTAGAGACTTGGCCACTGCTTTTGATTTTGACCTCCCTTCTTAGGGATTTGGCGACTTGGCTGAGTCGCCCTCCTTTGAGCTCCCCACAATCTCTCTAATTAGTTTGGGGAGATGAGGGAGACAACAAAATAGACATTTGTGCAGCCTTCTCGCTAGGCCTTGGCTCTTTAACCCCCATGGACACTGCCCCGCTTACTTTCGCCGAGGATCATGGTGAAGATCAGGGGAAGATGAGGAAGGCAGGGATCGCAAGCAAGGCATTCTGGTCGATAGTGGGACATGTCCTCAATAGTGGCGTCGTCTATGGGATTTTGTAATTTTTGATTTCATTTTCCTATAGAACTCCAGCGTGTCCCACATGTCGGGCGTGATGCTTTCTCAAGCAACACGGGATCCTGAAATGACACCTACAGACTTGGAGACAAGGCTTGCATAAACGAAGGGAAAGTGAAGAAGGTGAGGGGAACCATGCAGAACTTACGATAGAAGAATGAGGAGATGAAACATCGTAACATGCAACTTAGCGATGTCACGGTGCCAAGCCATAATGAGAAAGTGGAAGGGGAAGGATAGAGCAATGAAAGGATGAATGCAGAGGAGTTGGAAAGGAAGAAACTACACAACGAGCTACGTGGTCTCATCGACATGTACGAGTAGATGGCAAAGAAGATGGGAGGATCTTCCTCAGTCTAAGAGTTGTTGAATCATATGGACCTACCTTATAGTGCGGAGGTGATCGCTGTGCCACTTTTGCTGAAGTTTAAAGTACCGCAAATTGAGATGTATGATCGGTCTCAAGATCCGATTGATCACCTAGAAACTTTTTAAGGCACGCATGACTCTCCATGGTTTTCCTGGAGAGATAGCTTGCCGAGCTTTCCCCCTAACACAAAAGGGGGGGACGAGAGGGTGGTTTGGAGCTCTACAACCTGGGTTGATTAACAGTTTTGAAGAACTAGCTAAGCAGTTGCTAACACAGTTTATGGAGAGTAGGTGGCGCCGACGTCTAGTAGCATATCTATTGACCATCAAGCAGCAAGAGGAAGAAAGCCTGAAAGCTTACCTTACATGATTCAATAAGGAAAGGTTGACTACCGATGATCAAGATGGGAAAATTACTCTGGCAGCCTTGCTGGGCGGTGTATGCCCTAGAAGTTCGTTTATGGCAAAGTTGGTGAGGAGGATACCCTCTACCTTAAGAGAGTTTATGGAGAGGGTCGATGATTTTGTTAATGCAGAGCACACGTTGCAGGCCCTCATTGAGCCAAGGAAAGGAGCGATGAAATCAGATGGCAAAGATAGAAACAGGGACTAGAAGTCTAGTTCGAGCCAACAAGAGAGAGGGCGTGATAGGCAGCCGCCTTCATCGACCATATGACTAGGCTCATGCATAACAACCTGAATGTGCAGCAAAAAAGGGCCTCAAAGAAAGAATCAAACCAGTTGAGGACAGGACAACATTTTTGCAAATATCACCAAACAAGCACCCACTGGATGGAAGATTGTACCATGATGAAGATGAGGGTGTTTGAGTTGGCAGGAATTAGAGGAGGCCAGCATCATATGCGAGTCCAAAGACTCGTGGTGCCAAGGGCCGGCAGGTCACATGGTCTGCGACTCCTTTCCAAAGACCAACAACACTTGTATCCAAGATTCATTCAACAATCATCCAAACATCCAAACATCCAAAGAATCTAATCCTAGTGCAAATAAACGAATACATGGTTCAATGCAAAATCCATATAGTGCACAAGTAAAGATAATGAATACAAAGTTTTGCTTAAGAAGATGGGGAATAGCAGAGCCTGCACCAGGTGACGAGGTGGTTGGAAAGGCGCCCGACATGGTGTCGCACCCTAATGTGTCTGAAAATTGGCGAGAAATCATATTAGGCTTGAATGACTCAAGACTTAATTTCTTCAAGTCAGCACGAGGGTTTGCTAGTAAGAAAGGTCTAAGCATTGCCACACCAGCCCAGTAGCCATAGCCAAAGGCACGGTCACAAATCGACCTGACTGCCACAATCAGCGACTATAGTTGCACATGTTCTTCTTTAGAGGAGGCCAGCACCGATTCCAGGTCCAATACTTGCTGGTCCCATTTCTCGACCTTGACTTTGAGGTGCAACATGCAGTTAATCAGCTTCTTCTTATTGGCGTCTACCCACTCTCGATACTTTCTCATCAAGTCTTGCCTCTGGGAGATCTACTCCAAAGCACCTTGAGCTTTAAAAAGCTCAAGCACAATGTGTCACCTCTGCTCTTCAGCATTCACTTCGATCTCTAAAATCTCCATGCAGCGCTGCTTTACAACCTCCATCACCTTGTGGGCAAAATCTAACTCTTCCCAGAGGCCAGACGACTAGGGTCGGGTAGAGTCCCCCTATATCCTTAGAAGAGTTAGGTCAAAGTTGTTTTGATGGTTGGCTTCCTTTGCGCACACAGGCTTGCTGTGAAGGTTAGTCACCTCTGCGTGATGTCAACATCACCCACTAGCGAATGGGCGTAGCCATCGGCTTGCTCGAGGTGGATTCCCAGTTTGGCAAAAACATGCCTCGACTGTAATTGCTCTTTGAGCTCAGCTCAGCCTACAACGTTCCAGGAGGCCAGATCGTTTATGCCCTGAAACAGCCAAGATACACATGCAGAAAAAAAGAGAAGGAATAAGAAGAAGAAGAAGAAAAGAAAATCTAGAAAAGTAGGAAGGTGGATGTTTTTACCAGCGAAAGCAAACCTCACAGCTCATGAACCATGTCTTCGACAGACTCGCTCCTAAGGGGACTGGAAGGACTTGCACACTCCTTTATTTGAGGCCCTGGCATCAAGGAAGGTCAGGACCTAAGGGAGTGGGTGCTTGGGGCGAAAAAACCTTCTTCGTCGATGGCACCCTGACGAGGGATTTCAAGAGCCACAAATTCAAGGATCCAATAGGAGCTCCAAAACTTGGAGAGGTCTTTGGGTGTCTGAAAAAAATGCCAATCAACACCTTCGAAGTAAGAAAAATCCCTCTCGATGGACGATTTCGAGATTGACGAAGGGGTGTCCTGACGAAGAACTTTTTTGGGCCATTGCAAGTTAAGGGAGGCTAAGGTTTTGCACCAAGGAAGAAGAAGAAATGCGTGATAAAGTGCAAGGAAAGGATGCTAAGGCAAGTAAACGTGAAGAAGGGACAGGAAGGACAGTGAAAGGGTGGTTATGAAAGAGTAGGGAACTGACAGTTACACAATCGAGTAAGGAAAGTCGAGGGGGACTGACAACATCTTTATTGCATGATCTGCTAACGTAACATAAAGGGGAGGAGCTCGAGGACAAGCGTCACGAAAGGATGATTGACGTTTGAAGTTTTTGAGGCTAGGGAGATGAACCGCCAAGCATGGTATCCGTTAGGCTCCCACCTGAAAGGGGAATCAATTGACTACCCACTAGCAAAGTGCCGCGTTTGTTCTAATTCGCACCTACACAAAGGGAATTAGCAGGGTGACTGGAGCGACTTAAATAATCCCTGGTAAGGAATGGGCCTGATGAGGTGGCCTGGCCCAACAGATGATAAGGGTGAGGTCTGTGAGCCCTAGAGACCAATACAACTCCATCTTGTAGCCACCGAATGAGGCAGAATGGATAGTTAACCTAGGAGGGTTGAAATAAGTCTAACATTCTCGAGATAGACATTAATTAAAGGAATACAGTGATATAAAAGTATAAGTAAAGCGATAAAGCCTAGTTGGGAAATCATCATTGATATTTATTGGTAATCCACCACGTCTATATATACAGTGAGTAGTTAACATATTAAACATACACTAAGAAAAACCATACTATACTGATACCTTACTTTACATATCACTGACTTAGGCATTGGATGTGCATCAGGCACATTGAGCCACGACCTTTGTTAGTTTCAGGCAAGGTATTCTGGTTAGTAGTGGGACACCTCCTCAACAGAAAGTGAAGGCGAAGGTATATAGGTGAGAAGTGAGCGGTCACAACTCACAAGGAAAAAATAGCAAATGGCGAGGAGCTGTCAATTTCAAATGGTGGGCAAACGAAGATAGGAAGATATGTGGCAGAGAATGCTTACCAGACGAGCATGAAAATGAGAGAGAACCCACCATGCCTTTGAAACAATGAGGACTTTTTAAAATCAAAAAATAAAAATTATATTAAAAAATTATATTTTAACAATATTTTAATTTTATAATATTTGTATTCAATTTTTTTTCATTTTTCAAAATTTTATAAAACATCTTAACTCAAATTATTTTACTATTATTTATAATCTATCTCACTAGTTACTAGTTACTATTTACAAATTTCTCGTTTAATCTCATGATCTCTTCTTTGTAACCAAACAATGCATTAGTGAAGTAATTGGCGTTAAATACAATAAATTGAGACCTGCGGAAAGAGGAAACTTCTCGCCAAAACCACTCGATCAATAACCCTCAATAAATAATTCAGAACAACTCAAGTACGGTTCAATGTTATTATACACTATAATTAGCTCAAACTTTTATTTTTTGAAGACTAGATTGAGCGTCCGAGGCATCCCGGCCTGTTGGTATATCACCTGACCATTTTCCACCACTATAGCATGCATGCAAGACTGCACGGCAGACGACCACGTGGGCTTGGGTGATGGGAACTGTACGTAATATCAATATGAGAAAAATATTAAGTACTCCCTTAGAAATATTGATGATGTGGTTATCTCGTTTTATGTGTACAACATGCATGCCATTAAAATTTTAATTGGCATGAGATCTAATGAAAAAAATGAAAATATTGTATTATCTGTATTCTGAGAAGACGAACAGGTTTGGAAGTGAGATGAGAATTTTATATTTTATTTTTGTATTTAAAATATTATGTTTTAGTATTATTATTGTATTGGGATTTGAAAAAGTTAAATTGAGATTTGAAAAAGTTGAATTGTTTATTATATTTTGTATGGAGATTTGAAAAAAGTGTAATGATGAGATGAGATGAGATGAGAATTTTATATCTCATCCCACCCCCCAAACATGCCCTTAATAATTACCATCAACACGCGGTACAACTCTCTCTCATTTATAGAATATTTACGTCGGAACTAATTAATAAGTCGTATAATTAATTCGTGGATGCTAATTTGAAGGTATTGTGTCCTATAGCCGAAAATAAGTAGATAATGATATAGTAGTAGTCGTTATGTTTGAGACAAAAACAAATTCATCATGCATACAACGAAAACTATGTTTGGAACTAAATAGGTTTTATTAAATCTCAAATAAAACTTGTCAAGAACTAACTAAAAAATAACAATTAAACCTAAAAGAATTCCTAATTATTTGAAACGATACAAGCCAAATAGAATACAAATCCACCAAAATAGATCAATTCTGAATAACTAAATTGAAATCAGACTATTTCATTTACTTCTTTCCACGATCGAGTTGTCAATCATATATCTAGCGATTCAAAATCTCAAACTTCCCTGTCAAGATTTGACTTCTATTTCCGGTACTGACTCCCGAGAAGAACAAGGAAAGAAAATGAACAAACTTGAGGAAAGAATGAACAAGAAAATGCAAGAAAGAACCAAGAATTAGACTTGTATTCTTAGAGAGAATCTTTTGAGGAATCCTCAACCTCCACTGTAAATTGTTCTAATTTTCTAGATGATCAATCCATAAGCATTTTCCAACTTATACACACTCGCGACATGCTTATTCCAAGAACTCAAAACACAGTTTATAATATGTGTGAATGCAACAATCGAAGCGTAAAACGCATCATTACATCCGTTCCTTTGACATGAAACCTGCCATTTCACTTAAACCAAAAATGCCCCGGTGTTTCATCTTTCCCACTTTCCTTCTTTCTAGCCGTTCATACCATTGCTCACATCATGACAATCTCCTCCCTTTCAAGGCCTTGTCCACCTGGCTGCTATGTTGCCAATCTCCTATAGTGCCCATTATTAAAGAATCTGGCTCACAAGATGAGGGTAGGCTGCGCAGCTTCCAAAGAGACTCTCACAACTTATTGTCCATTGGTGCTCCAAGCCATTTAATCAAAACTGCAGTAGATACATATATGGTTCTCCACTTTTCTCATTCTTCTCTCAAGGAGAACCTCAGGTCCAGGTTAAATTTTGCCCTCATGATCCAATGGTGGTAATGTAGGCAGGTTGAATTCTTTAAATAAGATAGATAAAAAAATGGGTGGATTTTATAAATGGAAGGTAAATTCAATCTATATGCCACTATTTCAATTCTTGTAGAGGCTAGAGGAATCAAGGGATGGCGAATCAAGAGTAACTTGGAAAGGGCTATAGTTCCTTGGGACAAATTTCAAGCTATGCCTCATTGTCACCATCTTTTGTCTATAAGGCTACAACATTAAAAGTACCACCCACTTCAAAAGATCTTTCAATACTCTTCCTGTTAGCAAAAAATGTCATCTTATGTTAAGCCTTCTGCAAATTCTCTTTTAAGAGAAACAAGAGCTGCTCTCAAAATTTAAATTGTTGACCCACTTATGCATTAGCTATAGTCACAAGAATGTATGTAAGCGATTTGGGAGGGGGATAGGTATAAGAAGCTTCAAATGGGTTGATCACAATAGAAAAATGAGCAATGGTATTATAACACCATTCTGCCATAGGAATTCGACTGCTCCACTCATTTGGTTTATTGCCAATATAACATCTTAAGTACCCTTCTAGGCACTTGTTGAAAGCCTCAGTCTGGCCATTTGACATGGGATGATAGGCTAAGCTAAATGCTAGTGAAGTTCTATGTAATTGGAATAGTTCCGTCCAGAAGGAACTAGTGAACACTAGGTCTCCATCGAAGACAATTTTCTTGGGCATACAATGGAGCTTAAAACTCCATAAAAGAAAGTCAACCACCTTGCTTGTTGTATATGGATGAGAGATGGGGAAGAAATGAGCAAACTTTGTTAATCTGTCCACAATTGAAAAAATCGCACTCGTTCATTTGACAGTGGCAGACCGTCAATAAAATCCATTAAGATGTCCAACCAAGGTGAATTGGGAATAGGAAATGGCTGCAGTAACCCTACTAGGTGGAGAGTCCCATGCTTATTGGCCTAATATATGTTATACTCTCTTACTATCTTCTTAATATCCTTGCACATTCCCTCCCAATAAAAATATACTTTCGCTATCTGCAATGTTTTCTGGTAGCCCACATGTCCTTCATGTCAGTTGAAGTGAATGTACTGCAGTACCTTAGTTTTAAAAGGTGATAAGGGCACTACTACCAACTTCCCTTTCCTCAACGACAATCCTTATTCTAGAGCATAGTCCTTAGGTATCTCCCCTCCTTACTGCAGCTGAGAAACAATGTCATGTTTTTTGTTGGACAATACATAACTTTGTTTTACCTCCTTTATCCATATTGGTGTAGGAAAAGAAATCAGGGCTAAAGCGGCTTCCTCTTCCTCCATCTTCTAGGACAAGGTATCTGCTAAATTGTTATCCTCTCCCTTTTATACTCTATTCTAAAATCATAGCCGATCAATTTTGAAATCCATTCTTGTTGTCTTTTAGTGTCTACTTTCTACTCTAAGAGATATTTAAGGGCTTGCTGGTCAGTTTTGATTTTGAAAGTCTGACCTAGCAAGTAAGGTCTTGACTTGCTCACTACAACAACCAATGCCAATAACTCTTTTCATATGTTGATAGCATTAATGCCTTTCTCTTGAAAGCCTTATCGAAAAATGCTCTAAGTTGGCCCTCCTGCATAAGCACATCTCCCAATCCTTCCCCAGAAGCATCACGCTCGATTTTAAAACCCTTAGAAAAGTTAAGCAGCCTGAAGACAGGAAGTAGAGGTTGAGTAATAGCTGATCTCTTCAACTCTAGGAAGCCTTTTGTAACTTCTTTAGGGCCAAAATGCATTCTTCTTCTATAGCATAGCTAATCGAGCTGGTATTGTTCCATAGTGTGTTAAAAGCTTTCTATAGTATCATGTGAGGCCTAAAAACCTCTCAGGGACTTCAAAGTGTTAGGAATATGCCATTCCAGCATTGAAGAAATCTTTGGTGGATTTGCCCTCACCTCCTCAAAGAAATAATATGGCCCAACTAATCAACTTCTTTCACTCCAAACCTATGTTTTGACATCTTAGCATGCAAACTATGATGTTTTAAGATTGTCTGTATTGATCTTGGATGGATTACAAGATTAGAAAAATTTTGGCTACAAACGAAAATATCATAATAATAATAAAAAAAAAGAAAGAAAAAAAAAAAAACCCTTCTTGAGAAAGGGTTTGAATATCTCATTCATCAACCTTTAGAATATAGTAGGTGCATTTGTAAGTCCAAATGGCATCACCAACAATTCATAGTGGCCCTCGTAAGTTATGAATGCTATTTTGGACATGTCTTCCTCTCTCACTCTAATTTGATGATAGTCTGAACTTAAATCAATTTTAGAAAAATACCTTAGCACCAAAGAGCTCATGATGTAATTCATCAATGACAGGTATGAGAAATTTGTATTTGAGGATTTTTTGATTCAAAGCTCTACAGTCCATACACATTTTCTAGCTTCCATTAGCCTTCTTGACTAACAAAATTAGTGAAGAGAATAAACTTTGGCTTGGCCTTATAACCCCATTCTTCAACATTGCTTGCACAATCTTCTTAATCTCGATTTTCTGATAATAAGGTTATCTATAATGTCTAATTGGAAGGAGCAGTCCCATCTTACAATACGAATTGGTGGTCAAATGATCTTGGTGGTGCTAGTCCTACTGGTTCCTAAAAAACTCCTGAAGCACCTATGCCACTTTAGTATACACTTCATCCACTTTCTAACTATTTTCTACTGCTATATATTAACTCTAGTAACCATGTCTGTTTACTTGCAAAGGAAGATTTTAAATGTTTTCTAGTGGCTTCCATTAATATTTTTTCAGAGTTAAGGCCCTTTAGATTAAATTACTTTCCAAATGATCAATCCATAAGCATTTTCCCACTTTTTTACACTCGAGACATACTTATTACAAGAACTCAAGACGCAGTGTTTATAACATTATTTGTAGAACACAACAATCAAAACGTAAAACCCATTCTTACATCCATTCCTTTTACATGAGATGCACCATTTCATAATAGTGCCTTCAAGGACGAAATCGACCACGGAAGCTCTTCTGTGACTTGGCAGACCACCAGTCGTTGTTTTCTTTCACCGTGAAGAAGGTCCTTGACCATGAAGGCTTTGCTCACCATCAGCCCTCACCACCATTACTGAAGCTTTGCTGCAGGAGCTGCTCGACGCCAATACCACCATAACACACCTCGCTACCCTCATGGCGAGCTACATCTCACCAGCCACATCCATGCAGCTCACATGACCCTTGGCAATTGATTGCACGATGTTTCCTATTGTAGCGAAGGCACTCCCAACCCAGAAGTTATAGGTAGATTCGAACGAACCATGCATATGCAAGAAGTCACCCTATGCAACACCTCGCCAAAAACTCAACAGTCTCCACCGTGCAAGACCAACGCCTTGGGCAACCAACCAGACCAATGTTTATCAGCGAGCAAAAACTCAGCTTTCCCACAGCAATAACTCAAGATCGAAGGTTGCCAAACCCGTTGTATGGTGCCACAATAATCTCCTGTTTTATGATACCAAAAACCCGGCACTCTTAACTGCCATGCACCGCCACCTGCCGTACTTCACTATGCATACCACGATAGCCTTCATCCCTGTGCAGCGAATTCATCCCCAGAAAACTCATAAACTATCACCCACATGGCCAGATGGCGAGCAACAACTGTGAAGCAAGTAGATGTGGGACTCTACCACGATCAAGTGGAGTCTCAACGGTAACACCACACCAAGTTGTGGTGACCAACGTGCATCACCTCGCCACTGGCATGGTAAGCCATGCAATGCCTTGCCAAGCAATGACGACCAACGTGAAGCACCTTGTGGGGGGCAACAATCTCACCAAGCAGTTCACTACCCATGGTCGGCGATGAAGCATGGTGGGCAGCTGATCGTGGCGAGCAACTGATCATGGCAAGAAAGAGCATCTGATGGTGTTAGTAAAAGGCAATGAACCCAACCATCACAAGTGCACAAAAAAATCTATAAATGAAATAATTTCATTTCAGAGCAAATATGCAGGAACATGGAGACAAAACTAGTGCACTTCAATTGCACGGGTGTCTAGGCTCAACCATCAGTCCCAATTCATACAAGTAGAGCAAAAATATACGCAGAACATCAACCACGAAGCACATCTCAGGCACCACTCTGGCATTTCAATTTGATGTCATCATAATAGAATGCTCAGAATCCCGAGTACCTTGGACCTTCATCACACCCTCAGAAAATGGCATAGGTTTATAAATCTCAAAATTGTAATTTATATTACGCTAACCTATTTGGGTTTTGGTGACAACCTCTGAGGATTGTCGAACTCAGCCTACTGCCACAACAGTGCTGTCGAGCATCCCCGCAAACACCAATGAATAGTCCAAAAACTAGCGGTGACCAAATGGGCTTGCAGGTCAAACAATCCTACGACCCCCTAAGCACTAATGATGAGTCCAAAAACTAGCGGTGACCAAATAGGCACGTAGCTCAAAATACCCCGTGACCCCCTAACACCAAAGACGATTGCAAAGACTCGTGGTGAACAGGGCGTGCATGTCACGAAACCCCGTACCCTCACCATCAAAACAGGCAAGAAAGGTCAAGGACCGCCTGAACCTACTCACACCTTATTGAGAGTCAACAGGTGGGACAAGTCATTAGACTGCCCGACCTCCCTCGTGATGAGCCAACAGGCAGAAAAGGACAAGGACCGCCTAACCTCCCCTGCTCCCAATAGGAAGGCTCTCTAGATAACCCAACCCCTCTCACTTGGAAAACAATACAAGCACAACATCTTTTCCAGCAAACTTTGAGTGTTTACTTTCACGCCACAACCATTGCTAGAGGGTTACCTTCAGAAATACCAAGCTCCACAATCCCCTCAAGCGGGTTTCCGTTGGGAACGACTCAACGAGTTTGACAATTGCCTAATGTGGACACAGGGAGTCAACAAGCCTCCTAACCACTTAAGCATGGGTCACTGCAAACAAACTCTTACATCAACCTCAAAATGAGAACAGCAAATGACAATTTACACCAAGGGATAGAAAGTCCACTATTACCAACACGTCGTAAAAATGATAATGGAAATACACACAAAAAACCAATCATAGAAATATGCATTGTTTGTCGACAATTAGGCAAACATACACAAACAAACACAAAGCCAAGCTTCACGTTTGCACCTTATGTGGTCGAGCACATATCCCGCCAGAGCGAAGCTCCATGCTTGCACATAGTGCGATCGAGCACATCTCCCACCAAAGCCGAGCTTTGTGCTCCCAGTTAATGCAGTCGAGCACATCTCCTGCCCAAGCAAAGCTCCATATGGTCGTACATCTCACGCCAAAGCAGAGCTCCGTGTTCACACCTAATGCGGTCAAATACATCTCTTGTCTATCTATCCAAGCTGAGCTCTTCATTGCTTAGAATAAAAAAACTAAAAACCAGAGACCAAACAGGAAACCAAAGACCAATTTCCAACATTCATTCTGCAGATCAGTGACTTGAATATTCTTAAGGCCTTCTTGTTGAGAAATCAACCTTAAGAATTGTTGGCGTCTTTAGGGGTCAAATCAACAGCCTATAATTTAGCGCAAGGATAAAGCCAATAATCAAGCCAATATATAAGGATAAGAAGAGATAACGTAAATTGACTCAGACTCCTAAAAGAAAAAATGTTCAAACTTCTAAAAGGAAAAATGCTTCACAAGGCAAGTTCAATTCAATCACTCTAAGGAAATAGACTTCTATATAAGAGACTCATCACAGAAGCTCCATATGAGAAACTCTACCACACATAGAGTGAGACACCAAAACATTAGTGTGATTTATTTATTTTATTTTATTGATTTTATTATTTTCTCAAAGCGTATATTTTTTTATAAGCCCAATTGGTTGTTTGTGGGTTTTTGGGTTGTTATAGGTGTTGTGGGCCAAAGTTTAGGCCTAAAAGAGAGTAGAACTAGGCCCAGCCCATGGGCTAGCTGCAAGCCCAACCCCCTCCTTCAAAATGGAGCCATTTAGTAGCCTAAAAAGTGAATTCTCTCCACCTGGAATGAAAACCCTAGCCTTTTCTTTTTCCCCTGGCGCCGCACCCTTCTCTTCTTTCTTTCTTCTCTTTTTTATTTTCTTCTTCTTCTTCCTTCCTCTTCCCGCAGCTCTTGAACTCCATCGTTGCCAGTCAGTTTTTGCCACGCGTACTTCGAGCACAGACCTCCATTGTCAATAACCCCACCTCTCTTCTTCCCCAATCCGAGCGCCCCTTTTCTCTAGTCTTCTACCACTCCCTCTACTCCTGAGCTCTTATCGGCCATGGTGAAGCCTTGCTACCATTGCGAGCCACTTGTCGCACGCCATGCGTGCAATGCCCTGCACCCCCAATTGCAGTCGCAGCTACAATTGCCAACACCTACCCTTCGACCTTTAAATAGGTCTAGCTCCTCATCCCTCAAACCACCTCTCAATTGGCTTCCTCCCTTCTCAAAATCGTGTTCAAGCATTTCTTGACCCTCTGATCGGCATCCTGAAACCCTTAGAGTTATTTTTGCCCTAACATTGCCTAGCCCCGCCACTCCTAGCTGTCTTTTGGTGGCAACGCAACCACCCCAGGTACCCCACTTCCCTTTACTGCCATCCTCTTCCCTGAGTTTCACCCAACTCGTGAGTTAAAGCTTACTGTAGTCATTGTCCCGCCATGCTCCTCTGCACCCCGCCGTGAAAATCCTCACCTTCACCCACTTGCACGTCAGATCTACCATCTTTCATAAAAGAAACCCATTTTTGCCCCCCTTTTCCTTGCCACCTCTTGCTGCCACTACTCTATTGTGCTCTGTGCCTCTAGACACCATGACAGTAAGCCTTTATGCATCATGCCTTGTGTTTCATTTTATCAGATGACCAGTTTTAATCGAATCAGCTTTTCGTCTACGTAGCAACACGAGCACTTGTTCAATCATGAGACCCCATAAACCATCACGCGCGATCATCCAGAATATTTGGCTTTCACATTATAACTAACTCTCAGTGCAACCCTTGAATTTCTAACGTGAAATTATCACTAACTTTGTTGCAGTTTGTTTGTGTTTAAGTAGGGCTTTGGGTTCGGGGAAGTGTTGTAGTTGTTGTCGGAATTTGGGCCGAGGGTTGGATGGAAGATGGGAAATGCGTGTAGTGGGATTTGTGAAACTGTGAATTTGTGACTGTTGTGTTGTTTGGTGTGACTGTTGTGTGATATGCCATGCCATCCAATTAATTGTCTGTTATGCATATGCATATTATAGTTATTGATATCTACTATAATTTATTCAATTGTGTTATGCTCTATGTTATGCTGCGCAATCTGAAAATTGGATTTTTGGTTAATGTATCTATTGTGTGGGTGCGTGCATGTCACAACCCCAAGCTAAGATGGGGTATTATCTTGGTGGAGCTCCTGTATTCACTCGGGAGCATGTAAAACTAAGTGACTTCTCCTAGGTTATCGCTAGGCAACAGTAGACTCAGCCGAAAAGGTAACGCTCTTGGTACAACTCCAGACCCCCTCTATTGGTGAAGGCTAGAGGATGCCTAGTGACATTACGCGTCAGGCGCGGAGCTGGGCATCGCTCATAACGAAGTCACATGCATGGTTTGCGGGTGGTCCTGAGGGTAGAAAATGGTGTAAACAATAATAAATGGTTGTGTTTGGGTACAAATGGGGATTTTAGAGTGCGTGGCTGTAATTAAATGATTTTTAGGAATGTGGTTAAAATGGTTATTTTGTGTTGTTACTTTCACAACTGCTAAACACGTTCGCTTGTATAATTTCATGCTTGAATCTCTTGGTCGTTGTTCTATTGATTTATTTAGTGAGATTCTGAAATGTCATTGTGGTATTCCTACATACAGTTCTATTTCATGGAATCGTAGACTATGTTGCAGAGGAGGGGTATGAGCAGGAGGGACAAACCTCACCTAAGGAGTGATGACCCGTGACGTTTCGCATTATTTGTTGCTGGACCTTTGTTTTCCTTTCCATTATTTCAATTGGATGATTTAATTAACCTCTTGGAGGACTTTACCTCAGGTTGTATTGTTGTTAAACTTTTTGGCATTTAGTTTCTGACCGCCTTATATTTTTCCCTTGTGATAATTATGTTGTGCACATTTTGCTGTTTGCACACACTTGCATAATGCGATGGGACGTATGATCCGTGTAGTCATTATCTCACTGTCACGATTTCCACCAAATCACATGTAGGGGTTGAGGGCACCACACATAGCGACTCCAAAGGGTCTTCCCTAAACTCCTTTAGTGTATTGAGAGATACGTGAGGCCATGACAGATTGTAAAATCACCCATTATAGTAGATTTCTCTCCCAAACAACCCCTGGACGTAGGCATTTTGCCAAACCATGTAAATTCTTGTGTCTTTCTTAATTTATTTTTGTTCGCTTATTTGTTATTTATTTCATGGATGAATGCGACGAATACCATATCAATGCCCGAATCTTCATCGTGGGTTGGTAATTTTTCTTTACTTCTTTCCGGTCTGTTGTGCAAATTTACGCATTAACAATGATGTAAGACTACTGAGTAGAATAACTCACACATGATTTGCCTTGGATCGCTTCCCCACTAGCCAGCCAACCTCTTCTAAGGGATGATCCCAACTCTGAATTCTAATTTGACTCATCAATATTTGAACTCCAACTCTATATGGTTTCGTCCAATTGAGCGGACTTGAAAAAAAAAAAATTTTGGACAGCCATGGCCCAAGTGCTTATAGAATATAGTGAAGTAATTAAACAAGTTCTCAAACCAATACTTACAGAGCGATAGAGAGAGAAATGCAGGCAGTTTTGATTGTGATTAAAACAAGGCTTGTATCATTAGCCTACTTACTTTATCTATGACACAAAAGTCAGTGATCGACTTAAAATTACAAATGATCACATGTACATATTTGAAAATAACAAGAATTAAAATCCCTCACTAGAGCAACATTCCAAAACCTCGACATTCTCTTAGTTTTTCCTGATATAGTTGCATTTAGAGGCATAGGCAACGAGGAGTTTCAACTCTGTTTTAAGATCGATGTACCCATTATTATCTTGATTGGCAAGACCAAACCCATCCTTAGCTCTAAACCAAGGCCAACGTGATCCGAGTCCTTCGAAGGCTGCAATCAGCCCTAGCCATGAAAGTTTGCCATCTCCATTGATATCATGCTTCTTGAAACATTGGTTAACTTTTCCTCAGTGAAGGGAACTTTACCCTTAAAACTTGCAGAAAGGATGAAAGGTTAAACTGCAACAGAACCATCTTAATTATAAGGGACCATGACAAAGTCTAGGAGAGGCTTTAGGATTAAGATGTTAATTAAGAGATCGCTTACTCAATGTTGAGGTTTTAACGTCGTTGCAACCTTAATGCTATCTATATAAAGGGTACAGCTAGCTTGGTAGCACTAACTTTTCTTCCTTACAATTATTGTTCTCAATTATAAAGCCGGAACTATTTTTAAGAGTAATGCTAGATACAACTTTAGGGTGAGAAAGTCTCACACGCTGCATTTGAAAAAGGTTGGAGTCCACTAAAATAATTTTTTATGTGGGTACAAAATTTAACCACTTTTTTAAAATTAGCACGCATAACTTGCACATCCTAATACTACAAATATCATTTCTTTATTTCTAATTAATGAAGTGACATAATTACATTTATTGGTTTTTTAATTATATACAATAGTTCTAAAAGAGTTGTAAATGTATCGATTATCACCTGAGTATAATTTCACAACTGCAAATAAAGGAGGATCATATATGCAGTCAAGGCAAGATCATAATTAAGTGATAATATCATTTACAAATTATTAGGTGAGATAGAAATCTTTTCTTTCAATTTTCTGGTCATTCATGGGAGTCTTTATTGTTTGATGCGTATTCCAATCTGATTTGTTTTTATTTGAATGCATCCTCCATTGATCAATTATTTGGTATAAAGTGTGTGCCAAAGATAAGAATCTCGTAGCAAGAATTATCCATCCCCAAACATTTTTTCACAATTAAAGATAGAAATGGTCTGATATTTTGTCACGGTTGTCAATTGTGATGAATATATTGATTGATAGATTCATACTCTTGAACATGATTTAGTTGTTTGGAGAGAACCTTGTTCGTCCTGAGCCGTAGAAGATCCAAAGAATTTTTTAGTGTTTGGAACAATACCTGTGATACCCCATATGATATGGATAAGGGTAGGTGGTGTATGGGATCGCACATTGCTTGGGAAGGAGAAGTTCTTGCTCTTTATAAGGTTCCAATGGGGCTCTAATTGTATAATTGACTAGTCCTTTTGGAGTATAAGCCATGTGGTTTGGGTCTTCCATTGAGACGTTACAAATGGTATCAGAGCCTATCCCAACCAGAAATGTGGGACTTGAGCCGTGCCACCTACAATGGACAGGCCCGACGAGGACGTCGGGAATTTAAGGGGGGTAGATTGTGATACCCCATATGATATGGATAAGGGTAGGTGGTGTATGGGATCGCACATTGCTTGGGAAGGAGAAGTTCTTGCTCTTTATAAGGTTCCAATGGGGCTCTAATTGTATAATTGACTAGTCCTTTTGGAGTATAAGCCATGTGGTTTGGGTCTTCCATTGAGACGTTACAAAAAAATTTGGACCATTTCTCGATTTGTGCGTGTCATCCTTGCGCAGGGGCCATGCTAATCTTCTCTGTAACACCCCGTATTTTAGTGTATTTTTTTTTTATTGAAAGATTATTTGTTATTAATTTAAAATTTATTCTCTTATTTTAAAATTGTTGGATTTTTAGTTGTGTTATTTTTATGATTTTAATTTTGTGAAAATTATTTTTGAAGTGCTTTCTCTAAATTAATTATTTTTATGCGTATAAATTTCTTCTCAAATTAAATTAACTTGTTGTGGGGTTTAATTATTTATTTTCATTTTAATCATTACGTTTGAATTATTTTATTTAACTTGCTGTTTTAAAATCGTTTCCGTTGGATCTTTTTTTGTGACCCAAGATTTAAAGATTGGACCTTATTTCTTTCTCTACATTTTCTCTTTCCTCTTTTTTTTTTTTCTTTTCTTTTTTTTTTCCTTTCTTTCTTTTTCTTTTTCTCCCCCTGCTTCCCGCGCGGACGTCTCTCTCTCTCTCTCTCACGCCGTGCAACCGTTCCTCACCCAGCCCGCTGCCGTCACACCGTCGTGTGTGACACCGCCCACCCCATCGTGCTCCCCACCGGCCGGCGACCTCCCTCTCCGATTTCCAGCCCCAGCCGCGCCGCCGTTAGCCTCCACGCACCACACGAAGTCGCGGCATTCCTTGCGCCGCTACGCCGCCGTCGCGCCACCTCCGGCCACCATCTCTTCACCACATCATCCTCGACCTCCCAGCTACCCAATGGACCCAACCCCGGCTCCGATCCGTCACCGGGGAAGCCCCACCAAGTCCATTTCCGATTTGTGCATTTTTTGGCCTAAAACACCCCTTGCGCCGCCACCCACGGCAAACCACCACCACCATTGGCTTCACCGACCTCTCTAGGCCCTACCCTATCAATTTTGGGTCTTGGTTTGTCCCCGTTGAAAAGTGGGTTTTTGAGACCCACGGCCACAGTGTATTTTACACTGTGACGTTGCTGAGCCGCCACTTCTTGCAGTTTCGTGATCCTTCGGAAATCATTATATAGCAATGTAAGTTTTTTTTTCAAAGAATTCTCGTGAATTTAATGTATTTTTGCACTAGCACATTACACTGTATTTTAATTGCTGGTTGGTTTTGCCGGACTGAGTCCGAGGAGTAACGGGGTTGATTGGATTGGGTGATGGAGTTGTTAGTATGATTGGTTTAGACTATGAGATTTGTTGGCTGTTCGGGTTTAAATATTGGTGTTTTGTGTATGACGTGGGTTGTGGTGGATATTGGTGATTTTATGAAGTAATGATATACTTTGGGATTATGAGGATTTTTAAGTTTTGAGAAATTAAGATAGATTATTTTAGAAGCTTAGGCTTAAATATGGAAATCCGTAATTGGTTGAAAACTTACGGAAATTGTGTGATTATTTTTTTATAGGTGACGATTATTAGTCAACTCAACATTTTTTTGAAGAAATTTCTGAAAAGCTAAGAAGTCCAGGTAAGCGGGGTTCATATACTAGTTTTGCATAAAAGAAATAAAATGAGGTTGACTTTGAGAATAAACGTGTTTGTTTTTTAAAAGAAATGATCTGAAAACAACCTCAGATGTTCTTTTTTTTGCATATGCATAAATTCAATATATGAGAAAGTATTTTCTGTCATGACTGGTGTAGACATGAGCTAGTTTTGTGCACTTTGTTTCTGAACTATGTAAAAGAGCGAATAAGGAATTCTAAAAGTTTTGTTATGAACAAATGAGAATATTTTGTTTATGTTTATCTCGAACATGTGAAATGATCTGAAGCCTTTCAGTGTTTTGTTTTGATATGATGTGTCATCTGAAAACCTTGCATGAAGTTCTGATTCTGTATATGATTGTAATCGGATTTTCGATGAAATCCGTTCTGTTTCTGTTAAGGCCCAGCCACGGGTATAATGGTGGTTTATAACCCTACCACGGGGGTGAAACATGGTATACGGCCCAGCCACGGGTATAATGGTGGTTTATAACCCTACCACGGGGTGAAACATGGAAAATGGCCCAGCCACGGGTATAATGGTGGTTTATAACCCTACCACGGGGGTGAAACATGGAATATGGCCCAGCCACGGGTATAATGGTGGTTTATAACCCTACCACGGGGGTTAAACATGGTATTGTCCCGATGTGATATTAAATGAAGATAAGATTATAATGTTTCAGTTTAGAAATGTCAACGGATTCTATTTTTGGAATAAGTTTATTTTTCTGAAAATTTCGCTCTAATGTTTTTGTACAAGTTTTGTTTCTACATTCTGAAAGTAAATGTTCTGTTCGGCTTATCAAATGTTATAAATGCTCATGTTTACATGCTAGTATATGCTCTCTGCTTACTGAGTTGTTGATAACTCACCCCGTTAATCTTCATAATATTTCAGATGACATCGATGGCTCAGCTGAAGATCAGTATTAGAGTCTATGGAGAAGATTAGCATTGATTTGTTGTTGGGTATCTCATGATATTAGTGTTGGTGTTGGAGGTTAATTATCTTTCTTAAGTTTGCTTCAATGGATTTAGACGGTTTATGGATACTTATGTTAATGTTATATTATTTCTAGTTGTTATTTGAGACATGAAGAAGAGTTGATTTTATTTGGGTTGTTGGATTGAATATTGGATAGATGAGTTTATTTGATTTATTTAATTGAAGTATATACGTTCGATTTGAGGTTTGGGAAAATGGATAAATTCTTGAATTTGGAAGTACTCTAGCCTTGTTAGAGTTGATTATCAGGTTTTATGAGTTAACTCTCCGGACCCTCGGGTCGGGGTGTTACAATACCTAAGAAGTACATAATGATATAGTGATTGTCACTATATATACATGATGTGTACATGATGGCTACAACACGAGCTTAAGTTTACAACAGAGTAGGTTCATTACTAAATTTCAAAAAAGAAAAAAGAAATCAAACGATGAACTAATTACTAAAAGATATCTATATTCTTTTCTCTTTAAAAGATGACAGTACCCTAATTTTATTGATAAGACATCACTTATGGTGAAAGAATACAATCTACATGAGGGAGCTAATTAATTGGGGGTTACAACGAAAAATCCCAAAACCAAAAGGAAGCATGGGACTTATAAGGATGCATGCAGAATCTAAAAGTAAAGAGATGAACCATATGTTGAGAAAGTTAAACAAAAGACGAGAAACTTAACAAATTGCTGAGTGTTCCGAAAGAGGCAAGCCTATCCATCAAGGCATTACCCTCATAATTGTAAACAGGATTGACTTTAAAACGAAAAGAATTCTTAAGGTGCAAAATGTCATTACAACTATCAAAATAATGTCAATGGGTTTGAGAATCAGTATTCAACCAATAAATTAAGCTCAAGAAGCGAGTTAGTTTCCACTAAAAAAGCATTTCATTTTGAACTTTAGCAAAGTTGGCATATGATAAGCGTGTGAATCTTTAGTATTGTAGCCTTGAACTATTAGCAATTAGGCATGAATCTGAGATATTGAAACTTGAAGGGAATTGATGTGTCGGGGCAGGAAAGCATGACAGTATTGATCACTGAACAGGAACCACGTAGTCTAGCGCATGCTAGCCAATGTTATCACAATACATAAATAGATCAAGTCACGAACTAAGAGAAAAAAATGCAAATCTATGTCCGCCTTCTACCCCCTTCCCTTGTACCTCTAGAGAGAGAATCTCCAACTTCTCTCTAAAAACTCTCCAAACCAAAACTAATTGGAGGGGGTTGGAGCCCTGGCTCCTCCACCCTCACTTCACTTCCCTCCTGTCCATAGTGTAGTCTTTGTCTTGTTTTGTTTTTCATGTGTTTTTTTCAAGTCTAATAAGAGGATAAACACTGATCTAGGATTCTCTGGTGGTCCCCTCATTTCTGCTAGTGTGCCCTTCTTTTTTGTGTTTGAAGAGGAAGGGTTTTCTCGCGTAGATGGAGGAGGGGGATGAGGGAAGCGGAGGTGCCGGCCAAAGAGACACAGCATGAGGCGGCAGTTTGCAGATCGCCATGAACGGCGAGAACTCAGAGAGAACACGACGGTTTGCAAATCGTGGTTTTGCAGATCGGCATGATGGTGGTTGCTTGCACAGGAGGACGCAACATGAATCGGCAGATCGTGGGCCGCCACGTAGAGTTGGCTGTGGGACATGGTGGGCACGGGCAGGGTGGAGATGGGCGAGTGTAGAAGAAGGGAAGAAGAAAAAAAAAAAAGAAGGTGGGGGTGGTAGATTAGTTAGAGATGAAACCCTAGGGTAGTGTATTTTTTGCAGTCCATGTGTTTTTATATTTTCTATGTATTTGGAGTTGGTGTGTTTTTGTTCCTTCTCCTCCTTTTGGAGGATGGAGGTTTTTGTAATTTTGTAATGTTTGTAATTTTTTTTATTAATAAAAGAAATAGCCTATTGGAGTTATGTCCATAGTAGAAGAACCCCTCTTGTTTTGGAGGATGGGTGGTTTAGATACCCCTCCTCTATTGGAGAATGGGGTGGTTGGTTATCCCTCATCTTTTGAAGGATGGGGTGGTTGGATATCCCACCACTTTTGGAGGTGGGGGATGGTTTTTATCTTTGTTTTTTATAGAGAGGGATACTCGCTTATAAGAGTTTCTAGAAGTTAATTAAGACAGTGTCCGTCACAAATAAATTTGTGTGCAGAGAGGCGTACAACAGACGCGTAGTTTAGTTTGTATTCGGAGTTTTCTCTATATTGACTAGTTACAGATGTAACCTCCTTCATGGATGAAATGAGGTCAATTTCCTATAAAAAAAAAAAAAAGTCACGAACTAAGGAAGGTAGCATCTACATATCACGCTACGAGATTTTGCAGAATTTATGGAATGATTTGCATGTCGTTCAGCTAAATAATGTTGGACAATCAATTATATGAACGTTATGTTATTGGGGTGCCAAGGACAGGTCCCTATATATACGTTACAGAGGTAATTGCAAGGCTATTATCATGTCTAGCCGGGCAGGTGAAAGAGATGATATATGGTCAATATTTGTTGACCTCAGATGTCGATGTTTTCCATAACATTTTAAAATTTGGAATGGAAAATAAAAACAAAGAAAATAGAAAAATTCCATCATGTACTAGTGCAATTAGAGCTGTAAAAAACATTCAAAAAACCGGTCGAACCGACAAAATTGGTGGGTTTGGTCCGGTACAAGTTCTTAAGAATCGAAATAAAACCAATTTGAACCGAACTAAACCAATATATATCATATATATATTCAGGATTTTATATTATATGTAAAATGTTTTTTATATAACTATATTTATTTTATATTATATTATATATAATATATGCTAAATTGCTAATTAATTAATGTAGCATGAAGTTTAAATTTTAAAAATGAACATTAATATTAAGTTACTAATATAAACTTACTTCAATGATATTAAGTTCCTTTTAAATGAGATGCACCATCCCAAAATGCGCGGTTTCATATTTTCCACTTTCCAGCCGTTAATACCTTTCCTCGCATCAAAACACTCCCACAGAGGAGCCTCAAGACTGTTAAGAAGTTACTTACTTTGATATACAAGTCTCTTCCATTTCTAAGTCTTTATCTTTCCAGCTTCTCAATACATTCGATGACAAGTACTGCTACTTGCACGCGCCGCCTCATCTTCTGATTAAGATGACAATAATCTGATAAAACACCACATCTAATCTTTTATATTATAATAGTACTAACCTTTCAAAATATGGGTCGGTTTTGAGGAATAAGGAACCAATAATCGGAAGGAAACACGCAAAAAGTGGTCATATATATAACAAGATAACAGGACTTACACCCTCACTACAGCAGCGACAATCTCAATAGATATCCCTTGCCGAGTGGAGCTAGCATGACTCTGGCCAACATGTCTAGCTTTAACCATACATGCATGTTATTGTTACGCATTCTTGTTTCTATTGATGATATAGTTGCGATTAGAGGCATAGTCAACAAGGAGTTTCAACTCCGTTTTGATATCGATGTACCCATTCTTATCTCGATCGGCATGACGAAATCCATCCATAGCTCTAAACCAAGGCCAACGTGATCCGAGTTCGTGAAAGGCCGCCTTCACCTCCGACCTCGAAAGTCTGCCATCTTTGTTGTCATCGTGCTTCTCAAAAATGGCCGTTAACTCCGCTTCAGTGCAGGGGACTTTATCACCCTTATCTTTGCTGTGCGTAGACTCTACCCCAGTGGGGGACAACCTACCCATTTTATAAGGGACCACGAAATCTTGCAGCGACTCTTGGGTGAAGATGTTAAAGGATTACTCGCTCTTTTCAAGGTTTAAATTAACACTACCCTGCTATATATAGAGTGCTAGCTGCACTCTTTATTTATTTTTCTTTAAATTATGCTTCTTAGTATGCAAGTTTTCCAACTGAAAATATGATCAGGAGATTCTGCAGTCAAGAAAAGTTTATAATATATCTATAAATTATTCGATGAGATAGGAATTTTAATTTTCTTCTTTTTCTTCCAACTTTTTGGTCATTCGTGGGAGTCTTTTTCCTTGCATGCCTATTCCAGTAAGCTTCTTCGATACAAGTGGCCCCAAATCAGGTAAGTAATTATATATATCCTTCACTTGAAACCCCAATTTTTAACATTCCAACTGTGATCACTACTTCATTGCTTGATAGATTCTTACTATTGAAGATGATTTAGGTGTTCCGAGAGAACTTATCGCCCGTGAGACAGTGAGAATCCATATAACTTTGATGGGGCGGGAATCATAGGTAAGATATCGAGTAATACTGTATACTATATTCTTATCTCACTTCTATCATATGATTCTGATGTTCTATTTTCTATCAACCATTAGATCGATCAACTCTTTTTATAAAAGGAAAAAAAAAAAATTCAATATTTAGTTGGTTGTACGCTACAAGAAAATAGGTCATTTCTAATGATTTTAAGATCGTCACAAAAAATTAATGATTTAATTTTCATTTCGTTGGTATTTTTTCTGCAAAATTGGGAAAAGCTAATTATTTCGTTGGTATTTTTTTTGCGAAATTGGGAAAAGCTAATTATTAGGGAAAATGGTACTGTTTACGTTTTGTAATATAAACCAGTTTTCGTTACTTTAAATATAAAATATGTAGAACTCACATAAAAAATAATTAATTTTATGATAATAGGGGTTTTTAAAGAGAATACAGAAGATTTAGACACATTAAAACTAGAACTAACAAAAAAGACACGAAAAATAATTAATGAACCGGCTTATTTAAAGGCAAGGAAATATAGACTAAAAAAGTAAATCAAATTCTTAGGACCCTAATTAGAACAACTTCAAATAGAAATATTCTAAAAATAACTTTCGAATTGCATGCCTTATTTATGTTTAGCTAAGTGAAAGCAATAATACTATATCATCTGTGTCGTTGAGCTCACAATTTTAGTTATATGCATGCATGCTCCTTCTCGTTGACATTAGGAATATATAGATGATGAAAAATTATACTCAACAATCCTATGCCATACATCCACTAAGAGAAAAAAAATAAAAGAATTAATCTACTCAGCAGGTATGTGATTCATGTCGGGGTCAAACCAGCAGCCTAAAACTTATCTCCGGGATAAAGCCGAAAATCAATCCAAGAGGTAATTAGACTAAGAAGAGAGAAAGAAAGTTGATATAAACTCCTTAAAGGAAAAGGCTTCACAAGGCAAGTTTAACTCAATCACTCCAAAGAAAATAGACCTTTATATAAGGAGGAGATCCCCCCAAATCTGACAGGCTCTCCATAGAAGCTTTATATGCCAAACTCCATATAAAGAGGAGATCCCCGAGAGAGCTTTCCCACTACTTCCCAACTATCGAAAATTGCGAACCAAATGGGGGGGAGCCGCTAGAGGATTGGGAGCCTAGAGAGGATACCGTCGACCGCCACCTAACCAGTTGGCTCATTTTGCTGCCTTCAAGGAGGAATTCGACCACGAAAGCTCTTCCTTGAGTTGGTAGACCACCAGTCGTCACTTTCTTTCACCATCAAGAAGGTCCCCGACCATGGAGGCTTCGCTTGCCATCAGCCCTCACCACCATCACCGAAGCTTGCTGCAGGAGCTGCCTGACGCCAATACTACAACATACTCGCCAACCCAGCCTAACCCTGAGCTAGTGGAACCACCCACGGCCATGCTGTGAACCTTTAGCCGCCATGGCTTCGCCAACCATACTCCTCCACGGTAACTCTGAATCGAAACTAGGCAACTCTGCCGAAGCTAACACCACTGCAATACATCTCGCTACCCTCATGGCAAGCTACATCTCTTCAGCCACATCCGTGCAGCTCACATGACCCTTGGCAGTTGACCGCACAGCCTTTCCTACTGTCGGGAAGGAACTCTCAACCCAAAAGTCATAGGCAGATTCGAATGAACCAGGCACGTGCAAGAAGTCACCCAATGCAACACCTTGCCAAAAACTCAACAGTCTCCACCGTGCAAGACCAACACCTTGGGCAACCAACTAGACCAATGTCTATCGGCGAGCAAAAACTTAACTTTCCCCATAGCAAGAACTCAATATCAAACACTGCCAAAACCTGTTGTATGGTGCCATGGTAATCCCCTAGTTTTATGATACCAAAGCCTGGCACTCTCAACTGCCATGAACCTCCACCTACCATACCTCTCTGTGGCTACCACGACAGACTTCATCCCTGTGCAGCAACTTCATGCCCAGAAAACTCAGAAACTGTCATACCCCTGGCTAGATGGCGTGCAACAACCGTGAAGCAAGCAGATGTGGGACTCTACCAGTGGAGCCTCAGTGGCGACCAACGTGCATCACCTTGCCACCGACATGGCAAGTCGTGCAGTGCCTCACCAAGCAATGGTGACCAATGTGAAGCACCATGTGGCGGGCAACAATCTCGCCAAGCAGTTCACTACCCATGGTGGGCGATGAAGCATGGTGGGCAACTGATCGTGGCGAGAAAGAGCATCTGATGGAGTAGGTGAAAGGCAACGAACCCAACCATCAAAAGTGCGCAAAAAATTTATAAATCAAATAATTTTGTTTCAGAGCAAATATTCCGGAACATGGAGACAAAACTATTGCACTTTAATTGCTCAGGTGTCTAGGCTCAACCATGAGTCCCAATTCATACAAGCAGAGCAAAAATATATGCAGAACATCAACTACGAAGCCCATCTCAGGCACCACTCTAGCATTTCAATTTGGTGTCATCATAATAGATTGCTTAGAATTGCGGGCACCCCTGACCTTCATCATGCCCTCGCAAAATAGCACAGGTTTATAAATCTCAAACTTGTAATTTGTATTACACTAACCTATTTGGGTTTTTGTGACAACTTCTGAGGATTGTCAAACTCAGCATCCCGCCACAATAGTGTGGTTGAGCATCCCCACAAAGACCAATGTTGAGTCCAAAAACTAGCAGTGACCAAATGGGCCTGCAGGTCAAAAGGTCTTGCGACCCCGCAAACACTAATGATGAGTCCAAAAACTAGCGGTGACCAAATAGGTGCTAAGCTCAAAAGACCTCGTGACCCCCCAAACACCGAAGATGATTGCAAAGACTCGTGGTGAACAGGGCGCACATGTCACAAAACCTTGTGACCCTCACCATCAAAATAGGCAAGAAAGGTTAGGGACCGCCCGACCCCACTCACACCTCGCCGAGAGTCAACAAGTGGGATAAGTCATCAAATTGCCAGACCTCCCTCATGATGAGCCAATAGGCAAGAAAGGACAATTACCGCCTAACCTCCCATGCTCCCAATAGGCTGGCATCTCTTTGGACAGCCCAACCTCTCTCACCTAGACAACAATACATGCACAACATCTTCTCCAGCATACTTTGAGTGTTTATGTTCATGCCACAACCATCGCCAGAGGATTACCTTCTGGAACACCAAGCTCCAGAATTCCCCCATGCGGGTTTCATTTGGGAACGAGTCGACGAGCTCGGAAACTGCTTAATGTGGACTTTGGGAGTCGACGGGCTTCCTGGTCACTCAAGAGTGGGTCATTGCAAACAAACTCTTACATCAACCCCAAAATGGGAACATCAAATGAAAATTTACACCAAAGGGTAGAAAGTCCTTTACTACCAACACGCCGCAAAAATGATCATGGAAATGCACACCAAAAATCAATCATAGAAATATGCATTGTTTGCCGGCAATCAGATAAACATACAGAAACAAATGCAAACCCAAGCTTCACACTTGCACCTTATGCGGTCGAACACATATCCCGCCAGAGCCGAGCTCCATACTCGCACTTAATGCTGTTGAGAACATCTCCGGCCAAATTCGAGCTTTGTGCTCCTAGTTAATGTTGTCAAGCACATCTCCCACCCAAGCAGAGCTCTATGCTCACACCTAATGCAGTTGTACATCTCACGCCAAAGCAGAGCTTCGTGCTCACACCTAATGTGGTCGAATACATCTCCCGCCTATCACTCCAAGCTGAGCTCTTTACCGCTTAGCATAACAAAAATCGAAAACCAGAGACCAATTTTTAAAATTCATTCTGCAAATTATTGACTTGAAGATTCTCAAGGCCTTCTTGTTAAGCAAATCAACCTTAAGAATTGTGGGCATCTTTAGGGGTCAAATCCATAGCCTATAATTTAGCCCCAGGGTAAAGCCAAAAATCAAGTCAAGATGTAAGGCTAAGAAGAGATAAGATAAGTTGACTCAAACTCCTAAAAGAAAAAAGATTTAGAATCCTAAAAGGAAAAGGCTTCACATGACAAGTTGGACTCAATTACTCTAAGGAAATAGAATTCTATATAAGAGGTTCACCATAGAAACTCCCTACGCTAAATGCCACCACACATAGTGTGAGACACCAAAAATTTACTGTGTTTTATTTATTTTATTTTATTTTATTGTGTTTTATTATTTTCTTTAAAGATATATTTGTTTTATGAGCCCAATTGGTTGGTTGTGGATTTTGGGTTTTTATAGGTGTTGTGGGCCAAAGCTTAGGTCTGAAAAAGAGGAAAAGTATGCCCATCCCGTGGGCTAGCTTGGAGCCCAGCCCTCTCCTTAAAAAAGCCACCATAGCCACCATTTAGTGGCTTGGGAAGTGAATTCTTTCCCCCCGGATTGACGTTGTTTTGGCGTGTAGAATGAAAACCCTAGCCTTTTCTTTTTCTCCCTAGTGCCGCACCCTTCTCTTTCTTTCTGTTCTTTTTTCTTTTCTTCTTCTTCTTCCTTCCTCCTCCTGTGGCTCGTGAACTCCACCATTGGCAGTCAGCTTTGCCACGCATGCATCGAGCACGAACCTCCACCATCAACTGGCCCACCTCTCTTATTCCCCAATCCGAGTGCCCATTTTCTTTGATCTTCTTCCACTCCCTCTGCTCCCGAGCTCTCATCGGCCATGGTGAAGCCTTGCATGCACTGTCAGCCACTTGTCGCACGCGACGCGTGCATCGCTGATGAAGCCCATGCTGCCCTACACCCCCAATCGCAGTCGTGACTGCGATTGTCGAGACCCACTCCTCACCCTATAAAAAGGCTGACCTCCTCATCCCTCAAACCATCTCTCAATCGGCTTTCTCCCCTCTCAAAGTCATGTTCAAGCATTTCCCCACCCTCTGATTGGCATCCCAAAACCCTTAGTCTTATTTTTGCCCTAACACCACCTAGCGCCCCAGCTGTCTTTCGGTGGCCGCACAACCACCCCATGTACCCCACTTCCCTTTCCCGTCGTTCTCTTCCTTGAGTTCCACCCAATTCGTGAGCTAAAGCTCAATGTAGTTGTTGTCCCGTTGTGCTCCTCTGCACCCCACCGCGAAAATCCTCACCTTCACCCACTAGCACGTCAAACCTGCCATCTTCATTAAAACATTTTTGCCCCTCTGTTTTGTAGGTTTCACCATAGCCACCTCCTACCGCCACTGCTCCGCCGTGCTCCACGCCTCTAGATGCCACGACAGTAAGCCTTTATGCCTATTGCCTTGTGTTTCATTTTATCAAATGACCGGTTTTAATCTAATCAATTTGTCTTTTTGCATAGCGACGCGCCCACGCGTTCAATCGTAAAACCCCATAAACCATCACACACGATCGTCCAAAATATTTACCTTCCATGTTGTAAGTAACACTCCCCTGTGACCCTGGAATTTCTAACGTGAAATTATTGCTAGCTTTGTTGCAGTCTGGTTGTGTTTGAGTAGGGCCTTGGGTTCGGGGAAGTGTTGGGAATATTTGACGTAGTTGTGGTCGTAATTTGGGCCAAGGGCTGGATGGAGGATGAGAAATGCATGTAGTGGAATTTTTGAAACTTTGAATTTGTGACTGCTTTGTTGTTGTGTGATAAGCCATGCCATCCAATTAACTCTCTGTCATGCATCTGTATATTACTGTTATTGGTATTTGCCATGATTTATTCAACTGTGCTATGTTCTATGTTACGCTGTGTAATCTGAAACCTAAGTTTTGGGTAAATATATATGTTGTGTGGATGCGTGCGTGTCACAACCCCAAGCCAAGATGGGGTATTATTTCGGAGGAGCTCCTCTGGTCATTTTGGAGCATGTAAAATTGAGTGACTTCTCCTGGGCTGTCGTCAGGCGACGTCAGACTCTACCAAGAAGGTAATGCTCTTGGTACGAGTATGGAGCCCTTTTGCTGGCAGAGTTGGGCATCGCTCGTAACAAAGTCACACACGCGGTATGTGGGTGGTCCCGAGTGGAGACCATGGTGTACACGTAATAAATGGTTGTGTTTGGGTACAAATGGAAGTTTTGGAGTGCACAACTATAATTAAATGAGTTTTGGGAAGGTGGTAAAAATGGCTATTTTGAGTAGTTGCTTTCACAACTACTAAACATGTTTGCTTGTATAATTTCCTGCTTGAATCTCTTTGTTGTTATTCTATTGATTTATTTAGTGAGATTGTGAAATCTCATTGTGGTATTCCTACCTACAGTTCTATTTCATGGAATCGCTAACCTCTTGGATGACTTTAATTCGTGTTGTATTGTTGTTAAACTTTCTGGTACTTAATTTCTGACCGCCTTATATTTTTCCGTTGCGTAATTATGATGTACACAGTTTGCCTGTTTGCATACACTTGCACAATACGATGAGATGTATAGTTTGTGTAGTCATCATCCCTGTATCACGAGTTCCACCAAACTGCATGTGGGGGTCGAGGGCGCTACACATAACGACACCAAAGGACCTTTCCTAAATTTCTCTAGTGTATTGAGAGATACGTGAGGCCATGAGAGATTGTAAAATCTCCCATTATAATGGATTTCGCTCCCAAACAACTCATGGATGTAGGCATTATGTCAAACCACTTAAATTCCTATTTCTTTCTTTATTTATTTTTATTCGCTTATTTGTTATTTATTTCATGGATGAATGCAACGAATATCGTATCAATGCTTGAATCTTCATCGTGAGTCGGGAATCATTATTTCATTCTTTCTGGTCTGTTGTGCAAATTTATACATTAACAGTGATGTAAGATTGCTGAGTAAAATAACTCATACACGCCTTGGATCACATCGTCTCTAGCCAGCCAACCTCTTTTAAGGTATGACCCCAACTCCGAATTCTAATTTGACTCAAGTTTCATCAATATTTGAACTCTAACTTGGTCTAGTTTCAAACTCCAAAAGTTTTGAGTCCAATTGAGCGGACTTGAAAAAACCTAGTTTTTGCATAGCCTTGGCCCTAGCGCTTATAGAGTATAGCGAAGTAATTAAACGAGTTCTCAAACCAATACTTACACACACACACACACACACAGAGTGATGTAGGCAATTCTGATTGTGATAATAAAGCGAGTCAGTGATCGACTTAAACTTACAAACGATCACATGTACATATAATTAGAAATTAACAGGAATTAAAAACCCTCACTACAACAGCGTTCGAAAACCTGGACTTTCTCTTAGTTTTTGCTGATATAGTTACATTTAGAGGCATAGGCAACAAGGAGTTTCAACTCCATTTTAATATCGATGTACCCATTTTTATCTTGATCAGCATGACCAAACGCATCCTTAGCTCTAAACCAAGGCCAACGTGATCCGAGTTCTTCGAAGGCTGCGATCAGCTCTAGCCACGAAAGTTTGCCATCTCCATTGATATCGTGCTTCTTGAAAACATTGGTTAACTCTTCCTCGGTGTAGGGAACTTTACCCTTAGATACCATTTGCGGAAAGGATGAAAGGTTAAACGGCAACCGAACCATCTTAATTATAAGGGACCACGACGAAGTCTAGGAGAGACTTTAGGGTGAAGACGTTAATTAAGGGATTGCTTGCTCTATGTTGAGCCTTTAACGTCGTTGCATCCTTAATGCTATCTATATATAGGGTACAGCAACCTAGCTAGCACTAACTTTTTTCCCTTACAATTATCGTTCTCAATTATAAAGTTGGAAATATCTTTAAGAGTAACGTTAGATATAGTTTTAAGGTGAGCAAGTCTCGCACACTCTATTTGAAAAATGTTGGAGTTGACCATTAAAAAAATAATTTTTTATGTGGGTACAAAATTTATCAACTTTTTTGAAATGAGCACACATAACTTGCACATCTTAATACTACAAATATCATTTCTCTATTTCTAATTAATGAAGAGACAAAATTACATTGATTGGTTTTTGAATTATATAGAATAGTTCTAAAAGAGTTGTAAATGTATCGATTATCACCTGAGTATAATTTCACAACTTTCAACTTTTTGGTCGTTCATGGGATCGTCTTTATTGTTGGATGGGTATATATTCCAATCTGATTTTTTGATTTGAACGCATCCTCCATTGATCAGTTATTTGGACGTATAAAGTGTGTGCCAAAGATAAGAATCTCCTAGCAAGAATTATCCATACCCAAACATTTTTTTCACAATTAAAGGTAGAAATAGTCTGATATTTTGTCGTGGTTGTCAATTGTGATGAATATATATTGATTGATAGATTCCTACTCTTGAACAGGATTTAGTTGTTTGGAGAGAACCTTGTTCGTCCTGAGCCATAGAAGATCCAAAGAACATTACCTAAGAAGTACAATGATATAGTGATTGTCACTATATATACATGATGGCTACAACAGGAGCTTAACTTTACAAGAGAGTAGATTTCAAAATAATCGGATTGGACATAAACTGGAAAAACCAAAAGTTTCAGTTTCGATTATGAATTGGTTCGTATAGGTTTTTAAATTTTCAAAACCGATGTATATTAGTTTTGTTTCGAAATTTGTCAAAAACTGGACCGATTAGCCCCTGAGCACAACAAATTAAGAAGCTGAAGATTTTTTTTTTTCTTTGACTCAAAAAGTGGAAAATAACAGGTAGAAATTTTCGAAAACAAAATTAGTTCAAGCTAGGTAACTATTATTTTCTAAGCACAACCCAAAAGCTGCTAAATTGGCCCTTGAAAATGAAAAATGTATCTATCAAAGTAAAGTTACGGAATAATGCTCATGGACCTTATATATATATATTGCTAACTATTCCCTCGTGACCAGATTCTACGTAATTGGAGTGGTAATATTGTATATAGTTGGGTGCTAGCTATAATTGATACGTATTATATATGAAAAAGATTCTAGAGACCATGATCACTCATGAAACTAGGTTTCTTTTATGAGTACTCGTGCTCCACCCGTCCGAGAATGGATCTTGATAAGATCATTTGGCTTTTTATTTATTTATTTATTATTTTTTTCTATTCATTTTTTTTTTATACTCTTAAATTAAAAAGAATTCACAACATCATAATTTCTTAATCGCTAAGAAATAAAAAATAAAAAATTATTGAAACCCGCGTCGGGAGCCATTTGTCGGGACAAGTAGCATTATTCTTCTTTTATTTTTTATTTCTTAGTTTGGAGGGAAGTTATAATACATGATGCCTTTCCACAAAATATTAGTCGTATTAAGTACCGCACTAGTCTTCAATGTTCAATGATTCTAGCTAGCTTTGGAAAAAGGAAAATGAAAAGAGTGAATAATTGTAGTAGTAGACCCCACAAAACTTTAATATCACGTGGAACAAGCAGCATCCAATTCGTAGGCAGCAAGCGTTGATAAGCCTTTCTATCTGCGTCGATCTCTTGTGGCCGGCCAAGACTACTATCACTTTCTTTGCTTCGTTTTTGGATCAGAAACCCACTATCACTTTCGAGGCGTATTAACATATATAATAGGTGTTTGCTGATGAAAGAGTAATATCTATGTCATACAAAAGTTTACGAATCAATCAACGTGATGATGATATATATTCTTATCAAATGTAATGTTGCATGTTTTAGTCTATCAAGTTAAACTTTTCTTGCATTTCATCCAAATTGTTACCATAATTCTTTCATTGTCTTAGTCTTTCTGTACAGACCCCTCTAGCTAGCTAATTACATATGTACATCTGTGTTGGGTATGAAATAAATGGTCTAGCGCTCATTAGAAGCAAGTTACTAGGGATAAAAGGAAAGTTGACTAGGGGTGAGCACCGACTTAATCGGAGTTGGATTCTCCTAAATCCAACTCCGGATTGTGTAGGCTTCAACAAGTAGGATTCGGAGTTAGACTTCGCTTGGAGACATATGATATAAAAGAAATATGACAATGTTGAATGTACATATGACTCTCTCAAAATGAAGATAGAAAAATGATAAAGAAACAACTCGATCTTTAACTTGTAAAACTTTAATTTTACAACCCTATTTAAATGGAAGATCATGCTTTTCAGCAATGATCCATTTATTTTCTTTGTGGGTCCTAATGATCAATCTGCAAAAGAAGTAGATGCCCGCGTATAATTTGTTCCATTGATCTAAAAGTGCCACCTCTACACAAATGCATCTTTACCCACATTTGGAGACATGTGGCTCAGAAGAGATATTTAATTTCCTTCTCTTAGATTATTCTCTTTCCTAATTTGCTAATTTATTAAAGTCTTTACTGGTTTTGAATTATTGGCTGGTTAGGTTCTATATATATAGAGTACTATACTTCCTTATAATGTTCACACCATAGCCAAATAGACCCTTATATCTGTTCTTCTTTGCGAACCCCATTAGTAATCAAACTCCAAATTACACCAAATATTATGTCTTTTGGTTTAAAGTTGGTAGATAAAATCAGGCCCTTAGGTTATGTTGGAATAAAAATGAAATGTAATAAATTAAGTATAAAGAAAAGAAAACGTCAAAGGTACGTGTTTTTGGTTTCAAGATGGGGAGTTCTTAATTTGCTCTTGAGTTTTAGACGTATTTTAATCATGTGCAATATTAAGGCAATGTAGCACGTTTCTTTGGCACAGCACAACCTCATAGAGAATGTTCAGAAAAATAGTCTACAGCCTCCTTCTAGAACATAGACCTCTAACAGAAAAATATTCTTGTACAGCTGTCCATATTTGATTGGTCAATGTCCAGAGTCTGTTATGTACTAAGATTATAAATATGTACACTGTTATGTATGAAGGAAAGGCAGTAATGAGAAATTGAGAACGTTTACTGAGTTTGTCCAGTGGTGCGCATTTCTTCAAACATCTCTCCTTCAACATTTCTTTTCTTTGTTTCAATATGGTATCAGAGCCTAAGACCATCATCTATACATCGTATCCATGGAGTCCCTAGGAAAAAATTCCACCCCTTCCGCAACTCCCTCCATCATCAACACTACCGCCCATCTAGTCACTATTAAACTCAATATTCATAACTTCATTCTCTGGAAAGCACAAATAGTGTCGTTCCTCAATGGTCATCAACTTTATGGTCACGTAGATGGCACCATTCCCTCCCCCACAGCCTTTCTTGATGGTTCTCCCAACCCAGCACATACCGAATGGGTGCTTCGAGGCCAATTTATTATCTCTGCCATTAATTCCTCCTTATCAGACTCAGTTCTTGCTCAAGTATTAGACTGTCATACCTCACATGAAGTATGGACGACTTTACAAAATCTTTTCCAAGCACAATCTTCTGCCCATGTAGTTCACACTTAGCATCAACTTGCAACTTTGAAAAATGGGTTAGAATCGGTTTTCGAATACTATAACAAAGCTAAAGCTCTCTCTTCCTCCCTCAATGCCGCGGGCCATACTCTCTCTGATCAAGAATTTTTAGTTTATCTTCTTGCGGGACTTGGGACTGATTATGAGTCCCTCGTCACCTCTCTCACCACCAGACCTGAACCACTTTCCTCCCACCAGATATATAGCTTCCTTTTAAACCATGAATCGTGCCTTGCTCACCAAACTTAGTCTTTGTTTTTCGGATCTCCTCTTGCTGCTCATTACACAGTTCACACTCCATCACTGCTTGGTTCTCCTTTTAGGGGTCGTGGTTCTACTGCTCGAGGTGGACGAAGGGGTCGAGGAGGGGGTTGATCTGGATTCCATAGTCATCGCGAGGGTCCCTCATCTGGTAACTCATTTACTGCTCGATCTAACTCTCGTCCATTATGTCAAGTGTGTCACAAGTCAGGCCACACAGCCATTACCTGCTATCACCACTTCAACCAGTCATACCAGGCTTCTCCTCCATCCTCCTTTTCTGCCAACTACACAGCTCTTCCACAAAATCAAGCTCCGCCCGCCAGTTGGTTCCCGGATACTGCTGCGAGTCGTCACTTCACACCCGACTTGTCCTTCTTGAATCTGGATTCAATCTCATACCAGGGATCCGACTCTGTCAGCATTGGAGATGGGTCTTCTTTGTCGATTCAACATGTTGGCTCGGCTCAAATCCACTCCCCTTCTGGCAAATTTCTCCTACACAAACTTTTACATGTTCCCTTAATTTTTAAAAATCTCCTTTTTGTCCGTCAGTTCTATATTGATAATGGTGTGTTTTTTGAATTTCACTCTCATTTTTTTTGTGTGAAGGATCTGCGTTCCCAGGAGGTTCTTCTACAGGGCCCTGTTAAGGTTGGTCTCTACGTCTTGCCATCCACCACCACTCTCTCCACTTCTGCATTGTCTTCCTCTCCTCAAGCTTGCATCGATATTAGAACATATGTTCAGAACTGGCATCAAAGGCTTGGTCACCCTTCTTCTCAGACCACCTCTTTTATCCTTAGTCGTTTTCAGTTGCCCCTTACATCTCAAAGAGGGTTCCTTCAGTGCTCTGCTTGTAATGAAGCCAAGGCTCATGCCTTGCCCCATCCCATGTCCCTTTCTCAGTCCATTGGGCCGTTTGAATTACTTGTTTTGGATGTATGGGGTCCGGCCCCAACATTATCTTCTAATTCATGTCGTTATTACTTATCTATCATAGATGACTTTTCCAAGTTTATCTGGTTTTTTCACATGCAGCTCAAGTCTAATGTTTCTACTCTCCTTCTTGCTTTCCTTAAATTTGTTAAAAATACCTTTAAAAAAAATTTGGTCTCGGTTCAAACCGATTTTTCCTCTCAATGTCTTTCAAAAATATTGGGATCACACATCGTATCACGTGTCTGCACTCTCATCAACAAAATGAGAGTGTTGAACATAGTCATTGTCATATCGTAGAAACTGGTTTATCCTTACTTTCCCATGCCTCCATGCCTCAAAGTTACTGGGCCGAAGCTTTTCAGACTGCCACTTTTTTAATTAATCGCATGCCCACACCTATACTGGACTATAAATCTCCATATGAAAAATTGATGGGCCACTCACCTGATTATCCGAGGATAAATATATTCTTTTTTATAAATATATTTTTACACATTTGATTATTTATTTTCAACTTATTTAGTACCACACATGTAAATGGTTAACCGAAAAAATTGGACCGGACATTAACCGGAAAAACTAAAAGTTTCAATTTCGAAGATGAATTGGTCCGTATTAGTTTTTAAATTTTCAAAACCAATGTATATCAGTTTTTTTTCAAAATTTTTCAAAAATTGGACCGATTACCCCTCTAGCACAACAAATTAAGAAGTTGGAGATTTGATGATAGCCTGAGGTTAAATCAAATTTTGAAAAAAACCTTAGTACCGAAGAGCTCATGATGTAATTCATCAATGACAAGTATGAGAAATTTGTCTTTGATAATTTCTTGATTCAAAGCTTTGCAGTCCATACACATTCTCCAGCTTCCATCAGCCTTCTTGACTAATAATATTGGTGAAGATAATGGACTTTGGCTTGGCCTTTAAACCCGATTCTTCAGCAATGCTTGTACAATCTTCTTAATCACGATTTTCTAATAATGAGGGCCGGCCCTCTATAAGGTCTAACTGACCAGAGCAATCCCTTCTTACAATACAATTTGGTGGTCAAATGATCTTGGTGGTGCTAGTCCTACTGGTTCCAAAAAAACTCGTTGAAACTCCTGAAGCACCTCTCTACCACTTTAGCATAAACTTCATCCACTTTCTTACTATTTTCTACTGCTATTAACTCTAGTACTGACCATGTCTGTTTCAACGCAAAGGAAGATTTTAAATGTTTTCCAGTGGCTTCCATTAATATGTTTTCAGAGTTAAGGCCCTTTAGAGTAATTTACTTTCGGCCAGATGATCAATCCATAAGCATTTTCCCATGCACTTATATACACTCGGGGCATACTTATTACAAGAACTCAAAACGCAGTGTTTATAACATGATGTGTAAAACACAACAATCAAAACGTAAAACCCATTATTACATCCGTTCCTTTTACATGAGATGCACCATCCCAAAATGCCTCGTTTCATATTTTCTACTTTCCTCCTTTCCAGCCGTTAATACCGTTGCTCGCATCATAACACTCCCACAATGGAGGCTCAAGACTGTTAAGCCGTTATTTTGATATATATCTTGCTTGACCAAGAGTCGAGTAAGAGTCGAATTCACTCTCCCATTGGAATAATAGTACTAACCTTTCAAAATATGTGTCGGTTTTTAGGAATAAGGAACCAATAATCGGAAGGAAGCACGCAAAAAGTGGTCACATATATAACAAGATAACAGGCCGGACTTACACCCTCACTACAACAGCGACAATCTCAATAGATATCCCTTGCCGAGTGGAGCTAGCACGACTCTGGCCAACATGTCTAGCTTTAACCATACATGCATCATGTTATTGTTACTCATTCTTGTTTCTATTGATGATATATATAGTTGCAATTCGAGGCATAGTCAACAAGGGGTTTCAACTCCGTTTTGATATCGATGTACCCATTCTTATCTCGATCAGCCTGACCAAATCCCTTCATTGCTCTAAACCAAGGCCAACGTGATCCGAGTTCGTGAAAGGCCGCCTTCACCTCCGACCTCGAAAGTCTGCCATCTTTGTTGTCATCGTGCTTCTCGAAAATGGCCTTTAACTCCGCTTCAGTGCAGGGGACTTGATCACCCTTATATTTTCTTTGCTCAGAGTACTCTACCACAGTGGGGGGCAACCTACCCATTTTATAAGGGACCACGAAATCTTGTAGCGACTCTTGGGTGAAGATGTTAAAGGATTACTCGCTCTTGTCAAGGTTTAAATTAACACTACCCTCCTATATATAGAGTGCTAGCTGCACTCTTTATTTATTTTTCTTTAAATTATGCTTCTTAATATGCAAGTTTTCCAACTGAAAATATGATCAGGAGATTCTGCAGTCAAGAAAAGTTTATAATATATCTATAAATAATTCGATGAGATAGGAATTTTAATTTTCTTCTTTTTCTTCCAACTTTTTGGTCATTCGTGGGAGTCTTTTTCCTTGCATGCCTATTCCAGTAAGCTTCTTCGATACAAGTGGCCCCAAATCAGGTGAGTAATTATATATATTCTTCACTTGAAACCCCTATTTTTAACATTCCAACTGTGATCACTACTTCATTGCTTGATAGATTCTTACTATTGAAGATGATTTAGGTGTTCCGAGAGAACTTATCGCCCGTGAGACAGTGAGAATCCATATAACTTTGATGGGGCGGGAATCATAGGTAAGATATCGAGTAATACTGTATACTATATTCTTATCTCACTTCTATCATATGATTCTGATGTTCTATTTTCTATCAACCATTAGATCGATCAACTCTTTTTATAAAAGGAAAAAAAAAAAAATTCAATATTTAGTTGGTTGTACGCTACAAGAAAATAGGTCATTTCTAATGATTTTAAGATCGTCACAAAAAATTAATGATTTAATTTTCATTTCGTTGGTATTTTTTTTGCAAAATTGGGAAAAGCTAATTATTTCGTTGGTATTTTTTTTGCGAAATTGGGAAAAGCTAATTATTAGGGAAAATGGTACTGTTTACGTTTTGTAATATAAACCAGTTTTCGTTACTTTAAATATAAAATATGTAGAACTCACATAAAAAATAATTAATTTTATGATAATAGGGGTTTTTAAAGAGAATACAGAAGATTTAGACACATTAAAACTAGAACTAATTAATATTACTCACATTAGAAATATAACTCCTGGTCCCGTCAAAGGGGCACCGGGGCTATTATTATTTTTTTAATTCAGATGTTTTTAGTTTAAGGCTTATGTTTACGTGGCAATGGCTCCGTTAGTTGGTGGGCATGACATTTGTATGATATAGACTATTTTAACATTTACTCTAATACTAACAAAAAAGACACGAAAAATAATTAATGAACCGGCTTATTTAAAGGCAAGGAAATATAGACTAAAAAAGTAAATCAAATTCTTAGGACCCTAATTAGAACAACTTCAAATAGAAATATTCTAAAAATAACTTTCGAATTGCATGCCTTATTTATGTTTAGCTAAGTGAAAGCAATAATACTATATCATCTGTGTCGTTGAGCTCACAATTTTAGTTATATGCATGCTTACTCCTTCTCGTTGACATTAGGCATATATAGATGATGAAAAATTATACTCTACAATCCTATGCCATACATCCACTAAGAGAAAAAAAATAAAAGAATTCTTCTACTCTGCAGGTATGTGATTGTCGGGGTCAAATCAGCAGCTTAAAACTTATCTCCAGGACAAAGCCGAAAATCAATCCAAGAGGTAAGACTAAGAAGAGAGAAAGAAAGTTGATACATACTCTTTAAAGGAAAATGTTTCACAAGGCAAGTTTAACTCAATCACTCCAAAGAAAATAGACCTTTATATAAGGAGGAGATCCCCACAAATCTGACAGGCTCGCCATAGAAGCTCTATATGCCAAACTCCATATAAGGAGGAGATCCCCGAGGGAGCTTTCCCCCTACTTCCCAACTGTCAAAAATTGCGAACCAAATGGGGGGGAGCCGCTAGAGGATTGGGAGCCTAGAGAGGATACCGTCGACTGCCACCTGACCAGTTGGCTCATTTTGCTGCCTTCAAGGAGGAATTCGACCACGAAAGCTCTTCCTTGAGTTGGCAGACCACCAGTTGTCACTTTCTTTCACCATCAAGAAGGTCCCCAACCATGGAGGCTTCGCTCACCATCAGCCCTCACCACCATCACCGAAACTTGCTGCAGGAGCTGCCTGACGCCAATACTACAACATACTCGCCAACCCAACCTAACCATGAGCTCGTGGAACCACCCACGGCCATGCTGTGAACCTCTAGCCGCCATGGCTTCGCCAACCATACTCCTCCACGGTAGCTCTGAATCGAAACTAGGCAACTCTGCCGAAGCTAACACCACCGCAATACACCTCGCTACCCTCATGGCAAGCTACATCTCTTCAGCCACATCCGTGTAGCTCACATGACCCTTGGCAGTCGACCGCACAGCGTTTCCTACTGTCGCGAAGGAACTCCCAACCCAAAAGTCATAGGCGGATTCGAATGAACCATGCACGTGCAAGAAGTCACCCAATGCAACACCTTGCCAAAAACTCAACAGTCTCCACCGTGCAAGACCAACACCTTGGGCAACCAACCAGACCAATGTCTATCGGCGAGCAAAAACTCAACTTTCCCCATAGCAAGAACTCAATATCGAACACTGCCAAAACCTGTTGTATGGTGCCATGGTAATCCCCTAGTTTTATGATACCAAAGCCTGGCACTCTCAACTGCCATGCACCTCCACTACCATACCTCTCTATGGCTACCACGACAGACTTCATCCCCGTGTAGCAACTTCATGCCAAGAAAACTCAGAAACTATCATCCCCCTGGCTAGATGGCGTGCAACAACCATGAAGCAAGCAGATGTGGGACTCTACCAGTGGAGCCTCAGTGGCAACACCACAACAAGTTGTGGCAACCAACGTGCATCACCTTGCCACCGACATGGCAAGTTGTGTAGTGCCTCGCCAAGCAATGGTGACCAACGTGAAGCACCATGTGGCGGGCAACAACCTCACCAAGCAGTTCACTACCCATGGTGGGCGATGAAGCATGGTGGGCAACTGATCGTGGCGAACAACCCATTGTGGCGAGCAACTAATCGTGGCGAGAAAGAGCATCTGATGGAGTAGGTGAAAGGCAACGAACCCAACCATCAAAAGTGCGCAAAAAATTTATAAATCAAATAATTTTGTTTCAGAGCAAATATTCAGGAACATGGAGACAAAACTATTGCACTTTAATTGCTCAGGTGTCTAGGCTCAACCATGAGTCCCAATTCATACAAGCAGAGCAAAAACATATGCAGAACATCAACTATGAAGCCCATCTCAGGCACCACTCAAGCATTTCAATTTGGTGTCATCATAATAGATTGCTTAGAATTGCGGGCACCCTTGACCTTCATCATGCCCTCGCAAAATAGCACAAGTTTATAAATCTCAAACTTGTAATTTGTATTACACTAACCTATTTGGATTTTTGTGACAACCTCTGAGGATGGTCGAACTCAGCATCCCGCCACAATAGTGTGGTTGAGCACCCCCACAAAGACCAATGCTGAGTCCAAAAACTAGCCGTGACCAAATGGGCATGCAGGTCAAAAGATCTTGCGACCCCGCAAACACTAATCATCAGTCCAAAAACTAGCGGTGACCAAATAGGTGCTAAGCTCAAAAGACCTCGTGACCCCCCAAACACCGAAGATGATTGCAAAGACTCGTGGTGAACAGGGCGCACATGTCACAAAACCTCGTGACCCTCACCATCAAAATAGGCAAGAAAGGTTAGGGACCACCCGACCCCACTCACACCTCGCCAAGAGTCAACAAGTGGGATAAGTCATCAAATTGCCCGACCTCCCTCGTGATGAGCCAATAGGCAAGAAAGGACAATGACCGCCTAACCTCCCATGCTCCCAATAGGCTGGCATCTCTCTGGATAGCCCAACCTCTCTCACCTGGACAACAATACATGCACAACATCTTCTCCAGCATACTTTGAGTGTTTACGTTCGTGCCCCAACCATCGCCAGAGGATTACCTTCTGGAACACCAAGCTCCGGAATTCCCTCATGCGGGTTTCATTTGGGAACGAGTCGACGAGCTCGGAAACTGCTTAATGTGGACTTAGGGAGTCGACGGGCTTCCTGGTCACTCAAGAGTGGGTCATTGCAAACAAACTCTTACATCAACCCCAAAATGGGAACATCAAATGAAAATTTACACCAAAGGGTAGAAAGTCCTTTACTACCAACACGCCGCAAAAATGATCATGGAAATGCACACAAAAAATCAATCATAGAAATATGCACTGTTTGCCAGCAATCAGATAAACATACAGAAACAAATGCAAACCGAAGCTTCACACTTGCACCTTATGCGGTCGAACACATATCCCGCCAGAGCCGAGCTCCATGCTCGCACTTAATGCTGTTGAGCACATCTCCGGCCAAATTCGAGCTTTGTGCTCCTAGTTAATGTTGTCAAGCACATCTCCCACCCAAGCAGAGCTCTATGCTCACACCTAATGCAGTCGTACATCTCACGCCAAAGCAGAGCTTCGTGCTCACACCTAATGTGGTCGAATACATCTCCCGCCTATCACTCCAAGCTGAGCTCTTTACCGCTTAGCATAAAAAAAATCAAAAACCAGAGACCAATTTTTAAAATTCATTCTGCAGATTATTGACTTGAAGATTCTCAAGGCCTTCTTGTTAAGCAAATCAACCTTAAGAATTGTGGGCATCTTTAGGGGTCAAATCCATAGCCTATAATTTAGCCCCAGGGTAAAGCCAAAAATCAAGTCAAGATATAAGGCTAAGAAGAGATAAGATAAGTTGACTCAAACTCCTAAAAGAAAAAAGATTTAGAATCCTAAAAGGAAAAGGCTTCACATGACAAGTTGGACTCAATTACTCTAAGGAAATAGAATTTTATATAAGAGGTTCACCATAGAAACTCCCTACGCTAAATGCCACCACACATAGTGTGAGACACCAAAAATTTAGTGTGTTTTATTTTTTTATTGTGTTTTATTATTTTCTTTAAAGGTATATTTGTTTTATGAGCCCAATTGGTTGGTTGTGGATTTTGCGTTTTTATAGGTGTTGTGGGCCAAAGCTTAGGTCTGAAAAAGAGGAAAAGTATGCCCATCCCGTGTGCTAGCTTGGAGCCCAGCCCCCTTCTTAAAAAAAGCCACCATTTAGTGGCTTGGGAAGTGAATTCTTTCCCCCCGGAATGACGTTGTTTTGGCGTGTAGAATGAAAACCCTAGCCTTTTCTTTTTCTCCCTAGTGCCGCACCCTTCTCTTTCTTTCTGTTCTTTTTTCTTTTCTTCTTCTTCTTCCTTCATCCTCCCGTGGCTCGTGAACTCCACCATTGCCAGTCAGCTTTGCCACGCATGCATCGAGCACGAACCTCCACCATCAACTGGCCCACCTCTCTTATTCCCCAATCTGATTCCCATTTTCTTTGATCTTCTCCCACTCCCTCTGCTCCCGAGCTCTCATCGGCCATGGTGAAGACTTGCATGCACTGTCAGCCACTTGTCGCACGCGACGCGTGCATCGCTGATGAAGCCCATGCTGCCCTACACCCCCAATCGCAGTCGTGACTGCGATTGTCGAGACCCACCCCTCACCCTATAAAAAGGCTGACCTCCTCATCCCTCAAACCATCTCTCAATCGGCTTTCTCCCCTCTCAAAATCATGTTCAAGGATTTCCCCACCCTCTGATTGGCATCCCAAAACCCTTAGTCTTATTTTTGCCCTAACACCACCTAGCGCCCCAGCTGTCTTTCGGTGGCCGCACAACCACCCCATGTACCCCACTTCCCTTTCCTGTCGTTCTCTTCCTTGAGTTCCACCCAATTCGTGAGCTAAAGCTCAATGTAGTTGTTGTCCCGTTGTGCTCCTCTGCACCCCACCGCGAAAATCCTCACCTTCACCCACTAGCACGTCAAACCTGCCATCTTCATTAAAACATTTTTGCCCCTCTGTTCTGTAGGTTTCACCATAGCCACCTCCTACCGCCACTGCTCCGCCGTGCTCCACGCCTCTAGATGCCACGACAGTAAGCCTTTATGCCTATTGCCTTGTGTTTCATTTTATCAAATGACCGGTTTTAATCTAATCAATTTGTCTGTTTGCATAGCGACGCGCCCACGCGTTCAATCGTAAAACCCCATAAACCATCACACACGATCGTCCAAAATATTTACCTTCCACGTTGTAAGTAACACTCCCCTGTGACCCTGGAATTTCTAACGTGAAATTATTGCTAGCTTTGTTGCAGTCTGGTTGTGTTTGAGTAGGGCCTTGGGTTCGGGGAAGTGTTGGGAATATTTGACGTAGTTGTGGTCGGAATTTGGGCCAAGGGCTGGATGGAGGATGAGAAATGCATGTAGTGGGATTTTTGAAACTTTGAATTTGTGACTGCTTTGTTGTTGTGTGATAAGCCATGCCATCCAATTAACTCTCTGTCATGCATCTGTATATTACTGTTATTGGTATTTGCCATGATTTATTCAACTGTGCTATGTTCTATGTTACGCTGTGTAATCTGAAACCTGAGTTTTGGGTAAATATATATGTTGTGTGGATGCGTGCGTGCCACAACCCCAAGCCAAGATGGGGTATTATCTCGGAAGAGCTCCTCTGGTCATTTGGGAGCATGTAAAACTGAGTGACTTCTCCTGGGCTGGCGTCAGGCGACGTCAGACTCAGCCAAGAAGGTAATGCTCTTGGTACGAGTCTGGAGCCCTTTTGCTGGCAGAGTTGGGCATCGCTCGTAACAAAGTCACACACGCGGTATGTGGGTGGTCCCGAGGGGAGACCATGGTGTACACGTAATAAATGGTTGTGTTTGGGTACAAATGGGAGTTTTGGAGTGCACAGCTATAATTAAATGAGTTTTGGGAAGGTGGTAAAAATGGCTATTTTGAGTAGTTGCTTTCACAACTACTAAACATGTTTGCTTGTATAATTTCCTGCTTGAATCTCTTTGTTGTTATTCTATTGATTTATTTAGTGAGATTGTGAAATCTCATTGTGGTATTCCTACCTACAGTTCTATTTCATGGAATCGTTAACCTCTTGGATGACTTTAATTCGGGTTGTATTGTTGTTAAACTTTATGGTACTTAATTTCTGACCGCCTTATATTTTTCCGTTGCGTAATTATGATGTACACAGTTTGCCTGTTTGTATACACTTGCACAATACGATGGGATGTATAGTTCGTGTAGTCATCATCTCGGTATCACGAGTTCCACCAAACTGCATGTGGGGGTCGAGGGCGCTACAGATAACGACACCAAAGGACCTTTCCTAAATTTCTCTAGTGTATTGAGAGATATGTGAGGCCATGAGAGATTGTAAAATCTCCCATTATAATGGATTTCACTCCCAAACAACTCCTGGATGTAGGCATTATGTCAAACCACTTAAATTCCTGTTTCTTTCTTTATTTATTTTTATTCGCTTATTTGTTATTTATTTCATGGATGAATGCAATGAATATCGTATCAATGCTTGAATCTTCATCGTGAGTCGGGAATCATTATTTCATTCTTTCTGGTCTGTTGTGCAAATTTATACATTAACAGTGATGTAAGATTGCTGAGTAAAATAACTCATACACGCCTTGGATCACATTGTCTCTAGCCAGCCAACCTCTTTTAAGGTATGACCCCAACTCCGAATTCTAAGTTGACTCAAGTTTCATCAATATTTGAACTCTAACTTGGTCTGGTTTCAAACTCCAAAAGTTTTGAGTCCAATTGAGCGGACTTGAAAAAACCTAGTTTTTGCACAACCTTGGCCCTAGCGCTTATAGAGTATAGCGAAGTAATTAAACGAGTTCTCAAACCAATACTTACACACACACACACACACACACACAGAGTGATGCAGGCAATTCTGATTGTGATAATAAAGCGAGTCAGTGATCGACTTAAACTTACAAACGATCACATGTACATATAATTAGAAATTAACAGGGATTAAAAACCCTCACTACAGCAGCGTTCGAAAACCTCGACTTTCTCTCAGTTTTTCCTGATATAGTTACATTTAGAGGCATAGGCAACAAGGAGTTTCAACTCCATTTTAATATCGACGTACCCATTTTTATCTTGATCAGCATGACCAAATGCATCCTTAGCTCTAAACCAAGGCCAACGTGATCCGAGTTCTTCAAAGGCTGCGATCAGCTCTAGCCACGAAAGTTTGCCATCTCCATTGATATCGTGCTTCTTGAAAACATTGGTTAACTCTTCCTCTGTGTAGGGAACTTTACCCTTAGATACAATTTGCGGAAAGGATGAAAGGTTAAACGGCAACCGAACCATCTTAATTATAAGGGACCACGACGAAGTCTAGGAGAGACTTTTGGATGAAGACGTTAATTAAGGGATTGCTTGCTCTATGTTGAGCTTTTAACGTCGTTGCATCCTTAATGCTATCTATATATAGGGTACAACAACCTAGCTAGCACTAACTTTTTTCCCTTACAATTATCGTTCTCAATTATAAAGTTGGAAATATCTTTAAGAGTAACGTTAGATATAGTTTTAAGGTGAGCAAGTCTCGCACACTCCATTTGAAAAATGTTGGAGTCCACCATTAAAAAAATAATTTTTTATGTGGGTACAAAATTTATCAACTTTTTTGAAATGAGCACGCATAACTTGCACATCTTAATACTGCAAATATCATTTCTCTATTTCTAATTAATGAAGAGACAAAATTACATTGATTGGTTTTTGAATTATATAGAATAGTTCTAAAAGAGTTGTAAATGTATCGATTATCACCTGAGTATAATTTCACAACTTTCAACTTTCTGGTCATTCATGGGATCGTCTTTATTGTTGGATGGGTATATATTCCAATCCGATTTTTTGATTTGAACGCATCCTCCATTCATCAGTTATTTGGACGTATAAAGTGTGTGCCAAAGATAAGAATCTCCTAGCAAGAATTATCCATACCCAAACATTTTTTCACAATTAAAGATAGAAATAGTCTGATATTTTGTCGTGGTTGTCAATTGTGATGAATATATTGATTGATAGATTCCTACTCTTGAACAGGATTTAGTTGTTTGGAGAGAACCTTGTTCGTCCTGAGCCATAGAAGATCCAAAGAACATTACCTAAGAAGTAGAATGATATAGTGATTGTCACTATATATACATGATGGCTACAACAGGAGCTTAAGTTTACAAGAGAGTAGATTTCAAAATAATCGGATTGGACATAAACTGGAAAAACCAAAAGTTTCAGTTTTGATTATGAATTGGTTCGTATGGGTTTTTAAATTTTCAAAACCAATGTACATTAGTTTTGTTTCAAAATTTGTAAAAAACCGGACCGATTAGCCCCTGAGCACAACAAACTAAGAAGCTGAAGATTTTTTTTTTCTCTGACTCAAAAAGTGGAAAATAACAGGTAGAAATTTTCGAAAACAAAATTAGTTCAAGCTAGGTAACTATTATTTTCTAAGCACAACCCAAAAGCTGCTAAATTGGCCCTTGAAAATGAAAAATGTATCTATCAAAGTAAAGTTACGGAATAATGCTCATGGACCTTATATATATATATTGCTAACTATTCCCTCGTGACCAGATTCTACGTAATTGGAGTGGTAATATTGTATATAGTTGGGTGCTAGCTATAATTGATACGTATTATATATGAAAAAGATTCTAAAGACCATGATCACTCATGAAACTTGGTTTCTTTTATGAGTCGTGCTACACCCGTCCGAGAATGGATCTTGATAAGATCATTTGGCTTTTTATTTATTTATTTATTATTTTTTTCTATTCATTTTTTTTATACTCTTACATAAAAAAGAATTCACAACATCATAATTTCTTAATCGCTAAGTAAAAAAAAAAATAATTATCGAAACCCACGTCGGGACCCATTTGTCGGGACAAGTAGCATTATTCTTCTTTTATTTTTTATTTCTTAGTTTGGAGGGAAGTTATAATACTTTTATTTTTTATTTCTTAGTTTGGAGGGAAGTTATAATACATGATGCCTTTCCACAAAATATTAGTCGTATTAAGTACCGCACTAGTCTTCAATGTTCAATGGTTCTAGCTAGCTTTGGAAAAAGGAAAATAAAAAGAGTGAATAATTGTAGTAGTAGACCCCACAAAACTTTAATATCATGTCAAACAAGCAGCATCCAATTCGTAGGCAGCAAGCGTTGATAAGCCTTTCTATCTGCGTCGATCTCTTGTGGCCGGCCAAGACTACTATCACTTTCATTGCTTCGTTTTTGGATCAGAAACCCACTATCACTTTCGAGGGGTATTAACATATATAATAGGCGTTTGCCGATGAAAGAGTAATATCTATATATGTCATATACAAAAAGTTTACGAATCAATCAACATGATGATGATATATATTCTTATCAAATGTAATGTTGTTTTAGTCTATCAAATTAAACTTTTCTTGCATTTTATCCAAATTGTTACCATAATTCTTTCATTGTCTTATAGTCTTTCTGTACAGACCCCTCTAGCGAGCAAATTACATATGTACATCTGTGTTGCATGTGAAATAATTATGGGTCTAGCGCTGATCATTGGAAACAAGCTACTAGGGATAAAAGGAAAGTTGACTAGGGGTGAGCACCAACTTAATCGGAGTTGGATTCTCCTAAATCCAACTCCGGATTGTGTAGGCTTCGACAAGTAGGATTCGGAGTCAGACTACGCTTGGAGACATATGATATAAAAGAAATATCACAATGTTGAATGTACATATGACTCTCAAAATGAACATAGAAAGATGGTAAAGAAACAACTCGATCTTTAATTTGTAAAACTTTAATTTTACAACCCTATTTAAATGGAAGATCATGCTTTTCGGCAATGATCCATTTATTTTCTTTGTGGGTCCTAATGATCAATTTGCAAAAGAAGTAGATGCCCGCGTATAATTTGTTCCATTGATCTAAAAGTGCCACCTCTATACAAATGCATCTTTACCCACATTTGGAGACATGTGGCTCAGAAGAGATATTTAATTTCCTTCTCTTAGATTATTCTCTTTCCCAATTTGCTAATTTATTAAAGTCTTTACTGGTTTTGAATTATTGGCTGGTTAGGTTCTATATATATAGAGTACTATACTTTCTTATAATGTTCACACCATAGCCAAATAGACCCTTATATCTCTTCTTCTTTGCGAACCCCTTTAGTAATCAAACTCCAAATTACACCAAATATTATGTCTTTTGGTTTAAAGTTGGTAGATAAAATCAGGCCCTTAGCTTATGTTGGAATAAAAATGAAATGTAATAAATTAAGTATAAAGAAAAGAAAACGTCAAAGGTACGTGTTTTTGGTTTCAAGATGGGGAGTTCTTAATTTGCTCATGAGTTTTAGACGTATCTTAATCATGTGCAATATTAAGGCAATGCAGCACGTTCCTTTGGCACAGCACAACCTCACAGAGAATGTTCAAAAAAATAGTCTACAGCCTCCTTCTAGAACATAGACCTCTAACAGAAAAATATTCTTGTACAGCTGTCCATATTTGATTGGTCAATGTCTAGAGTCTATTATGTATTGAGATTATAAATATGTACACTGTTATGTATGAAGGAAAGGCAGTAATGAGACATTGAGAACGTTTACTGAGTTTGTCCAGTGGTGCGCATTTCTTCAAACATCTCTCCTTCAACATTTCTTTTCTTTGTTTCAATATGGTATCAGAGCCAAAGACCATCATCTATACATCGTATCCATGGAGTCCCCAGGAAAAAATTCCACCCCTTCCACAACTCCCTCCATCATCAACACTGCCGCCCATCTAGTCACTATTAAACTCAATATTCATAACTTCCTTCTCTGGAAAGCACAAATAGTGTCGTTCCTCAATGGTCATCAACTTTATGGTCACGTAGATGGCACCATTCTCTCCCCCACAGCCTTTCTTGATGGTTCTCCCAACCAAGCACATACCAAATGGGTGCTTCGAGACCAATTAATTATCTCTGCCATTAATTCCTCCTTATCAGACTCTATTCTTGCTCAAGTATTAGACTTTCATACCTCACATGAAGTATGGACGACTTTACAAAATCTTTTCCAAGCACAATCTTTTGCCCATGTAGTTCACACTCAGTATCAACTTGCAACTTTGAAAAATGGGTTAGAATCGGTTTTCGAATACTATAACAAAGCTAAAGCTCTCTCTTCCTCCCTCAATGTCGCGGGCCATACTCTATCTGATCAAGAATTTTTAGTTTATTTTCTTGCGGGACTTGGGACTAATTATGAGTCCCTCGTCACATCTCTCACCACCAGACCTGAACCACTTTCCTCCCACCAGATATATAGCTTCCTTTTAAACCATGAATCGCGCCTTGCTCACCAAACTCAGTCTTTGTTTTCAGGATCTCCTATTCCTGCTCATAACACAGTTCACACTCCATCACTGCTTGGTTCTCCTTTTAGGGGTCGTGGTTCTATTGCTCGAGGTGGACACAGGGGTCGAGGAGGGGGTTGATATGGATTCCATAGCCATTGCGAGGGTCCCTCATCTGAAACTCATTTACTACTCGATCTGACTCTCGCCAGGTATGTCAAGTGTGTCACAAGTTAGGCCACACATCCATTACCTGCTATCACCACTTCAACCAGTTATACCAGGCTCTTCCTCCATCCTCCTTTTCTGCCAACTACACAGCTCTTCCACAAAATCAAGCTCAGCCCCCCAGTTGGTTCCCAGATACTGCTGCGACTCATCACTTCACACCCGACTTGTCCTCCTTGAATCTGGATTCAATCTCATACCAGGGATCCGACTCTATCAGCATTGGAGATGAGTCTTCTTTGCCGATTCAACATGTTGGCTAGGCTCAAATCCACTCCCCTTCTGGCAAATTTCTCCTACACAAACTTTTACATGTTCCCTTAATTTCTAAAAATCTCCTTTTTGTCCATCAGATCTGTATTGATAATGGTGTGCTTTTTGAATTTCACTCTCATTTTTTTTTGTGTGAAGGATCTACGTTCCCAGGAGGTTCTTCTGCAGGGCCCTGTCAAGGATGTTCTCTACGTCTTGCCATGCACCACCACTCTCTCCACTTCTGCATTGCCTTCCTCTCCTCAAGCCTGCAACGATATTAGAACATATGTTCAGAACTGGCATCAAAGGCTTGGTCACCCTTCTTCTCGGACCACCTCTTTTATCGTTAGTCATTTTCATTTGCTCCTTACATCTGAAAGAGGGTTCCTTCAGTGCTCTGCTTGTAATGAAGGCAAGGCTGTGGCACCCCCGACCCCCATGGAAGGAAACACAGGAATTGAGACATCGGGATGATGACAACACGGTCACGCATCCCAACGAAAGTGCCAAGTGTGTGTGTACATGCAACAGTGTACAAAAACAACGCAGCAGATTAGTCAACTAAGTACCAGAATTTAAATACAATCTAAACATTAGTAGAGGTTTAAAAAAGTAGTTATACAGTCATCCAAAATTAAAATACAATACAGTAAAATAAAATATCTAAGCAAGTGATCCCAGATCACTCATCGGGCGGAGCCGTATCCTCAGGCTCACCCTCATTTTCATCTGTATTACCACAAAATGGTACCGCAGGTAAGTATAACCCAAATAACCACGTAATGAAAATGCATTAATGTAACCAACATGCATGCATATGATGAAATATGTACCTTCCTCAAAACATCATCTTCTCTGAAAATGATTATTTTCTAACACACGCCAAAATCTCATTTGGCTCAAAATATCCGTAAAACATTTTTCCAGAAAATGATTTACACAGAAATCCAACACACACTATTTTTCCGGAAAATAGTTCATTAATCCATTATTACCGTATGCACCATGGTCTCCCCTAGGGACCATCTGCACGTCCTGACTTCGTAGCTATGCCCAGTTCAGCGCCCAGCACGTTCATGGCCAAGCATCCACTACGCAACAAGCGATGTCCATTTTCGCGCCCAGTGCGTTCATGGCCAGACATCCTCTAGTCCCCGCCAGCAAAAGGACCATGGAGTCGGCACGAGACTATCTCGTCCGATCCCATTTTCGCCCAACGACAATCCAGGGGACGTTACTCAGTATATTCCGCTCCCGAGTAACCAAAGGAGCTCCACCAAGATAATGCCCCATCTCAGCTTGGGGTCATGATACACATGCACCCGAAATCTATTCTCACATGAGAACCCAGTTTTCATAAACACTTGAACAGGAATGCAATACACGAGAACCCAGTTTCCTTTATAAATATGATCATGCGTGCAAAATGCAATGTACATGAACAACACAATATCCAAACCAACAATTACCAACCCAATCAATCACACAAATAACTCCAATCACCAATCCATCCGACCCCCGTACTCCTCGGACTCAGTCCAGTATGTTCAACCAAATACAGTGAAATGAGTTAGTGCAAAAATATAATTAAATCACGAAAGTTCTTTGGAGAAATAATTATAGTGCTATATAGTAATTTCCTAAGGATCACAAAGCTGCAAAAAGTGACGTCTGAGCAACGTAACAGTGCAAAATGCACTGTGGCCATGGGTCTCAAATACCCACTTTTCAACGGAGACAAACGAAGATCCAAAAATGATAGGGTAGGGCCTAGGGATGTCGATGAAACTAGTGGTGGTGAAGGTTGGCCGTGGGTGGCGGCGCAATAGGCAGTTGAAGTGCAAAAACACCCAAAACGGAAATAGAGTTGGAAGTACTTCACCGGTGACGGATCGGAGCTAGGGTTGGGTCCAATGGGTTGCGAAGAGGTCGATGATGATGTGGTGAGAAGATGATGGCCAATGGTGCTACGACGGCAGCGCGCGAGCACAAGAGGTGCCGCTGCTTCAATGGGCTTGTGGTGATTAACGGCGGTGCGACTAGGGCTGGAAACGGAGGGGTGGCGTCGCTGGTGGCTGGGGGAGCTAGGGAGCCAGGCAGTGTCGACCATAGCCGGTGCACAGCGACGGGCTGGGGAGGAGAAGGATCGGACGGAGAGAAAGGGAGGGGGCTGGGTCGCGCGGGAAGGAGAACCAGAAAAGAAAGGAAGAAAAAGAAAAAGGAAGAAAAGAAAGAGGAAAAATAAAAAAGTAAGGAAAGAAATGAGGTCCAATCCTCACATCTTGGTCACAAAAATGATCCAACGGAAACGATTTTAAAACAGCAAATTAAACAAAATAATTTAAACGTAATGATAAAATGAAAATAAAATAATTAAATCCAACAGTAAATTAATTTAGAATAAAGAGAAATCTAAACGCATAAGAATAATTAATAATAAAAAAGCACTTCAAAATATAATTTTCACAAAATTAAAAATCATAAAATAAACCCACTAAAAATCCAACAATTTTAAAATAAGAAAATAAACTTTTGAATAAATAAAAATAATCATTCAGTAAAAATACACTAAAATACAGTGTTACAAAGGCTCATGCCTTGCCCCATCCCATGTCCCTTTCTCAGTCCGTTGGGCCTTTTGAATTACTCTTTTTGGATGTATGGGGTCCAACCCCAACATTATCTTCTAATTCATGTCGTTATTACTTATCTATCATAGATGACTTTTCCAAGTTTATCTGGTTTTTTCACATGCAACTCAAGTCTAATGTTTCTACTCTCCTTCTTGCTTTCCTTAAATTTGTTAATAATACCTTTAAAAAAAATTTGGTCTCGGTTCAAACGGATTTTTCCTCTCAATGTCTTTTTAAAAAATAATGGGATTACACATTGTATCACGTGTCTGCACTCTCATCAACAAAATGAGAGTGTTGAACATCGTCATTGTCATATCGTAGAAACTGGTTTATCCTTACTTTCCCATGCCTCCATGCCTCCATGCCTCAACATTACTGGGCCGAAGCTTTTCAGACTGCCACTTTTTTAATTAATCACATGCCCACACTTATACTGGACTATAAATCTCCATATGAAAAATTGATGGGCCACTCACCTGATTATTCGAGGATAAATATATTCTTTTTTATAAATATATTTTTACATATTTGATTATTTATTTTCAACTTATTTAGTACCACACATGTAAACGGTTAACCGAAAAAATTGGACAGGACATAAACCAGAAAAACCAAAAGTTTCAATTTCGAAGATGAATTGGTCCATATTAGTTTTTAAATTTTCAAAACCAGTGTATATCAGTTTTTTTTCAAAATTTTTCAAAAATTGGACCGATTACCCCTTGAGCACAACAAATTAAGAAGTTGGAGATTTGGACATGTCTTCCTCTCTCACTCTGATTTGATGATAGCCTGAGGTTAAATCAATTTTTGAAAAAAACCTTAGTACTGAGGAGCTCATGATGTAATTCATCAATGACAAGTGTGAGAAATTTGTCTTTGATGATATCTTGATTCAAAGCTTTGCAGTCCATATACATTCTCCAGCTTCCATCAGCCTTCTTGACTAATAATATTGGTGAAGAGAATGGACTTTGGCTTGGCCTTTTAACCCGATTCTTCAGCAATGCTTGTACCACCTTCTTAATCACCATTTTCTAATAATGAGGGCCGGCCCTCTATAAGGTCTAACTGACCAGAGCAATCCCTTCTTACAATCCAATTTGGTGGTCAAATGATCTTAGTGTTGCTAGTCCTACTGGTTCCTAAAAAACTCGTTGAAACTCCTGAAGCACCTCTACCACTTTAGCATACACTTCATCCACTTTCTAACTATTTTCTACTGCTATTAACTCTAGTACTGACCATGTATGTTTCAATGCAAAGGAAGATTTTAAATGTTTTCCAGTGGCTTCCATTAATATGTTTTCAGAGTTAAGGCCCTTTAGAGTAAATTACTTTCCAGATGATCAATTCATAAGCATTTTCCCATGCACTTATATACACTCGGGGCATACTTATTACAAGAACTCAAAACGCAGTGTTTATAACATGATGTGTAAAACACAACAATCAAAACGTAAAACCCATTATTACTTCCGTTCCTTTTACATGAGATGCAACATCCCAAAATGCCTCGTTTCATATTTTCTACTTTCCTCCTTTCCAGCCGTTAATACCGTTGCTCGCATCATAACACTCCCACAATGGAGGCTCAAGACTGTTAAGCCGTTATTTTGATATATATCTTGCTTGACCAAGAGTCGAGTAAGAGTCGAATTCACTCTCGCGTTGGAATAATAGTACTAACCTTTCAAAATACGTGTCCGTTTTTAGGAATAAGGAACCAATAATCGGAAGGAAGCACGCAAAAAGTGGTCACATATATAGCAAGATAACAGGCCGTACTTACACCCTCACTACAGCAGCGACAATCTCAATAGATATCCCTTGCCGAGTGGAGCTAGCAAGACTCTGGCCAACATGTCTAGCTTTAACCATACATGCATCATGTTATTGTTACTCATTCTTGTTTCTATTGATGATATAGTTGTGATTAGAGGCATACTCAACAAGGAGTTTCAACTCCGTTTTGATATCGACGTACCCATTCTTATCTCGATCAGCCTGACCAAATCCCTTCATAGCTCTAAACCAAGGCCAACGTGATCCGAGTTCGTGAAAGGCCGCATTCACCTCCGACCTCGAAAGTCTGCCATCGTTGTTGTCATCGTGCTTCTCGAAAATGGCCTTTAACTCCGCTTCAGTGCAGGGAACTTGATCACCCTTATCTTCGCTGTGCGTAAACCCTACCCTAGAGGGTGGCAACCAAACCATTTTATAAGGGACCACGAAGTCTTGTAGCGACTCTTGGGTGAAGATGTTAAAGGATCACTTGCTCTTATCAAGGTTTAAATTAACACTACCCCGCTATATATAGAGTGCTAGCTGCACTCTTTATTTATTTTTCTTTAAATTATGCTTCTCAATATGCAAGTTTTCCAACTGAAAATTTGATCAAGAGATTCAGCAGTCAAGAAAAGTTGATAATATATCGATAAATTATTCGATGAGATAGGAATTTTAATTTTCTTGTTTTTCTTCCAACTTTTTGGTCATTCATGGAGTTCTTTTTCGATACAAGTGGCCCCAAATCAGGTGAGTAATTATATATATTCTTCACTTGAAACCCCTGTTTTTAACATTCCAACTGTGATCACCACTTCATTGCTTGATAGATTCTTACTATTGAAGATGATTTAGTTGTTCCGAGAGAACCTCATCGCCCATGAGACAGTGAGAATCCCTACAAACTTTGAAGGGTTGGGAATAATAGCTAAGATATCGAATTATACTATATACTATATTCTTATCTCACTTCTATCATATGATTTTGATGTTCTATTTTCTATCTACCATTAGGTCATCTCTTTTTTTAAAAAGAAAAAAACCAAAACTCAATATTTAGTTGGTGGTACACTACAAGAAAATATATCATTCCTAGCAATTTTAAGATCGCCGCAAAAAAAAAGGTCTCAAGTAGTCCTTATTTGCAGCGATTTTCATTTCGTTGGTTATTTTTTTCGCTAAATTAGGAAAAGCTAATTAGGGAGAATGGTACTGTTCACTTTTTGTAATATAAACCAGTTTTCGTTACTTTAAATACAAAATATGTAAATAAAATATCTAGAACTCACACAAAAAAGTTAATTTTATAATAATAGACCACAATTATATTAAAAAGAGTATAGAAGATTTAAACACTTTAAAACTATAACTAATATTACTCACATTAGAAATATAACTCCTGGTTCCGTCAAAGGGGCACCGGGGCTATTATTATTTTTTTAATTTAGATGTTTTTAGTTTAAGGTTTTCTTAACATTTTTACCTTTTTACTATGATCACAGATGACGTGTTTTTATTGCAAAGATATGGCTTATGTGTCACGTGGCAATGGCTCCGTTAGTTGGTGGGCATGACATTTGTATGGCATAGACTATTTTAATATTTACTGTAATACTAACAAAAAAGCAACGAAAAATAATTAATTAGAACCCTAATTAAAGGCAAGGAAATATAGACAAAAAAAGAAAATAAAATTCTTAGGACCCTAATTAGAACAACTTCAAATAGAAATATTCTAAAAATAACTTTCGAATTGCATGCCTTATTTATGGCTAGCTAAGTGAAAGCAATAGTACTATATCATCTGTGTCGTTGAGCTCGCAATTTTAGTTATATGCATGCTTGCTCCTTCTCGTTGACATTAGGCATATATAGATGATGAAAAATTATACTTAACAGTCCTACACCATACATCTACTAAGAGAAAAAAATAAAAGAATTCTTCTACTCAGCAGGTATGTGATTGTCGGGGTCAAATTAGCAGCCTATAACTTATCTCCGGGATAAAGCTGAAAATCAATCCAAGAGGTAAGACTAAGGACAGATAAAGAAAGTTGATACAGCCTCCTAAAAGGAAAAAGTTTCACAAGGCAAGTTTAACTCGATCACTCCAAAAAAAATATACCTTTATATAAGGAGGAGATCCCCACAAATCTGACAGGCTCTCCATAGAAGCTCTCTATGCCAAACTACGAGACACACAACGAATTCAAATGATCTTCCCTAAATTCCTCCATTGTATTAAGAGATACGAGAGGCCATAAGAGATTGTAAAATCACCCATCATAGTAGATTTCGCCCCCAAACAACCTGTGAATGTAGGCATTATGTTGAACACCATAAATCCCTGTGTCTATGTTTATTTATTTTTATTCGCTTATTTTTATTTATTTCATGGATGAACACAAAGAATACTGTAGTGATGCCCAAATCATCATCGTGGGCCGGGACTCATACTTGCCTCCCTTCTGCAAATTTACGCATTAACAGTTGGTGGCATCTATGAGATCGATTTATTATTCTCCGAACCGGAATTTAGTGTAGGATGATTCTTACAAGATTGGCTTTGAAGAAGCAGATAAGTTTCCTCTCAACTTTTCACTTGCATTTTTATTTCCTCTCAACATTTACTACAAGTGGAGTTACAGTAAAAAAAATATAAAAAATAAAAGAAATTCTGGGCTGCATGCATGGTGTGCAAGTTTCACATGCTGGGCTTGCTGACTGGTACCCCCTCTGCCTCCCAGCCAGACGGCCAGACTGAGCCCCGAGGTAGCTTTCCCACTGCTTCCCAACTGTCGAAAACTACGAACCAAATGGGGGGAGTCGCTAGAGGATTGGGAGCAGAGAGAGGCTACCGTTGACTGCCACCTGACCAGTTGGCTCATTCTTCCGCCTTCAAGGAGCGACTCGACCACATAAGCTCTTCTGTGAGTTGGCAGACCACCAATCGTCGCTTTCTTTTACTATCAAGAAGGTCCCCAACCATGCAGGCTTTGCTCGCCACCAATCCTCACCACCATCACCGAAGCTTGCTGCAAGAGCTGCCTGATGCCAATACTGTAACACCCAGGCCTAGCGCCAAGCTTGTTTTTATATTTTTTGAGTTAATTATATGAAAAGCTCAAGTTGATTTTTTTTTTCTTCAAATACTGTTTTATTGGCCCATTTTGGTTTTATCAGTTATTATTATTATTTTTTTTATATGGACTCTACCTGATCACCTTATGACCCACACCCGTTTTTATTAAATCCGAGATCCGAACACAGTTTGTTTTTTTTTTTAAAAATCCCTTTACACGTCTCTTTCTTTTAGTCATAGGCTTACACATCTAATGTATTTACCAACTTTATGCACACGCACGTCTTCCTCATTTTCTCTAGGGTTTTTTCCGTCGCCTATATATATATATATACATACTTCCTGCAAAACACCAAGCCGTAGCACCGTAACTCAGTCTCTCCGCACCATCCGAAAATCAGCCCAATGCCTCAACCCACGCACGTACGTTCGCAGCATGCTTACATTGCGGCTCAGCCTCCGTCAAACCCTCCACCAAGTTCCAGCCACTGTTACCGTCCTCAACCACCACTCCACTGCCACAAGCGAGCCAGCTGGAGACGCAACTTGGCATTACTGCATCAGAAAAGCCAACGCCGTGTACACTCAGCTAAACGGAAGCCACCCAGTGTGAGTTTTCCCCTACACGACGGAAGCCACTGGCCATTGCCCAACCCCACGAGAAACTGTAAACCACTGAGAATCACAAGAAGTCATTCCCCTGTTTTTTATCATCAAAACAGAGCCAATATCTCCACTACGTAAGGCTCCTCTACGAGCTGCCCAACTACTAGGAGGGTTGCTACGTGCAGCCGTTGCCACCTCTGCCCTGGGCTGCTATCACCCGCTGGAAAACAATCTTCCACCACCCAGTGATGTCCAGCGCCACCGTCCGAAGCCCCCATGCACACCACATGGTGCGTAATCTCCCTCTTTATCTCTCTGTCTCTCGCTCATCTCTTTCTCTCTCTCACAGTGTTTCGCTGTAGTGTCTCAGCCACCTCCCACTCGCCTGGCCTGTCGCACACCTCCTTCTCTTTCGGTTTCCTTCTTTCTTTTTGTTGTCTCTTCTGTTTTCCTGTTTCTAAACGCTTTGGAGTGAAAATATTATTGTATAGATAGTTTAAATTATATGGTCATGACATCCCTTGAATTATGAAAATGCCATCTAGCTTTTGGTCATCGTTTTCTTTTCTTCCGTAAAACACCTCAAACCCACTTTTAAGTGTTTTTACATTTTTCCATTCCTGTTATAAAACTCTTTGTTATTTGTTTAAATGTACTCCGACTCATTTTTTTAAATGATACCTAATCGTATTAAAGTTCTTTTTTTTTAGAGATAGATTCAAGTAAACAATATTGGTGTAATGTTCTTTTTACACTTTAGATATGATTTAGTCTATTTAAAAATAGTTATGGTTTATTTTAAAATATTTTGGGATAATTATATTATCTAGTATTAAAGTTTATAGTTTGGTTTCATTAATAAATAGGTCAGACTTATAAATGTTTTAGTTAAAGTTTTTAAATCAACATTGATGATTTTAGAAAGTAATGATTTGTAATTTTAGGTTTTGAGGAAGTAAATAGGTTATTTTATAAGCTTACGATTAAATATCGAAATATGTGATTAATTGGAAATATATAAGAATTATGTGATTATTTGATAGGTGACGCTTAATTATTGTTCGATATTTTTTAGGAAAATTTTGAAAAAGCTAAGAAGTCCAAGTAAGCGGGGTTCTTATGCTAGACTTTTCATTAAAATAAAATGAGCTGAAGTTATTTTTGGAAAATATACATATTTGATTGTGAAAATAAATTTGAACTGCCTCAGTTATTTGTTCTACATTACTCATGAGATTCTGTTTAAGAATAAAGTATTTTCTATAATGACTGGTGTAGACATGAGCTTATTTTTGACATTCTGTTTATGAACTTTGAAAAAGAGAGCGAATATGAAATTTGTGCATAAAGTATATTGTGATATGATTTTGTTATGTTCTGAAGATTTTGTTCAGTACACTGTTTGGATAAAACGTGATTTCTGAAAACCTTTGGCATGACTCTCTGGTTCTGAATTTGATTCTGTTTCCGCTCTATTCAGTTACGGCCATGCCACGGGTGATAATAGTGGCATACGGCCCAACCACGGGTTATAATAGTAGATACAACCCAACCATGAGTAATAATAGTGGATAAGGCCCAACCACGGGTTATAATAGTGGATACTGCCCAATCACGGGTAATAATAGTGGATACGGCCCAGCCACGGGTAATAATAGTGGATACGGCATTGCCACGGGTTAGAGTAGTGGTCTCTATTTTGAGTGCACACCATGGTGACAGTTATTTATGTTCTGCTTGGTTATCCGCAGATGCACAACTTTACCACGGGGGTTATACATGGCTTCTGTTCTAATATGATATTCTGATGATGATGATAATCATTTATACTATGCCAAAGGATATTTTTGAAATTATTTCTAAATCTTCGCTCTGGTATTTTGATAACATGTTCTGCTTCTGCATTCTGAAAATGAAAATGTTTTGTTCTACATTATGATCTCTGTAAATGCTCATATTTACACATTGGTATATGTTCTATGCTTACTCAGTTATTGATAACTCACCCCTTGTCTCCAAATATTTTTCAGATAATTTTGATCTTTCAGCTGGAGAATAAGAGTAGGAAGTTTTAGCAAAGTGCGATGATCGAAGTGGAATAAGTGCATGAGGGTACAAATTTATTGGAGAGTTTTTTTTTTTTGGTAGGTTTTATGATTTTATGCTATTTGATATTGGGAGTTCTAGATATTTCTAAATGTTTATGGAGTTTTTAAATTATCTCATTGAGGTATTTATTTGGTATCCTGGTAGAGGAACATATATTTTTGGTTTGAATAAATGGATTTGTACTTTTTGGGAATATTGGAGTATTTAAATATGTTATGAAAGTTGGATTTAGGTTACAAGAGTAACGCTCTAGACCTCCAGGAACGGGGCATTACAAATACCACAACATACTCGCCAACCCAGCTAAACCATAAGCTCATGGAACCACCCACGGCCACGCCGTGAACCTACGGCCGCCATGGCTTCATCGACAATCCTCCACCACAGTAGCTTTGAATCGAAACCCTGCAACTCTGCTGTAGCTAACACCACCGCAATACACCTCGCTACCCTTATGGCGAGCTACATCTCGCCATCCATATCTGTGCAACTCACATGACCCTAGGCAGCTGACCGCATGGCATTTCCTACTGTCTCGAAGGAACTCCCAACCCTGAAGTCATACGCGGATTCAAACAAACCATGCACGTGCAAGCAGTCACCCCATGCAACACCTCGCCAAAATCTCAATAGTCTTAACTATGCAAGACCAACGCCTTGGGAACCAAGTAGACCAATGTCTATCGGCGAGCAAAAACTTAACTTTCCCCGTAGCAAGAACTCAATATCAAACGTTGCCAAACCCGTTGTATGGTGCCACAATAATTCCCTGGTTTTATGATACCAAAAACTTGGCACCCTCAATTGCCATGCACCTCCACTGGTCATACTTCTCTATGGCTACCACGACAGCCTTCATCCCCGTACAGCGACTTCATCCCCAAAAAACTCAAAAACTGTTACCCCCATGGCCAGATAGCGAGCAACAACCGTGAAGCAAGCAGATGTGGGACTTTACCACGACCAAGTGGAGCAGCAGTGGCAACACCACACCAAGTTGTGGCGACCAACGTGCATCACCTTGCCCCCAGCATGGTAAGTTGTGTAGCGCCTCGCCAAGCAATGGTGACCAACGTGAAGCACCTTGTGGTGGGCAACAATCTCGCCAATCAGTTCACTGCCCATGGTGGGCGATGAAGCATGTTGGGCAACTGATCGTGGAGAACAGCCGATTGTAGCGAGCAACTGATCATGGCGAGAAAGAGCATCTGATGGAGTAGGTGAAAAGCGATGAACCCAACCATCACAAGTGTGCAAAAAATTTATAAATCAAATAATTTTGTTTCGGAGCAGATATGTTGGAACGTGGAGACAAAACTAGTGCACAAAGATAGGCTCAACCATGAGTCCCAATTCATACAGGTAGAGCAAAAAGATATGTAGAACATCGACTGCAAAGCCAATCTTGGGCAACCCTTTGGCATTTCAATTTGGTGTCATCATAATAGTTTGTCAGAATTGTGGGCACCCCTGACCTTTATCACGCCTTCCCAAAATGGCACAGGTTTATAAATCTCAAACTTGTAATTTGTATTACACTAACCTATTTGAGTTTTGGTGATAACCTTTGAGGACTTTCGAACTCAGCATCCCGCCACAATAGTGTGGTCGAGCATCCCCCCAAACACCAATGACGAGTCCAAAAACTAGCGGTGACCAAATGGGCATGTAGGTCAAGAGATCCTGTGACCCCCCAAACACTAATTATGAGTCCAAAAACCAGCGGTGACCAAACAGGTGCGAAGCTCAAAAGACTCTACTACCCCCCAAACACCAAAGATGATTGCAAAGACTCGTGGTTAACAGGGCGCGCTTGTCACAAAATCCTGTGACCCTCGCCATGAAAACAAGCATGAAAGGTTAGGGACTGCCTACCCTACTCACTCCTCGACAAGAGTCAACAAGTGGAACAAGTCATCAGACAGCCAAACCTCCCTCGTGATGAGCCAACAGGCAGGAAAAGACAATGATCACCTAACCTCTCATGCTCCCAATAGGCGGGCATCTCTCTAGACAGCCCAACCCCTCTCACCTGGACAACAATACAAGCACAACATCTTCTCCAGCAAACTTTGAGTTTTTACTTTTAGGCCACAACCGTCACCAGAGGGTTACCTTCAGGAACACTAATCTCCACAATCCCTTCACAAGGGTTTCATTTGCGAATGAGTCAGCAAGCTCATAAATTGCCTATTATGGACTCAGGAAGTCGACGGGCTTTCTGGCCACTTAAGCGCAGGTCATTGCAAACAAACTCTTACATCAACCCCAAAATGGGAACATCAAATGACAATTTACACCAAGGGGCAGTAAGTCCTCTACTACCAACACGCCACAAAAAATGATCATGGAAATACACACAAACAATCAATCATAGAAATATGCATTGTTCGTCGATAATCAGGCAAACATACAAACAAACGCAAAGCGAAGCTTCATGCTTTCACCTTATGCGGCTGAACACATATCCTACCAAAGTCGAGCTCCATGCTCGCATTTAATGCGGTTGAGCATATCTCCCGCCAAAGTCGAGCTTTGTGCTCCCAGTTAATGCGGGTGAGCACATCTCCAGCCCAAGCAAAGCTCCATGCTCACATCTAATGCGGTCATACATCTCACGCTAAAGTAGAGTTTTGTGCTCACACCAAATGCGGCCGAATACATCTCCCGCCTATCTCTCCAACATGAGCTCTTCACCACTTAGCATAAAAAAATAAAAAACTAGAGACCAATTTTCAAAATTGATTCTGCAGATTATTGACTTGCAGATTCTCAAGGCCTTCTTGTTGAGCAAATCAACCTCAAGAATTGTGGGCATCTTTAGGGGTCAAATCAGCAGTATATAATTTAGCCTAAGGTAAAGCCAAAAATCGAGCCATGAAACAAGGCTAAGAAGAGATAAGATAAGTTAACTCAGACTCCTAAAACAAAAAGGATTTAGACTCCTAAAATGAAAAGGCTTCACTAGGCAAGTTGGACTCAATCACTCTAAGGAAATAGAGTTCTATATAAGAGGCTCACCACAGAAGCTCCCTACGCCAAATGCCACCACACATAGTGTAAGACACCAAAACTTTAGTGTGTTTTATTTATTTTATTTTACAGTGTTTTATTATCTTCTCTAAGGGTATATTTGTTTTATGAGCCAAATTGGTTGGTCGTGGGTTTTTGAAATTTTATAGGTGTTGTGTGCCAAAGTTTAAGCCTTAAAGAAAGGAGAACTAGGCCCAACCTGTGGGCTAGATGGGAGTCCAACCCCCTCCTTCAAAAAGGCGCTGTTTAGTGGCCTGTGAAGTGAATTATTTTCCCCTGGAATGACTTCGTTTTGGAGTGTAGAATGAAAACCCTAGCCTTTTCTTTTTCCCCATGGCGCTGCACGCTTCTCTCCTTTCTTTCCTTTCTTTTTTCTTTTCTTCTTCTTTTTCCTTCCTCCTCCTGCGACTCGTGAACTACACCGTCGCCAGTTAGCTTTCGCCACGCGTGCATCGAGCACAAACCTCCACCATCAACGGCCCCACCTCTCTTCTTCCCTAATCCGAGCGCCCCTTTTCTCTGGTCTTCTCCCACACCAAATGCGGCCGAATACATCTCCTGCCTATCTCTCCAACATGAGCTCTTCACCACTTAGCATAAAAAAATAAAAAACTAGAGACCAATTTTCAAAATTGATTCTGCAGATTATTGACTTGCAGATTCTCAAGGCCTTCTTGTTGAGCAAATCAACCTCAAGAATTGTGGGCATCTTTAGGGGTCAAATCAGCAGTGTATAATTTAGCCTAAGGTAAAGCCAAAAATCGAGCCATGAAACAAGGCTAAGAAGAGATAAGATAAGTTGACTCAAACTCCTAAAACAAAAAGGATTTAGACTCCTAAAATGAAAAGGCTTCACTAGGCAAGTTGGACTCAATCACTCTAAGGAAATAGAGTTCTATATTAGAGGCTCACCACAGAAGCTCCCTACGCCAAATGCCATTACACATAGTGTAAGACACCAAAACTTTAGTGTGTTTTATTTATTTTATTTTATCGTGTTTTATTATATTCTCTAAGGGTATATTTGTTTTATGAGCCAAATTGGTTGGTCGTGGGTTTTTGAAATTTTATAGGTGTTGTGTGCCAAAGTTTAAGCCTGAAAGAAAGGAGAACTAGGCCCAACCTGTGGGCTAGATGGGAGCCCAACCCCCTCCTTCAAAAAGGCCCTGTTTAGTGGCCTGTGAAGTGAATTATTTTCCCCTGGAATGACTTCGTTTTGGAGTGTAGAATGAAAACCCTAGCCTTTTCTTTTTCCCCATGGCGCTGCACACTTCTCTCCTTTCTTACCTTTCTTTTTTCTTTTCTTCTTCTTTTTCCTTCCTCCTCCTGCGACTCGTGAACTACACCGTCGCCAGTTAGCTTTCGCCACGCGTGCATCGAGCACGAACCTCCACCATCAACGGCCCCACCTCTCTTCTTCCCTAATCCGAGCACCCCTTTTCTCTGGTCTTCTCCCACTCCCTCTACTCCCGAGCTCTCATCAGCCATGGTGAAGCCTTGCCTCCACTTTGGGCCACTGGTCGCATGCCACGCATGCAACGCTCGTGAAGCCTGTGCTGCCCTGCACATACAATCGCAATCGCGGCTGCGATTTCCAAGACCCACCCCTCCGCCTATAAATTAGGCAAGCTCCTCATCCCTCAAACCATCTCTCAATCGGCTTCCTCCCCTTTCAAAATCATGTTCGAGCATTTCCCCACCCTCTGATTGGCATCCCAAAACCTTTAGAGTTATTGTTGCCCTAACATCGCCTAGTACCGCCATTTCCAGTTGTCTTTTGGTGGCCGCACAACCAGCCCCATGTACCCCACTTCCCTTTCCCATCGTCCTCTTCCTTGAGTTCCACCCAACTCATGAGCTAAAGCTCACTGTAGCCGTTGTCCCGCCATGCTCCTTCGCACCCCACCATAAAAATCGTCACCTTCACTCACTAGCACGTCTGATCTACCATCTTTGTTAAAAGAAACCCATTTTGGCCCTCAGTTTTATTAGTTTCACCACTGCCACCTCTTGCTGCCATTGCTCCGTCATGCTCCACGTCTCTAGACGTCACGACAGTAAGCATTTATGCCTATTGCCTAGTGTTTCATTTTATTGGATGACAAGTTTTAATCTAATCAACTTTGTCAGTCTGCGTAGCAATGCGTGCACTCGTTCAATCGTGAAATCCCATAAACCATCATGCGCGATCATCTAAAATATTTGCCTTCTGCATTGTAAGTAACTCTCCAGTGCAACCCTTGAATTTCTAATGTAAAATTATTGCTAACTTTGTTGCAGTCTAGTTATATTTGAGTAGGGCCTTGGGTTTGGGGAAGTGTTGGGAATATTTGACGTAGTTGTTGTCAGAATTTGGGCCGAGGGCCGAATGGAGGATGTGAAACACGTGTAGTGGGATTTATGAAACTGTGAATTTGCGACTTCTGTGTTGTTGTGTGTTATGCCATGCTATCCAATTAACTCCCTTTCATGCATCTGCATATTACTGTTATTGATATCTGCCATGATTTATTTAACTGTGTTATGTTCTATGTTACGCTGCATAATCTGAAAATTGCATTTTTTATAAATATATCGGTTGTGTGGGTGCGTGTGTGTCACGACCCAAGCAGAGATGGGGTATTATCTCGGTAGAGCTCCTAATCACTCATGAGCGTGTTAAACTGAGTGACGTCTCCTAGGTTGTAACCAGGCGACAACAGACTTTGCCAAGAAGGTAATGCTCTTGGTACAACTCTAGAGCTCCTCTGCTGGCGGGGGCTAGAGGATGCCTGGTCACGTTACGTGTTGGGCGCAGATTTGGGCATCGCTCATAATGAAGTCACTCGTGTGGTGTGCAGGTGGTCCCGATGGGAGACCATGGTGTACACGTAATAAATGGTTGTGATTGGGTACAAATGGGAGTTTTGGAGTGTGTGGCTGTAATTAAATGATTTCCGGGAAGGTGGTAAAAATGGCTATTTTGAGTAGTTGCTTTCACAACTGCTAAACACATTTGCTTGTTTAATTTTATGCTTGAATCTCTTGGTTGTTGGTCTATTGATTTATTTAGTGAGATTGTGAAACCTCATTGTGGTATTTCAACCAACGGTTCTATTTCATGGAATCATAGACTTTTTTGCAGTGGAGGGGTATGAGCAGGAGGGACTAGCCTCACCTGAAGAGTGATGACCCAGGTCTTTTCATGTTATTTGTTGTTGGACCTTTGTTTTCCTTTCCATTATTTCAGTTGGATGAGTGAATTAACCTCTTGGAAGACTTTACTTCAGGTTGTATTGTTGTTAAACTTTCTCGTACTTAGTTTCTGACTGCCTTATATTTTTCCGGTGTGTAATTATGTTGTACACATTTTGCATGTTTGCACACACTTGCACAATGCAATGGGATGTATGATCCATGTAGTCATCATCCCGGTGTCACGAGTTCCACCAAATCACATGTGGGGGTCGAGGGCAGCAAACATAACAACTCCAAAGGATCTTCCCTAAATTTCTCTAGTGTATTGAGAGATACGTGAGGCCATGAGAGATTGTAAAATCACCCATTATACTGGATTTCGCTCCCAAACAACCCCTGGACGTAGGCATTATGCCAAACTACGTAAATTCCTGTGTCTTTCTTTATTTATTTTTATTCTCTTATTTGTTATTTATTTCATAAATGAACGCAATGAATACCGTATCAATGCCCAAATCTTCATCGTGGGTCGGGAATCATTTTTTTCTCCTTTCCGGTCTGTTCTACAAATTTATGCATTATAGTGATGTAAGACTGTTGAGTAGAATAACTCATACATGACACGCCTTGGATTGCTTCCCTTCTAGCCGACCAACCTCTTCTAAGGTATGATCCCAACTCCGAATTCTAATTTGACTCAATTTTCATGAATATTTGAACTCTAACTCAATCTGGTTTCGAACCCCAAAAGTTTTCAGTCCAATTGAGCGGACTCAAAAAAACCTAGTTTTTGCACAGCCTTGGCCCTAGCGCTTGCAGAGTATAGCGAAGTAATTAAACGAGTTCTCAAACCAATACTTATAGACAGAGAGAGATAGAGAGAGAGAGAGATGTAGGCAATTCTGATTGTGATGAAAAAAAGGCTTTTATCGTTAGCCTCCTTTCTTTATCTATGGCACAAAAGTCAGCGATTGACTTAAACTTACAAATGATCACATGTACATATTAGAAAATAATAGGAATTAAAACCCTCACTACCACAGCGTTTGAAAACCTCAACATTCTCTTAGTTTTTCCCGATATAGTTGCATTTATAGGCATAGACAACGAGGAGTTTTAGCTCCATTTTAATATCGATGTACCATTTTTATCTTGATTGGCATGACCAAACGCATCCTTAGCTCTAAACCAAGGCCAACGTGATCCGAGTTCTTCGAAGGTTGCGATCAGCTCTAGCCACGAAAGTTTGCCATCTCCATTGATATCATGCTTCTTGAAAACATTGGTTAAATCTTCCTCGGTGTAGGGAACTTTACCCTTGGATACAATTTGCAGAGAGGATGGAATGTTAACCATTTTAATTATAAAGGACCATGACGAAGACTAGGAGAGACTTTAGGGTGAAGATGTTAATTAAGGGATCGCTTGCTCAATTATAAAGTTGGAACTATTTTTAAGAGCAATGCTAGATACAATTTTAGGGTAAGCAAGTCTTGCACACTCCATTTGAAAAAAGTTGAAGTCCACCATTAAAAGTATAATTTTTTATGTGGGTAAAAATTTATCAACTTTTTTAAAATGAGCACGCATAACTTGCACATCCTAATACTGCAAATATTATTTCTCTATTTTTAATTAATGAAGTAACAAAATTACATTGATTGGTTTTTAATTATATAGAATAGTTCTAAAAGAGTTGTAAATTAATGTATCGATTATCATCTGAGTATAATTTCTCAAGTGCAAATAAAGGGGGATCATATATATATATATATATGCAGTCAAGGCAAGATGATAATTAAGTGATAATATTATATACAAATTATTAGGTGAGATAGGAAATAGTCTTCTTTTCTTTCAACTTTTAGGTCATTCATGGGATCGTCTTTATTGTTGGATGCGTATATATTCCAACCTGATATTTTCATTTGAACGCATCCTCCATTGCTCAATTATTTGGTATATAGTGTGTGCCAAAGATAAGAATCTCCTAGCAAGAATTATCCATCCCCAAACATTTTTTCACAATAGAGTAGGTTCATTACTAAATTTCAAAAAAGAAAAAAGAAAAAAGAAATCGACAAACCACGAGCTAATTACTGAAAGATAGACACAACAATTTTTACAATTATCATATCTATCTTCTTTTTCTCTTTAAAAGATAACAGTACCCTAATTTTATTGATCATACGACATCACTTATGGTGAAAGAATACAATTTACATGAGGGAGCTTGGGGGTTAAAACCAAAAAGCTCAAAACCAAACTCATAAGAAAAAACTATATGAATACAAGTACTAATAAAACAGTCCATCCACAGGTATATACATATATGTATGTATGTATATAAGAAAAGAGTAAAATGATGACAGTATCCTGATTTTAATGATAAGACATCACTTATAGTGAATGATTACAATTTACATGAGGGAGCTAATTAATTGGGAGTTAGAAAACCAAAAGAGTAAAATGAATTGTAAATATTAATGTATGAGACTTATAAGGATACATGCACAATCTAAAAGTAAAGAGATGAACCATATGTTGAGAAAGTTAAAGAAAAGATCAGAAACTTGACAAATTGCCGAGTGTTCCGTAAGAGGCAAACCTATCCGTCAAGGCATTATGTTAAAACATGCACAGAAATTTGAAATGCACAAGCATGAAGAGAAATCTCATTCTCATTGATCTTAATAAAATGATACAACACTTACTACTATTTATACATTATAAAGGCTGAGAGAAAATAATTTTAAACTTTCTACTTAGTTACAAGTAATCTATAGCAGCTTTATGGACAGCATGCTTTCGACAGTGCTTTACAAGTTGATTTCCTGACTTTGTTTTGTGTGTGCAGTCATGTATTTCACAGATAATCCCCTGCTTTTCTGTGACAACACTTTTCTCCTTTTTCTTGTTGCTTTTCTTCTTCCTTTTGCTGTTGCTTTTCACTTCTCTTTTTCTGCAGTGTACTTTATCTCAACTTTTGTTGCTGCATATATTTCCTCATGTACTGCAGCTTTGTTGCTCAGTGTCTTCATGTCTTCCTTGCTTGCATTCATCCTTCTTTTTATGTTTTACTTCTTGAGACTCCCCCTCAAGATGGGCATAGATATTTAGGATTCCCATCTTGGATAATAAGAATTGAAAAACAGAAGATGATAAAGCCTTAGTGAAAATGTCTGCCAATTGGAACTTTGAGGCAACATGGACAGGAGTGATTATTCCAGCTAGGACCTTTTCTCGAACAAAATGACAATCCAGCTCTATGTGTTTAGTCCTTTCATGGAAGATAGGATTCTTTGTGATGTGAATGGCTGCTTGGTTATCACAGAACAAGAGAGCAGATTGTTCATGGTTGATGTTGAATTCTTTTAAGAGACCAAGAAGCCATACAATTTCACAACTTGTTGTAGCCAATGCCCTGTATTCTGCCTCAGCTGAAGACCTGGAGACAGTCACTTGTTTCTTTGATTTCCAACTTACCAATGAGTCTCCAATGAACACACAGAAACCTGTGACAGACCTTCTAGTTTCGGGGCAAGCAGCCCAATCAGAGTCACTATATGCTTTTAAATGTAGATGTGATCTTGATGACAAGAAGATGCCCTGACCAATGGACCCTTTGAGATATCTTAGAACTCTATAGGCTGAGTGCATATGAGTTTGTGAAGGTTTGTCCATAAATTGGCTAAGAACATTTACAGCATAAGTGATGTCTGGCCTGGTAATTGTTAAATAAATGAGCCTTCCAATGAGCCTTCTGTAGGCTGTGGGGTCTTGCAGAATCTCATTTGTGGTGTGGCTCAACTTGTGGTTCAACTCAATAGGGGTGGAGACAGTTTTAGTGCCAAGTAAACCTGCATCTTCCAATATTTCGAGAGTGTATTTCCTTTGACATATATTGATTCCAGAAGATGACTTTGCAACCTCTATGCCTAGGAAATATTTTAAGGGTCCAAGGTCTTTGAGTTTGAACTTGCTGTGAAGGTAAGTTTTGAGTGAATCAATCTCATCTTGAGAATCACCTCCCACTATGATATCATCCACATATACTAGGAGTGCTGTGAACCCTTTTTGACTAACTTTAGTGAATAAAGAATAGTCAGACTTAGATTGTTGGAATCCAATAGAAGTCAGTGAGTTGGAAAACTTTGAGAACCATTGCCTTGATGCTTGTTTGAGTCCATAGAGGGACTTATTCAGTTTGCATACTAATTTCTCCCCCTCAATCTGCTCTCTGTGAATGTTATAACCTGGTGGTATGTCCATATAAATTTCCTCATTTAGATCCCCATGTAGGAAGGCATTGTGAACATCCATTTGAGATAAAAACCAGTTTTGAATAGATGCTAAGGCAAGGAAGACTCGAACTGTGGTGAGTTTGGCCACTGGACTGAATGTTTCTTGGAAATCAAAACCTTCTCTTTGAGTGTATCCCTTGGCCACAAGTCTAGCTTTGTGTCTTTCAAAAGAACCATCAGATTTAAGCTTCACTTTGTAGACATATTTACAACCAATGGCAGTTTTGTTGGGAGGGAGGGTGGTAATGGTCCAAGTATTATTTTCCTCTAAGGCACTGAGTTCAGTTTGTATTGCATCTTGCCAATGTTTAAATTTCACAGCTTCACTACAGGATTGAGGTTCAGAAAATAAGGAGAGGGAAACAGAAAAGGATTGGTGAGATGAGGAGAGGTGTTTGTAGGTGAGGTGATGATTGAGTGGATGAAAGGTGGAGGATGAAGAGGATTCAGTGAGAGGCAGGGATTCTGCTATCTGACAATGGTATTGTTGTAGATAGGCAGGTTGATGTCTATCTCTGGTAGACCTTCGAGGAGGTGGGTCAGGAGTGGAGGTGGCATGAAGCTCATCAAGATGAGGTGAAGGAAGAGGTGGATCAAAAGAGGTAGTGGGCAGTGGTGTTTCAAGAGGAGTTTGAGATTGGAGAGTAGAATTGGTAGATTGCAGCTCATTAAGAGGAGGTGGAAAGTAGCTATTTGGTGGTGGAGGAGGTAAAACCAAATTATGAGGGAAGGAAGAGTGAATGTCTGAAGAGGAATGAGAGGAAGGAGTGGAGGTTGAGGAGTGGAATGGGAAAATAGTTTCATGGAAGATTACATTCCTAGAAATAAAGGTGGAATGAGTCTCTAGATCATAGAGCTTGTAACCTTTGATGTTTGCAGGATACCCTAGGAAAATGCAAGGTTTGGCTCGAGGTTCAAACTTGGTTCTGTGGTGCTTAGGAGTGCTAGCATAACTTAGGCAGCCAAAGACTCGAAGATGATCATATGAGGGTGGTGAGGAAAAGAGCCTTTCATATGGAGTTTGGTTAGAAAGAAGGGGTGTGGGAATCCTATTGATGATGTATGCTGCAGTTAAGATGGCATCCCTCCAAAAAGGAATAGGTAAACCAGCTTGAAAGAGAAGTGCCCTGGCAACATTCAAGAGGTGTTGGTGTTTCCTCTCAACAGCACCATTCTGTTGAGGGGTATACACACATGTTTTTTGGTGAATGATGCCATGATTTTTATAGAAGTCAGTCATCTCGAATTCAAGGCCATTATCAGTTCTGATTTTCTTAACTTTGCTATTGAATTGAGTGTTTATGAGCTGAAAGAAAGACTGTAGGATAGTTCTTGTGTCTGACTTTAGTTTCATTAAAAACACCCAAGTGATTCTTGAATAATCATCCACAATGGTTAAGAAGTAATGAAAGCCTTGAATTGATGCTTGAGAATATGGGCCCCATATATCACAATGAATTAAGTCAAAGGGAAATGAACTAGTGGATACACTTGGAAGAAAAGAAACATGTTTCTGCTTGGCCAAAGGACAGATTTTACAATGAGATAGATCCTTGGTCTTTACATTAGGAACAAGAGAATGAATTAAATTCATCCTTTGTGAAGATAAATGTCCTAATCTAAAGTGCCATAAATCAAAATCTTGTTGTATAGCTGCTTGGTTGACTCGAGCTTGATTGGGAAGAATTAAAGAGGGGTTGATGTTGCTGTCATGAAAAGGAGGCAGCAAATGATAGAGTCCAGCATGAACCTTAGCAAGTCCAATCGTCATCCATGAAGAGAGGACCTGAATGAAGCAAAGATCTTTTAAGAAAAAAAGACATGTGTTTGGTTTTTGAGTGAGTTTTCTAACTGAGATGAGGTTGAAAGTGAATGAGGGCACACATAAGACATCAGTTAGTGATAGTGAATCTGATAACTTAACAATGACAATGTGTGTGACTTGAGCCCTTGTTCCATTTGGGAGTTGCACAAAGGCCTGTATGCATGAGGGGGGACTGTCAAAGAAGGAGGTGGAGCACGCCATGTGATCAGTGGCTCCTGTGTCCATTATCCATGGTGTATTATAGATATTAGAGTGTTCATGTTGGGAAGGTGAACTGTGTTTGTATTGATTCACAGTACTGGAATGAGAGTGATCAGCAGGTATGGAAAGAGTGGAGAGGCAGTGATGATTACCTGCCAAGTTTGAATATGGTGTGGTCGAGGAGCTAGTCTCAGTAGTGTCTGGTTTGGCAGGAGCAGGTGTGGGCAGAATTGGTTTTTGTCCCAAGTTTAGCTGAGGAAATTGAGCATTGACAAGATCCATGAGGTGTTGTGCTTGTGCTTGAGAGAGGTTCAATTGAGAGGCACTTGGAACAGGTGCTTCATGACTTGAGGCAGTAATCTGAGCAGCAACATGGTTTGCAGAATAAGGTGCAGCAGAAGCATTCCCAGTTCTTGGTTTGGTAAATTTGAAGTTTGGTGGGAATCCCACTAACTTGTAGCATTTTTCCTTTGTATGTCCCATCTTTCCACAATGTCCACAAACCATATCTGTTTTCTCCTTTTTCTTTGAGAAATTTTGATAAGCAAGCAAGGCAGATGGTTCTGTGGTAGGAACAACTATATTTCTTGCTTGCCTTTGCCTCTCTTCTTGTAAAATAAGTGAGAAGGTCTTATCTAGAGAAGGCAAGGGGCTCAACAAGATAATTTGCCCTCTAACAGCATCATAGCTATCATTTAAACCCATTAAAAATTTGAAAACATAGTCCCTCTGTTGAACTTCACCAACATTCTTTAAAGCATCACACGTACATAAACCACAAGAGCAACAAGGAAGTGGCCTATAGCTATGCAATTCTTCCCAAATGGCATTAAGTTGGGTGAAGTAGTCACTTACAGAAAGATGCCCTTGAACTATGCCACTGAGTTTGTGTTGAAGGTGATATATCCTAGCTTCATCAGGTTGTGCAAAGCGCTCCTTGAGTTTATCCCATACCTGTTTAGCTGAAGTCATGAAGAACACATTAGAGGCTATGTCCTTAGAAACTGAATTTAAAATCCAAGGAAGTAGGATGTTGTTGCATCGTAACCAAGACACATAAGAGGGATCTGCAAGGTCAGGAGTGGGGATGGTGCCATCCAAGAATCCTGACTTGTTTTTGATAGAAATGGAAAGAAGAAAAGATCTACTCCAAGAAATGTAGTTGGAGCCAATCAAGGGTGGTGAAACAATGACAGTGTTTGCATTGTCACTGTGATGCAAGAAAAAGGGGCTATTTGGATCTTCTGTAGGAGAAGAAGAAGAGGAAGATGAGGAGGCCATAGGTTGAATGAAAGATGGTTAAAAAAAAAAAAAAGGAAGGGAAAGTGTTGCAGGAAATTATTCCCGCTCTGATACCATGTTAAAACATGCACAGAAATTTGAAATGCACAAGCATGAAGAGAAATCTCATTCTCATTGATCTTAATAAAATGATACAACACTTACTACTATTTATACATTACAAAGGCAGAGAGAGAATAATTTTAAACTTTCTACTTAGTTACAAGTAATCTATAGCAGCTTTATGGACAGCATGGTTTCGACAGTGCTTTACAAGTTGATTTCCTGACTTTGTTTTGTGTGTGCAGTCATGTATTTCACAGATAATCCCCTGCTTTTCTGTGACAACACTTTTCTCCTTTTTCTTGTTGCTTTTCTTCTTCCTTTTGCTGTTGCTTTTCACTTCTCTTTTTTTGCAGTGTACTTTATCTCAACTTTTGTTGCTGCATATATTTCCTCATGTACTGCAGCTTTGTTGCTCAGTGTCTTCATGTCTTCCTTGCTTGCATTCATCCTTCTTTTTATGTTTTACTTCGTGAGACATTACCCTCATAATTGTAAGCTGGACTGACTTTAAAAGGAAAAGAATTCTTAAGGTGCAAAATATCATCAGAACTATCAAAATAATGTCAATGGGTTTGAGAATCCATATTAGACCAATAAATTAAGCTCAAGAAGCGAGTTAGTTTCCACTAAAAATGCATTTCATTTTAAACTTTATCAAAGTTGGCTTGAATTTTCAATATGATAAGCGTGTGAATCTTTAGTATTGTAGCCTTGAACTATTAGCAATTAGGCATGAATCAGAGATATTGAAACTTGAAGGGAATTGATGTGTCAGGGCAGGAAAGAATGACAATATTGATCACTGAATTGGAACCATGTAGTCTAGCATGCGCTAGCCAACTTCATCGCAGGACATAAATAGATCAAGTCACGAACTAAGAGAAAAAGGTGTTGCAAATCTATGCCCGCCTTCTACCCCCCCTTCCCTTGTACATGTGATACTCCGTATTTACGTGTATTTTGACTAAGTAATTATTGCATTTATTAAGATTATGGGCTTTTTTGTTTTAAATTTTAGATGATTTACGTGATATTATATTAAGATTTTTAATTGTTAATTCAATGTGTTTTCTTGTTATTAATTATTGTTCATTATATAAATTCTCTTTATTTTAAATTAGTTTATTGTTGGATTTAATTATTTTATTTTTATTTAATCACTACGTTTAAATTATTTTATTTAACTCACTGTTTTGAAATCATTTTAGTTAGATCATTTTTGTGACCCAAGATGTGAGGATCTGACCTCATTTTTTTCCCTCACTTTTTCTTTTTCTTTTCTTCTTCTCTTCCTCTCTCTATTGTTGGATTTAATTATTTTATTTTTATTTAATCACTACGTTTAAATTATTTTATTTAACTCGCTGTTTTGAAATCATTTTAGTTAGATCATTTTTGTGACCCAAGATGTGAGGATCGGACCTCATTTCTTTCCCTCACTTTTTCTTTTTCTTTTCTTCTTCTCTTCTTTTTTTTCCTTCATTTCTCTTTCTCCTCTCTCTTGCTTCCCATGCGACACCCTTCCTCTCTCTCTCTCTCTCTCTCGGCGATGCCGTCTCTCTCCATGGCGTTGCACCCATGCTAACCCAGGAATCGAAGAGTTACTCTATAACTTAAAACTCACAATTCATCAATATATTTATAGACTCCAAAATATAACGTCATCAGAGATACTACAAAATCTCTTAATAAAATCTGCCACTTCTCAGAAATCTTCTATGAGTAATCCACTATACTTAAATAATCATCTCACCGATGCTCCATAATCCTGATCCTTAGCTGGACTATTAAAAAATCATCTGAAAAATAATTGGAGATAAGGGGTGAGTTATCAACAGCTCAGTAAGCAGATGACATATATTAGTGTGTAAACATTAGCATTTTTAAAGAGTTCATAATGCAGAAACAAAATATTTCAGTATCAATATGCAAATCGAAACAATACATATTATCAGAAAATCAGAGCGACTTTTCAAACATTTCATATTCAGAAAACCAAGTTTTCATATTCAAAGACTCCTTTGGCACAACATGACTGAACATCATATCAAAATAGAGACCATGTTCAACCCCCGTGGTAAGGTTGTGCATCCTGCGGAAAGCCAAGCAGAACATAAATCACCACGAATATCAAAGCGATTGCACTCAAAACAGAAATCTACTATTATATCCCGTGACAGGGCCAGATATCACTATTATATCCCGTGATAGGGCCAGAGTTCATTATTGTATCCCGTGACAGGGCCAGATGTCACTAGTATATCCCGTGACAGGGCCAAAGGTCACTGTTATACCCCATGACAGAGTCACATATCAGAGCAAAACAAAATCAGAATCACCATATCAGAATCAGAATCAGAATCAGAACAAAATCAAAAAGTCATGCCAAAGGTTTTTTCAGATGCCACATCATATCAAAATAGAGTATTGAAATTCAGATCATTTCACATTTTCCAAAACAGATTCAAAACATCGTTATGTCACATGCAAATTTATCAAATTTTCATATTCGCTCATTTTTCTCAGTTCAATAACATAATGTCAAAAATAAGCTCATGTTTACACCAGTCATGTCAGAAAATTACCTTATTCTTATACAGAAATTCATGAGTAATACAAAACAAATAACTGAGGCCGTTTCAAATTTCTTTTCGTAACAAAACATGCATATTCTTCAAAAATCAACCTCAGTCTATTTTATTTTTATGCAAAGTCTAACATAGAAATCCCGTTTACCTGGACTTCTTAGCTTTTTCAGAATTTTCCTCAAAATGTCGAACAATAATCAATCGTCACCTATAAAATAATCACGTAATTCTCGTAAATTTTCAATGAATCACACATTTCGATATTTAATCCTAAGTTTCTAAAATAATATATTTTAATCCTTCAATACCTAAAAATCCTCATAACCTTAAAATACCATCGTTTTCTAAGACCATCAATATCCACTTAATCGAATTTGTACTGAACAAGAAAATTTATCAAATAAGTATTATGATAATTATAGAGCTCAATAAAAATTAATATTAAAAATATCTAAACTATCAACAATATTTTATAAATAAAAAGAATACATTGGTTACTAAAATTTCCATAGAATATGTCGTAAAAAACTCATCTCTTAAGAAAAATAGGTTTACTTCCTTTAACTAACAATATTATCAAAATAAGATATAATATTTATTGAAACTTAAAGCAAAATCCCATTTAAATATAAACCCAAAAAGAACTTCTCACCCGAAAACATTAGGTTAAAACTACCCTCCATATATATATATATATATATATATTAGGTTAAAATTAGTAAGTGCCCAAGTTAAAACTTTACTTATATATATATACGTACAAAATTATATATATATATAAATACCTTATGAAGAAAACTAATGATGAACATACACATGAATATTAGAAAAAGAAGCTGCGGCAGGGACTCACCGAGAAGGTAACGTGCAACGGCGCAATGTGTGATGGGAGGTGGTGAAGTTGGCGGAGCACTGAGAGAGAAAGAGAGCAATACGATGAGGGAGAGACGAAGAAAGAGGGAACGGAAACTCACCGCGAAGGAGGACCTTCGTAAGGTGCGGAGATGAAGATGGTTGTCCCGACAGTGTCGAACATGCGGGAAGGAGTTGTGCAAAGAGCTGGGAGATGGACAGTGGCAACGTCGGCGGTTGGGTGGTAAAGACGAACTCACGGTGGCCGAAACAAAGTGCTCTGTTTTTGGGAGATAAAATAGAGGATTTTGACTTTGTGTAAGCGGTGGGTTTCTGTTTCCCATGGCTGTGGCATGCGGTTCTGGTGGTTGGTCTTGGCGTATGCTTACAAGGGGTGGATGAACTGAACGACAACTATGTGGAGGTGCTGGGGTGGCACGACAATGCACGGTGTGGGCTTCATGTAAGCACGGGTTGCGTCGATCTCGTATGGGGGGTAGCGTGAATTTTGGTCGGTGCACGGTGGAGATGGGTTGGTTGATCAAAGGCTTACGAGGGGGTACACTGGTGGCGGCAATATGGATGACGGAGGGCTGGCTTACGTGGGGTAAACCTTGGTATGGGAGTGCATGAAACCTAGGGATGGAGGACCAAGCTGGGCTGTTTGCAAAGAGGAGTTGATGCGTGTGGAGTGGCTATGCTAGCAAGTAATGGGAGGTAGCGGCAGCATGGAGGTTGGGGAAAGAAAAGTGTAAGCGGTAACCCTAGTTTATGAAATTGATGAACTGCTAAACATGAGTATATATAGGCATGACTATTACACAACTGTTGTCGTGAATGTTGTGGAAAATAGGGATGTTCATGCCATGGAGAAACGGACGAGTAAAACGCACTAGATAAAGCCGTGCACGACGACAAAACTGTGGGTTAAGCGATGAACTGTGAAGTTGCCGTGTGAAGAAATAGATATTTGAAACAAAACAAAAAAAAAATGAGGAGAATATAGAGGCGTACATGCATGAGATGATAAGTGCTTAAATTTATAAAAAAAAAAAAAAAAAAAAGCGATACGAAAACCCTAGAGAAAAGAGGAAGACGTGCATGGAGTGGATAAAAAAAATAAATAAAAAATAAAACTAAATAAAAAAATTGAGTTTCATTGGGTCTGGGACATTCCATGCGTACGCCGCCACCACCCCTTAAAAACTTTCGTCCACAAAATTGGCCACTACGTCTTCACGACATCACCGGCGACCCCCCAGCTACCTAACCCACTTATCCTCAACCCAATCTGTCACTGGTGAAGTCCATCCATCTCCATTCCGATTTGAGTTTTTTGGACTTCAACCACTGCCTACGCCGCCACCCACGGCCAACAACCACCACCACCATTAGCTTCACCAACATCTGTAAGCCCTTCCCTTGTAATCTCAAGTCTTCGTTTGTCTCCGTTCAAAATCTAGCATTTTGAGACCCACGGCCTTGTGCATTTTCTTATTGTTACATTGTTGTGTCGCCACTTCTCCTCCGTGATCATTCAAAAATTATATTATAGCACTGTAAGTATTTTTCCAAGGAAAATTTGAGATTTACATGTATTTTTGCACTAACTCATATTTATTGTGAACTGGTTGGTTGTGCTGGCTAATGAATATTTGTGATGTGTCATATACAATGCATTTACACACACCTTCATGTTTGTAAAAAAATAGGTTTTCGCATAATTGCATACATGTTCATGTGTATACTTGAAATACTGGATTTTCAAGTGAGAAATGATTGGATTGACTGCTTTGAAAGAAAGGAAAAGAGACTGTAGGGATAGTGGTAAGCATGGATGGTGGTATAGTCCCGCCTGTGATTCCCACCTATGGTGCATGCAGTAGGGATGGTGGTAGAGTCCCGCTTGTGATTCCCACCTACAGTGTTTGATAAATGATTATGTTGTCGGTTTATAATTTAATGGTTACGAGCACCATTTTCTAGGAAAATGGCTGGTTTAGGTTTGGGTCATTTTATAAGAAAATGACGGATATTATTCATGGCGTGTTTTTGGTCAAATGGGGTTTTTGGTGTCCATTGGAAAATAAACATTTTCTCGAAAAATGAGATTTTGGGTCACATTTGTGTTTCATCATGTACTCATGTTTGTTGGCTCTATTAATGCATTTTTATCTCTTGGGTTGCTTGGTTGATTATTTGCTGAGATTCATAATCTCACGGTATTTGCTGCCCCGTGGTACCGTTTCATAGTATCGTAAATTTTGATGCAGATGAGGACGAAAAGCCTGAGGTTTCGGCTCCGCCGAAGATGTGATTTGGGATCACTTGCTCGTGTATTGGGATTTGTCTCCCACTTTTTGGCTATGTATTTGGTTTATATTATATTTATATTAGATAACTGTATAACCTTTTAAAGGCAATTTATGTTGGTTATCTGTATTTAAATATCTGGTAGTGGGCTAACTCTTAATTAATCGCTGCGACTTTTGTTGTGCACTTCTTGCATCTTGCACACACTTGAGCACTTATCATTGGGATGCATGACCCATGTTGTCATCATCCCGAGGTCACGATTCCCGTATTTCCATACGTGGGAGTCGGGGGCGTCACAGTACCTCTAGAGAGAGAATCACCAACTTCTCTCTAAAAACTCTCCAAACTGAAACTAGTTGGAGGGGGTGGGAGCCTTGGCTCCTCCCCCCTCACTTCGCTTCCCACCTATCCATAGTCTAGTATGTGTCTTGTTTTGGGATTCTTCGATGATCCCCTCATTTATGCTGGTGTGTCCTTCTTTTTTGTGTTTATTGATGAGGGGTTTTCTCGCATACATGGAAGAGTGGGATGAGGGAAGTGGCGGCGTACATGGAGGCGGAGGAGGGGAACGAGGGAAGCGGAGGTGGTAGCGAAAGAGACACTGCATGAGGCGGCGATTTGCAGATCGCTAGGAATGGCAGTTTGCATATCGCGATTTTGCAGATTGGCATGCTGGTGGTCGCCTGTGCAGGAGGCGACGGCATGAATTGGTAGATCTTGGGCCAACATAGGAAAGGGTGGGAACGGGCAAGGTGGAGATGGGCGAGCGTTGGATGAAGGGAAGAAAAAAACAAAAGAAAAAAGAAGGTGGGGGCAACAGATTAGTTCGAGATGAAACCCTTGGGTAGTGTTTTTTCTATTGTCCATGTATTTTTATAATTTCTTATGTATTTGGAGTTGGTGTGTTTTGGTTCCTCTCCAAAACTTTTGGAGGATGGGGGCTTTTTTAATTTTTTAATTTTCTAATGTTAATAATTTTGTTTATTAATAAAAGAAATAAGCTATTGGACTTATGTATATAGCAGAGGAATGCTTCCTCTTTCGGAGGATTGGGGTGGTTTGGATACCCCTCCTCTGTTGGAGGATGGGGTGGTTGCTTATCCCTCATATTTTGAAGGATGGGGTGGCTGGGTACCCAACCTCTTTTTGAGGTGGGGGATGGGTTTTATATCTATTTTTTACAGAGAGTTATACTCTCTTATGAGAGTTTCTAGAAGTTAAGACAATATCTCTTGCAAAGAAATTTGTGTGCAGAAAGGCGTACAACAGATGTGTAGTTTGGGTTGTATTTAGAGTTTTCTCTGTATTAACTAGTCACAGATGTAACTTTCTTCATGGATGAAATGAAGTCGATTTCTTATATATATATATATATATATATATAAATATATAAAGTCACCAACTAAGGATGTAACGCCCCGAACCCAGTTGGCCTGGAGAATTACTACATGTCACTTAAGAACATGTTTCCCAACACAACTAAAATAAAAGTCCAAAACTTTATTAGCAAAACTCAATTTCATGTACTCTAAATAACCAGATTGAAAACTCTACAAAGTCATTACTGTAGCAAAATAAACTAAGGAGTCCAAAATCTCCTGGTAGTCATAACAAACCAAACTAATACTCTCATAAGTCTTACTAAACCCAAGCCCAAGATATAATTAGATCTAAAAGACATTAAAACTAAAAGACATCAGAATTCATTCTTCTAACATCCTCTCCCAGCTTAATCATGCACACCAATCTAATTCAGGTCCTCAGTTGGACTCTCCACATCATCTGAAAAATATTATGAAGATAGGGGGTGAGTTATCAACAACTCAGTAAGCAGAGGACATATGCTAGCGTGCAAACATGAGCATTTACAAAGTATAGCATGCAGAACAAAATATTTTCCAGAGTTATCATGCAGAACAGAACATATTTTCAAAAGTAACAGAGTGATGGTTTTAAGACACGTAAAACCCATAATACTTTGGCATAACATAAACTGAGTATCATCGTCAGATCAAAACAGAGCATCACACAGAACAAAGACCATATTTCACCCCCGTGGTAGGGTTGTGCTAACCCCGGTGGCCAAATCAGGCAGAGACAGAGGTGAAATCTTTCCTTTATTCTTCTCGGAGCCCCGAGTGTGCACACAGGAAAGACCACAATAAAACCACTTTGTTTCCAAAGTGGGTGCACTCAGAGACAGAGAAGTTGGTACCAATCCAAACAGAGCAGAGCAGAGACAGAGACAGAGTCAAATACAAATACCAGTACACCATGCCAAAGGTTTTCAGATGTTATATCGAAATAATACAGAGTACCAAAACAGAATCAGACAGTTTACACACACTAACAACAAAAGCCAGAACATCTTTCTAAATAAATGCACAATTTTCCATATTCTCAATATCGCTCCCTTTTTTAGATTTCAGACAAAACACATGATAGAATTTAGCTCATGTCTACACAATGCATGTCAGAAGATATTTTCCTTTTTTACACAGATTTGATGAATAATGCAGATAAGCGACCGAGGTTGATCTTTGTTTTCACAAGTTCCCATCATATCACAGAATATGCAAGTTTTCATAAAATCAACCTTAGTCTTATTAACTTGTATAAAACCTAGCATAGGAACCCCGCTTACCTGGACAACTTAGCTTTTCAGAATTTTCCTCAAAAAATGTCGAGTCGAATATAAATCGTCACCTATAAAAATAATCACATAATTTTCGTAAGCTTTCAATGAATCACGGATTTCGATATTTAATCTTAAACTTCTAAAATAACCTAATTTAATATCTCAAAATTTAAAACCCTCATAATCCCAAAATATATCATCACTTCCTAAAAAAATACAAATATCCACCACGACTAACGTCAAACTCAAAACACCAATATTTAAACCCGAAACAACCAACAAATTTCATAGCATAAACCATTCTCACACAAATAACTCTATCATCCAATCCAACCGACCCCCTTACTCCTCGGACTCAGTCCGACAGAACCAACAAATTCACAGTAAATATGAATTAGCGCAGAAATACATTTAAATCTCAAAAGTTCTTTGAGAAAATACTTACAATGCTATAATATAATTTTTGAAAGATCACGGAGGTGCTAGAAGCGGCAACGCAGCAACAAAACAGTGCCAAATGCACTGTGGCCGTGGGTCTCAAAAACCCACTTTTGAACAGGTGTAAATGAAGACCCGAGATTGATATTAGGGATTTTGGTGAAGCAAGTGGTGGTGGTGGTTGGCCGTGGGAGGCGGCGTAGAGGGCGTTCGAAGGCTAAAATACCCAAAATGGAAATATTGATGGTGGGGCTTCACCGGTGATAGATCGGAGGTGGGGTTGGGTCCATTGGGTTGCTAGGAGGTCGAGGATGATGTGGTGAGAAGATGGTGGCCGGAGGTGGCGCGACGGCGGCGTAGCGATGCAAGGAGTACCACAGCTTGGTGTAGTGCGTGGGGGCTATCGGCGGCGAGTTAGGGGTTGAAATCACAGGGGGTGATCGCCAGTCGAAGGGGAGGTGAGAGGGAGGGGCGGTGTCGGTCATCGCCAGTGCACAGCGGCAGGCTGGGGGCGACGCACGGACGGAGAGAAGAGAGAGGGAGAGACGTGTGGCGCGCGGGAGAGGAGAGGAGAAAAAGAAAAGAAAAAGAAGGAAAAGAAAAAAAAGAAGAAAAAGAAAAGAGGAAAGAGAAAATGTAGGAAAAGAAATGAGGTCCAATCCTCATATCTTGGGTCACAAAAATGATCCAACGAAAACGATTTAAAAACAGCAAGTAAAATAAAATAAAATAAAATAATTCAAACGTAATGATTAAAAAGAAAATAAATAATTAAACCCAACAATAAGTTAATTTAATATGAAAAACAATTTAAATGTATTACAATAATCAATTATAAGAAAGCACTTCAGAATAATTTTCACAAAATTAAAATCATAAAAATAAACCTACTAAAAATCCAACTAATTTTAAAACAAGAGAATAAATTTTTAAATTATTAATAAATAATCTTTTAATTAAAAATACACTAAAATACGGGATGTTACAAAGGAAGGTAATAGCTACATATCACCCTAGGAGATTTAAGGTTTTAGATTTTGCAGAATTTATGGAATGATTTGCATGTCGTTCAGCTAAATAATTTTGGGCCATCAATTATATGAACGTTATGTTATTGGGGTGCCAAGGATAGATCCCTATATATATGTTATAGAGGTAATTGCAAGGCTGTTATCATGTGATCCAACCGGGCAGATGAAAGAGATAATATATGGTCTATATTTGTTGACCTCGTATGTCGATGTTTTCCATCAAAATTTTAGAATTTGGAATAGAAAATAAAAACAAAGAAAATAGAAAAATTCCATCATTTACTAGTGCAAATAGAGGTGTAAAAAAAATCATAAAATAGGTCGAACTAACAAAATTGGTGGGTTTGGTCCTGTACAAGTTAGTAAGAATCGAAACTGATTTTCATATTTTGAAAACCAATTTGAACTGAACCAGACCAGTATATATTGCATATATATTCAAAATTTTATATTATATGTAAAATATTTTTTATATAACTTTTATATTATATATATTTATATTATATGATATATAATATATCCTAAATTGCTAATTAATGTAATATGAAGTTTAAATTTTAAACAAGAACATTAATATTAAGTTACTAATATAAACTTACTTTTCATACATACATATATGTCAAGGATAAATCCTTGAAACTCCTGAAGCACCTCTGCCTCCACTTTAGCATACACTTAATGATCATCGACTTTCTAACTATTTTCTACTGCTATTAACCCTAGTAATTTAACCATGTCTGTTTCCTTACAAAGGAAGATTTTAAATGTTTTCCAGTGGCTTCCATTGATTTGTTTTCAGAGTTAAGGCTCTTTAGAGTCAAATTACTTTCCAGATGATCAATCCATAAGCATTCTCCCACTTATAACATACACTCGGGACATACAGCTTATTACAAGAACTTAAAACGCAATGTTTATAACATGTATTAAACAAAAAATCAAAACGAAAAACCCATTATTACATCCGTTCCTTTTACATGAGATGCACCATTTCATTTAAACCCAAAACGAACCGTTTCATATTTCATCTAATAGTACCGTTGCTCGCATCATAACACTCCCTGCCCACAGAGGAGCCTCAAGATTGTTAAGCCGTTACTTACTTTGATATATATCTTGCTTGGCCAAGACTCGAGTAAGAGTCGAATTCGCTCTCGCGTTGGACTCCTTTTCTCTCCACTATTGTGCAAGTCTCTTCCATTTCTAAGTCCTTCTCTTTCCAGCTTCTCAATACATTCGATGACAAGTACTGCTACATGCACGCGCGTCATCTTCTCATTAAGATGACAATAATCTAACAAAACACCACATCTAATCTTTTATATTATAATAGTGATAACAGGACTTACACCCTCACTACAGCAGCGACAATCTCAATAGATATCCCTTGCCGAGTGGAGCTAGCATGACTCTGATGGCCAACATGTCTAGCTTTAACCATACATGCATGTTATTGTTACGCATTCTTGTTTCTATTGATGAGATAGTTGCGATTAGAGGCATAGTCAACAAGGAGTTTCAACTCTGTTTTCATATCAATGTACCCATTCTTATCTCGATCGGCATGACGAAATCCATCCATAGCTCTAAACCAAGGCCAACGTGATCCGAGTTCGCGAAAGGCCGCCTTCACCTTTGACCTCGAAAGTCCGCCATCTTTGTTGTCATCGTGCTTCTCGAAAATGGCCTCTAACTGCGCTTCAGTGCAGGGGACATTATCAGCCTTATCTATGTAGCGCATATACTCTACTCCAGTGGGGGACAACGTACCCATTTTATAAGGGACCACGAAGTCTTGTAGCGACTCTTGGGTGAAGATGTTAGAGGGTCACTTGCTCTTGTCAAGGTTTAAATTAACACTACCCTGGTATATATAGAGTGCTAGCTGCACTCTATTTATTTTTCTTTAAATTATGCTTCCTGATATGCAAGTTTTCCAACTGAAAATATGATCAGGAGATTCTGCAGTCAGGAAAAGTTGATAATATATCTATAAATTATTCGATGAGATAGGAATTTTAATTTTCTTCTTGTCTTCCAACTTTTTGGTCATTCATGGGAGTCTTTTTCCTTGGATGCCTATTCCAATAAGCTTCTTCGGTACAAGTGGCCCCAAATCAGGTGAGTAATTATATATATTCTTCACTTGAAACCCCTACTTTTAACATTCCAACTGTGATCACCACTTCATTGCTTGATAGATTCTTACTATTGAAGATGATTTAGGTGTTCCGAGAGAACCTCATCACCCGTGAGACAGTGAGAATCCATATAACTTTGAAGGGTCGGGAATAATAGCTAAGATATCGAGTTATACCATATACTATATTCTTTTCTCACTTCTATCATATGATTCTGATGTTCTATTTTCTATCAACCATTAGATCAACTCTTTTCTTAAAAAGAAAAAAACTAAAACTTAAAATTTAGTTGGTTGCACACTACAAGAAAATAGGTCATTTCCATTGATTTTAAGATCACCACAATAAAATCGTCCCAAATAATCCTTATTTGCAGCAATTTTCATTTCGTTGGTGATGGGAGGCTTCGAGGGAGGGAGGGAGGGATGCATGGGAGGCTTAAGTGGGAATACACGCATAGAGGGAGGGAGACTTCGAAGGGTCTGGAAGAATTCTCACACAAACAAAACATTTTGCAAACCCCACGAAACGGTGTGTTTCACATGTTCCACAATAACAACACTTCACCTGTAGTTACGCATGCCGACTGCGTTTAGCTTTTTTCTTACTCTAATACTAACAAAAAAGAGCAATGAAAAATAATTAATGAACCGGCTTATTTAAAGGCAAGGAAATATGACACAAAAAAAGTAAATAAAATTCTTAGGACCCTAATTAGAGAACAACTTCAAATAGAAATATTCTAAAAAAAACTTACGAATTGCATGCCTTATTTATGGCTAGCTAAGTGAAAGCAATAGTATTATATCATCTACATCGTTGAGCTCACAAATTTAGTTATATGCATGCTTGCTCCTTCTCGCTGACATTAGGCATATATAGATAATGAAAAATTATACTCAACAGTCCTACACCATACATCCACTAAGAGAAAAAAAAATAAAAGAATTCTTCTACTTAGCAGGTATGTGATTGTCGGGGTCAAATTAACAACCTATAACTTATCTCTGAGATAAAGAGGTAAGACTAAGAAGAGATAAAGAAAGTTGATACGGACTTGTAAAAGCAAAACTCTTTACAAGGCAAGTTTAGCTCAATCACTCTAAAGAAAATGGAGCTTTATATAACTTGGAGATCCCCAAAAATCTGACAGGCTCTTCATAGAAGCTCTCTATGCCAAACTTCAAATGATCTTCCCTAAATTTCTCCATTATATTAAGAGATATGTGAGGCCATAAGAGATTGTAAAATCACTCATCATAGTAGATTTCGCCCCCAAACAACCTGTAAACGTAGGCATTATGATGAACACCGTAAATCCCTGTGTCTATCTTTATTTATTTTTATTCGCTTATTTATTATTTATTTTTTGGATGAACATGAAGAATACCGTAGTGATGCCCAAATCATCATCGTGGGCTGGGAATCATACTTTTCTCCCTTTGTGTCTGTTTTGCAAATTTATGCATTAACTGTTAACGGCGTCTGTGAAATCAATTTACTATTGTCCAAACCAGAATTTAGTGTAGGATGATTCTTACAAGATTGTCTTTGAAGAAGTAGATAAGTTTCCTCTCAACTTTTCACTTGCATTTTTATTTCCTATCAACGTTTACTGTACGTGGAGTTAGTAAGAAAAATATAAAAAATAAAAGAAATTATGGGTTGCATAGTGTGCACTGTGCATGCCATGCACAACAAGCATAGCGAGTGCACGCCGAGGTGCACCCAAGCATTTGATGTGGTGGGCTTGCTACCTACCACCCCCTTTGCCTCCAGGCCAGACGACTAGATTGAGCCCGAGGGAGCTTTCCGACTGCTTCCCCACTATCGGAAACCGCAAACAAAATTGGGGAGCTACTAGAGGATTGGGAGGTTAGAGAGGCTACCGTCAATTGCCACCTGACCAGTCGGCTCATTCTGCTGCCTTCAAGGAGGAACTCGACCATAGAAGCCCTTCCGTGAGCTGGCAGACCACCAATCGTTGCTTTCTTTCATCGTCAGGAAGGTCCCCAACCATGGAGTCTTTGCTCGCCATCAACCTTCACCACCATCACCGAAGCTTGCTACAGGAGCTGCCTGACGCCAATACCACAACATACTCACCAACCTAGCCCAACCATGAGCTCGTGGAACCACCCATGGCCACGGTGTGAACCTCCAGCCGCCATGGCTTTGCCGACCATCCACCTCCACTGTAGCTCTGAATTGAAACCAGGCAACTTCGCCGCAGCTAACACCACTGCAATACACCTCAGTACCCTTATGGCAAGCCACATCTCACCAGCCGCGTCTGTGCAGCTCACATGAACCTTGGTGGTCGACTGCATGGCGTTTCCTACTGTTGCGAAGGAACTCCAAACCCATAAGTCATAGGCAAATTTGAACGAACCATGCATGTGCAAGCAGTCACCCCATGCAACACCACGCCAAAAACTCAATAGTCTCCACCGTGCAAGACCAACGCCTTGGGAAACCAACCAGACCAATGTCTATCGGTGAGCAAAATCTCAACTTTCCCATAGCAAGAACTCAATATCGAACGCTGCCAAACCCCTTGTATGGCGCCACGGTAATCCCCTGGTTTTATGATACCAAAAGCCTTGCACTATCAACTGCCGTGCACCTCCACCTGTCGTACCTCTCTGTGGCTACCACGACATCCTTCATCCCCGTGCGGCAACTTCATCCCCAGAAAACTCAAAAACTATCATCCCCATGGCTAGATGGATTCCAACAACAGTGAAGCGAGTAGATGTGGGACTCTACCAATGGAGTCTCAATGGCAACACCACACCAAGTTGTGGTGACCAACGTGCATCACCTTGCCATCAGCACAACAAGTCGTGCAGCGCCTCGCCAAGCAATAGTGACCAGCGTGAAGCACCTTGTGGCGGGCAACAATCTCGCCGAGCAGCTCACTACCCATGGTGGGCAACTGACCGTGGCGAACAATCCATTGTGGAGAGCAATTGAACGTGGCAAGAAAGAGCATCTGATGGAGTAGGTGAAAGGTCATGAACCCAACCATCAAAAGTGTGCAAAAAATTATAAATCAAATAATTTCGTTTCAGAGCAAATATGTAGGAACATGGAGACAAAACTAGTGCAATTTGATTGCTCGGGTGTCTAGGCTCAACCATGACTCCCAATTCTTACAAGCAGAGCAAAAAGATATGCAGAACATCAACTGCGAAGCCCATCTCGGGCACCACTCTATCATTTCAATTTCGTGTCATCATATTAGATTGCTCAGAATCGCAGGAGCCCTTGGGTTCAATCTCGGGCACCATCATCATGCCCTCGCAAAATAGCACAGGTTTATAAATCTCAAACTTGTAATTTGTGTTACACTAACCTATTTGGGTTTTGGTGACAACCTCTAAGGATTGTTGAACTCAGCATCCTACCACAATAGTGTGGTCGAGCATCCCCCCAAACACCAATGACTAGTCCAAAAACTAGCAGTGACCAAATGGGCATGCAAGTCAAAAGATCCTGCGACCCCCAAACACTGATGATGAGTCCAAAAACCAGCAGTGACCAAACAGGTGCGAAGCTTAAAAGACCCCATGACCCCCCAAACACCGAAGATGATTGCAAAGACTCGTGGGGAACAGGGCACGCATGTCACAAAACCACGTGACCCTCACCATCAAAATATGCGAGAAAGGTTAGGGATCGCCCGACCCCACTCACACCTCTTGGAGGACTTTACTTCGGGTTGTATTGTTGTTAAACTTTCTAGTACTTAATTTCTGACCGCCTTATATTTTTCCGTTGCGTAATTATGTTGTACATATTTTGCATGTTTGCACACACTTGCACAATACGATGGGATGTATGAACCGTGTAGTCATCATCTCGATGTCACAAGTTCCACCAAATCGCATGTGGGGGGTCAAGGGTGCTACACATAATGACTCCAAATGATCTTTCTTAAATTTCTCTAGTGTATTGAGAGATACGTGAGGCTGTGAGAGATTGTAAAAGCACCCATTATAGTGGATTTCACTCCCAATTAACCCCTGGACGTAGGCATTATGCCAAACCATGTAAATTCCTGTTTCTTTATTTATTTATTTTTATTCGCATATTTGTTATTTATTTCATGGATGAATGCAACGAATACCGTATCAATGCCTGAATGTTCATCGTGAGTCAAGAATCATTCTTTCATTCTTTCCAGACTGTTGTGCAAATTTACGCATTAACAGTGATGTAAGACTGCTGAGTAAAATAACTCATACATGCCTTGGATCGCATCCTCTCTAGCCATCCAACCTCTTCTAAGGTATGACCCCAACTCCAAATTCTAATTTAACTCTAGTTTCATCAATATTTGAACTCTAACTCGATTTGGTTTCGAACTCCAAAAGTTTTGAGTCCAATTGAGCGGACTCGAAAAAACCTAGTTTTTGCACAGCCTTGGCCCTAGCACTTCCCAATGGGAAAGAGATGCAGACAATTCTGATTGTGATGAAGAAGAGGCTTGTATTGTTAGCCTCCTTACTTTATCTATGACACAAAAGTCAATGACTGACTTAACCTATTAGGTCCCCTCCCAGTTGATGAACAACCTGTGTGTTGTAATCGGGTAAAAGGCAAGGCAAATACACAATACAAATGGAAATGCAGGAATGGCACAAAAGATGTTTGATAGAAATTCTCATAAAAACGTGAGTCACGCTAGGCTAGTTCGAGGCAGTCCTTCCTCCAAATGAAAATCCATAATTCAGTACAATGTTCAATACCTTTCCCTTGCTTCTTTTTTCCCCTTATACGCAACACACTCCCTTCAGTAACAGACTCAACAAACTCTTAACTTTTCTAAACTCACCAACACAAACTCTATAGTAAATAACAATAATAAAATACACCATCTAGAGTATTTCACCAAAATGCTGCGTATGACTAACTAGGACACAATAGTAATAAAAATGACATTGTTTACTAAACGACACATCCTGAAGCCTTAATGAAATGCCTTGTTTCACCTCAGGTTCATAACAATTTCCCTCCCTTTAAAAAACCTTGTCCTCAAGGTTTAGAGTAAGGTTGCAACTGTTGAACGGCCTCATATTACTTCCACAGAATCTTTCCACAAGAGCAGCACACGAGAAGCTTTCCATTTTTTTTTAAACCCCATTTAATGTAGTGCAGACTTAAACAAGAAAAAAAAAACACCATTACCCAACATCAAGACATTGATATTAAATGTACAACCACTAGGGAAAAAAAAATTCTTCTTTACACCACCTCTGGTCGTCTTCACAATTCCCATAACTCCTAAACAATGGTGTCTACTTCTTTTAAGGAAATACCCCTCTTTCAACAGAATGATGTCTAGTCATGTGTAAGGAGTAGAAAGCTTCAAACCAAATTAGGATAACCCTTTTCTGAATATTTCTTTTCCTGACCATACAAATTACACCTTGTGGTTGGGATATCATATGTCGCAATTTTATGCCCATAATAATCAACTAATATTGAATCTCAATGTCACCTCCCCACTTATCTAAATGAACTATCCAAACACAATACTCTTCATTTGGCTTTCCAAGAATTGCTTCAGAATATTCTATTGGATCATTTGCCACTGCTGCAGCTGTAACTTGTCTCAATTAAATAGATGCCACAAAAGCTCTCCTTTTGAATCAATGGTAAACCCAACTGCCATGGTTCCCTTAAGAATTTGATCTCCTTTATGCTCATAATAACCCTCATAGAAAATAGCTTTATCATGAGTGGAAAGCTAACACATGAACCAAACTTCAGGGCAAAGCACATAGACTTATACAATGTTGATTTTCATAAGTACACTAAGCTCAATACCAATGTATACTCCTCACTAAAAAAGCCTAAAAAAATTTTTAAGGGGCACAACATCAATCTTCTGGAAAGAAAAAAGTTTTCTTACCCATTGATCTCTCCACATCGATAACTTCTTTCCTAGTATATGCCTTATTGATAACAGAACAATGTCTTCCACAAGAGGGACAGAAACCTCCTTATACTTGCAGGCCAAAAAAATGTTGTCAGTCCAACCAATTGAAGCATCTACTTTTTTCTTTTTTTTTTTACTATGTGACCTCCCATGTGGACCCACTTGTGGTAACTAAATTCAATTGGCTTCTCCTTACAGTGAATTCTTTTCACCTTTTCATCCAGAAACAATTATTCCCTACTGATAGGAACTGCCAGTGTCAAAGCCCTAACATCATGTGTATGAGCTTTCACATAACCAACATAGGTCCATTTCTTCATCGCTATAGAGGAATGTTTGTCATCACTAGGCCCCACTGTCTCACTAGAGAACTTATATAGAATAATCTGGCCATCACCACCAGTAGAGAGCACTCTATTATGGCTGGTAGCTGCTACCAGAGCATTCACATCTCCTTTGTGGAGAGAATGTGCCTCCAAAAGTGTCTCATGCTGACTACTCCAAAACCGAACACTACCAGTACTGTCTGTACTAACAAGAACCCCAAACCTCAAAGAGAGTAACGGCCATACACAAATTTCAGCTTGTTCTCTTCCATGGTTGTGGAACTAAACTCCCCACAAAGAATAATTGAGGATGAGGGTGGAGAGGAAAATGGCCTTGCGATAGTGTCTGTGGAGGTGTTAGATTACCCCATGGTGGTTCGGCGAGCAGCTAGGGCTTGTGATTTTTGGGAATGGTTGAGTCTTTGAGATGCGAGTATGTTGAAGATGGAGTGATATGTGGAAGGGTTGATGGAATGAAAGAAAAACACAAGGGACAAGGGTGTCGAAAGGAAAATGTGGGGCAACCTACAAAATAGAAGTGTGATTTTGATTAAGTCTAAGGATGGGGAAAGAATTTGTATTTTCAGAGTGGTTTTTTTGTGATGAGGAGCAGAGACAATGAGGTTCTACACCACCAGGGTCAAATTCCCACCTGGTGCTCGGCTCGTACGTTTCATCTGTGGGTGTGGAAGTTGGAGCAAAGGTGGAAACAAAGATACCTTTTGAGGCTCCGATGACACGGCTTTTGTGATGGCCTTTCGCTTGAGGAGGCTCGTCGGGGTCAAGAGCAAGGAGTTGGCATTTGAGATCTAGGTCACCATCTCCGAAATCTGCAAAACGATTCCCATGCTGCTGTTTGAGCTTGACAAGGGGAAAAATGGGTTTTGAGACCGATCCCGTGGGCATTGCCACTATCTCTTCCACTCCAACTGCTTGTTTCTTTTCTTCCTTCACGATTTTTCTTCATCATTCATTTCATTTTCTTCTTGCACTAACAATGGTTGTGAATCGTCGATTGAAGTCGTAACTGCTTCCTTCTCTTCCGTTAATTTTTTTGAACCGAAGTCTTCACTAAATGTGACATTTCCTCCAGGACACTCAACAACAGACTTAGATTCTTCTTCATCCCCCTGATATTCAACAACTACTGACCTCCATTTCCTAACCATTAATCTCACTAATTTTTCCATAACATCTTACCAATTAGTAATATTGTTCTACCTTACCACCAAATGAAGCATCATATCTATCAAGTTGTTAAAACTGTTATTAAACCCCTGAAGACTCTTTTCATTAGCGTCTACCCGCCGCTGCAAGGCCTCTTGTTGCTACGTGAAAAATAGATCGTCCTCCATGGATCACATGTACATATTAGAAAATAACAGGAATTAAAATCCCTCACTACAGTAGTGTTTGAAAACCTCGACTTTCTCTTAGTTTTTCCCGATATAGTTACATTTAGAGGCATAGGGAACGAGGAGTTTCAACTCCATTTTAAAATCGATGTACCCATTATTATCTTGATCGGCATGACCAAACACATCCTTAGCTCTAAACCAAGGCCAACGTGATCCGAGTTCTTCGAAGTCTACGATCAACTCTAGCCATGAAACTTTGCCATCTCCATTGATATCGTGCTTCTTGAAAACATTGGTTAACTCTTCCTCGGTGTATGAAACTTTACCCTTAGATACAATTTGCGGAAAGGATGAAAGGTTAAACGGCAACCGAACCATCTTAATTATAAGGGACCACAACGAAGTCTAGGGGAGAATTCAGGGTGAAGATGTTAATTAAGGGATCGCTTGCCCTATGTTGAGGTTTTAACGTCGACTTTGCAACCTTATTGCTATCTATATATAGGGTACAACTAGCTATCTAGCACTAACTTTTTTTCCTTACAATTAACGTTCTCAATTGTAAAGTTGGAACTATTTTTAAGAGTAACGTTAGATATAATTTTAGGGTGAGCAAGTCTCGCATACTCAATTTGAAAAATGTTAGAGTCCACCATTAAAAAAATAATTTTTTATGTGGATACAAAATTTATCAACTTTTTCAAAATGAGCACACATAACTTACACATCCTAATACTGCAAACATCCTAATACAATTAAGTGATAATATTATATACAAATTATTAGGTCATGAGATAGGAATTAGTCTTCTTTTCTTTCAACTTTTTCGTCATTCATGGGATCGTCTTTATTGTTGGATGGGTATATATTCCAATCTGATTTTTTGATTTGAACGCATCCTCCATTGATCAATTATTTGGACGTATAAAGTGTGTGCCAAAGATAAGAATCTCCTAGCAAGAATTATCCATACCCAAACATTTTTTCACAATTAAAGGTAGAAAGTCTGATATTTTGTCGTGGTTGTCAATTGTGATGAATATATATTGAGTGAGGAACATTACCTAAGAAGTAGAATGATACAGTGATTGTCACTATATATACATGATGGCTACAATACGAGCTTAAGTTTACAACAGAGTAGATTTCAAAAAAGAAAAAAGAAATCAGACCACGAGCAGCTAATTAATGAAAGATAGAGACAACGATTTCTACAATTATCATATCTATCTTCTTTTCTATTTAATTGATGACAGTACTTTAATTTTATTGATAAGACATCACTTTTGGTGAAAGATCAATACAATTTACATTAGGGAGCTAATTAATTGGGCCAAAACCAAATTCATAAGAAAAAACTAGACAACGTTATCACTGTACAGGACATAAATAGATCAAGTCACGAACGTCTAAGAAAAGTATATAATAGCTACGTATGTCGATTTAATGTTTTAGATTTTGCAGAATTTATGGAATGATTTGCGTGTCGTTCAGCTAAATAATTTTGGACAGTCAATTATATGAACGTTACGTTATTGGGGTGCCAAGGACAGGTCCCTATATACATGTTACAGCAGTAATTGCAAGGCTGCATGTTATCATGTCTAGCCGGGCATGAGGTGAAAGAGATGATAAATGGTCTATATTTGTTGACCTCATATGTCGATGTTTTCCATAAATTTTTAAAATTTGGATTGGAAAATAAAAACAAAGAAAATAGAAAAATTCCATCATGATGTACTAGTAGTGCAATTACAGCTGTAAAAAAAAATCATAAAACTGGTCCAACCGAAAAAATTAGTGGGTTTGGTCCGGTACAAGTTCTTAAGAATTGAAACCGCTTTTCATATTTTGAAAACCGGTGTATATTAGTTTTGTTTCAAAATTTGTCAAAAACCAGACCGATTACCCCCTGAGCACAACAAATTAAGAAGCTGAAGATTTTTTTTTTTTTCTTTGACTCAAAAAGTAGAATATATTAATTTCTAAGGATAACCCAAAATCTGCTAAATTGGCCCTTCGAAAATGAAAAACGTATCTATCAAAGTAAAGTTACGGAATAATGCTCATGGACCTTATATATATATTGCTAGCTATTCCCTCGTGACCAGATTCTACGTAATTGGAGTAGTAATATTGTATATAGTTGGGTGCTAGCTATAATTGATACGTATTGTATATGAAAAAGATTCTAAAGACCATGATCACTCATGAAACTAGGTTTTTTTCATGAGTTGTGCTACACCCGTCTGAGTATGGATCTTGATAAAGTCATTTGGCCTTTTATTTATTTATTTTTTATATTTCTATTCATTTTTTTTATACTCTTACATATTTTAAAAAAGAATTCACAATATCATAATTTCTTAATTACTAAGTTAAAAATAAATAAAAAATTTGTCAAAACCCGTGTCGGGACCCATTTGTCGGGACAAGTAGCATTATTCTTCTTTTATTTTTTATTTCTTAGTTTGGAGGGAAGTTATAATATATGATGCCTTTCCACAAAATGTTAGTCGTATTAATTAACCGCACTAGTCTTGAATGTTCAATGATTCTAGCTAGCTTTGGAAAAAGGAAAATAAAAAGAGTGATTAATTGTAGTAGTAGACCCCACAAAACTTTAATACCATGTGAAACAAGCAGCATCCAATTCGTATGCAGCAAGCGTTGATAAGCCTTTCTATCTGCGTCGATCTCTTGTGGCCGGCCAAGACTACTATCACCTTCTTTGCTTCGTTTTTTGGATAAGAAACCCACCATCACTTTCGAGGGGTATTAACATATATAATAGGCGTTTGCTGATGAAAGAGTAATATCTATGTCATACAAAAGTTTACGAATCAATCAACGTGATGATCATATATATTCTTATAAAATGTAATGTTATTTTAGTCTATCAAATTAAACTTTTCTTGCATTTCATCCAACTTATTACCATATATAATTTTTTCGTTGTCTTATAGTCTTTCTGTACAGACCCCTCTAGCGAGCTAATTACATATGTACATTTGTGTTGGATATGAAATAAATCACTACAACATAATTGTTTTTTTAGTGATGGTTGAAAAATATTGTGATTATTGTTTGAAACCGTCCCCAAAGCATCACTAAAAAGCATTTTCTGTGACGGTTTTTGAAACCGTCACAGAAGATATGAGTTTTTTTTTTTTTTTCTCCTCTCGAATGGAGAGCAAATTTACATTCGAACGTCACATATGAGTTCGAAAACTGTATATGTTACGTTCGAATGTTAGTAAATAATGGTTTGGCACCAACGTTCAAACGTTAATAAGTAACATTCGAACGTTAATTGTAAATTTAAACTAAGTATTACTCTAATTTAAAAATGAAATAGTTTGGTGCCAACGTTCAAACATTAGTAAGTAACGTTCGAACATTAATTGTAAATTTAAATTAAATATGACTCTAATTTAAAAATGATGTGGTTTTTATAGTGCATAATTTGTAAACATGTCTAAAAAATTGTAATATATATTTATATACAACAATTTGTAAAATATAATTATATATTTTTATGTATAACTATATTTATGTTTATATATATAAATATATATTTAGATATACATATATAAATATATATATTTATGATTATATATATTTGAAGTGCAGTGATTTAGTATTAAAAATCTAACATTAAAAAAGATTGAGAATTGAAATTAAAAAACAATAGATACATTAAATAATATTGTTCCTTACATATATTAAAAGCAAAATAAAAAATATGATAGAATTTCATAAACACCACTCACGTGAACGTGATGTTCACGAAATTCGTACTTTGTATCTCCTCAGTCAAGTTATCAACCTTCTCATTGAGGATACCTACACGATAGGCTATCTCGGCGACAGACTCCTCTACAGCCACGATCTGTCGATCAATATGTGCAGTCAACTATGAGATCACCGCATCAACCCAAGCAAGCCACGCAGCTCCTGCATATGTACTCGTCGGCTGCTAACTACTACTCCCCACACCGAGCTTGGGCTGCGTCGGAGGTGCTAGATCCTCAACATGGGTGGTTGGCGTCGAGGATACCCCATCGCCTATCCTATGCTACGTCGATGAGTGCTCATGTCGAGGGAGGTCATCTAATCTGTGACCCACTCCTCCGGCTGGAGTGGCACTCTCCGAGCAAGTAATAGCCGACTGATGATGACACCGTATGGGAGGTTGTCCGTGGAGACGATGCTCGCCTCGTAATGGATTCTCTCAAAGATGTGCAGTGGCAAATCAATGGGATTTCCACGTGCCACTTGTATCAAAAACTGTGCCTGAGTCCTACTGAATGTGGTCTTATGTGCTACAGGATTTAGGTTTGTTGGAACAATAAGCTGCAACATGTGGAAGAAATGTAGCATATGTATTTGATTGAAGGAGTTCTTCCTCTCGATCTACGTGCGGTCTCTCTCGGTGAGGATGTAGATATCCTCATCTTGGTCATCATCCCGAGTCTCACAGTCAATACCCTCGAGTGTGTCGTGTGTAGATCTAGATGTGCGAACGGCGACACAGTTTAAACTATTGATGCATCTTTCGTATTCATTTTAAACTGCTCTGAATTAATGTTTGAACACTTTATCTATAGATGCACGTTTATTAAATAAAAATTATATTAACGTTCGAACATAATATAATATACACATTCGAATGTTAAGGGCAAAATGGATAAGAATTTTGAAATGTGTTACGTTCAAACATTATGCCTTCCAGTTTGACCGTATGGTTTTTACGTTTGAACATATGTTTTTTAGTTCGAACATATGTTTTTACGTTTGCACGTTTGTTTTACGTTTGAACATATATATGCTTTTTAGTTCGAACGTATGTTTTTACGTCCGCACATATGTTTTTTAAGTTCGAATCTAAATTATGACTTCTGCAACGTGAAAGGCAAAACGGCGAATAAATTTAAAAGTTGTACGTTCAAACGTTAACATTAAATGTTTGAACGTAAGTGCCTTGAAAGTAATGTTCGAATGTAGAAATGATACGTTTGAATGTGGAAGGGCTATGCGATTGTAACGTCATATGTAGAAAAGAAACGTTCGAACGTTTCGACACAGAATGGCTGAGTCGACTCAGCATTCTCAAAAATCACGTACCATGGGTCTAAATGGCCAAATGCCACCATAGAAATGAAGTATACACTTCAAGAAACTTTTCTACGATGACCATTTGGCCAATGGCAACCTGTGGTGGCCAGAAAATGAAGTTGAAAATCTGTAAACTACTAACGTTCGGTTTACACAAAATCTTACTAAATCTTAAAAATAAAACATGTAAGAGGACAAAAGAGGTATGCCTACCCTTTTGTAACGGTTGTGGCGGGGTTTGATGGCGAGACAACGGTTTGACGGCGGCGTGCAACGGTGGAGAGATAACAGTTTAGTTCTGAGAATGACGTTTCCTGTTTCGATTTTGGGCTTAAATACACGAAACATTCGAACGTCATTCTGAGTCACGTTCGAACATTTGGCAATTTAATTTCCAAAAATATATTAATAATAGAATACAGTGTATTATATATATAATATTTTATATACTTTATTATATTGTATATTGTATATATAACGTATATTACATATAGTTAATATATAATATAAAATATTATATTTTATAGTATATATTATAATATATACTATGTATATATATAATATAGTGTATTATATATATAATATTTTATATACCACACTATATATATATAGTATTATATAAACACTATATATAATGCTATCTACCATATATAGTATATTGTTGTTGTTAGTATAGTAATACTATATAGTAATGCTATTAGTATATAACCTATAATATTAAACTAATACTATACTAATGTATTATATGGTATAATGTTATAATATATAACATTATCCTAATACTGTTAGATATATACTAATACTATGCACTAATACTATACATATAATGGAAAAATAATTCACAATATAAGTAAAGGATTGTATGCATTTATAACAAGAGATACAATCATTCTTATAATATTTTCATAGACCATATTTTATTGAGTATAAGTTAGAATATTACTAACAATATTAACATATATTAGTATTGCATATGGCGGGTTGTACCACCTGTTTTACATTCTTTCATGAATATGACTGGTTATACCGCCTATTATTATTATTATTATTATTATTATTATTATTATTATTATTATTATTACTTGGGATTTACGTCTTTGGTATCAGAGCCATATGCGATTATTTCGTTATATTATTGTTATATCACATATTATTGTTACAGGCCGGCCAACTGGTCAACTGAAAGGTTGGTGGGATCATTACCTTTCAAATGTTGCATCTCCTTCTCAAGATTACTCACCCTGGCATCCACCTCTCATAATCCTGAAAATGAACCTTTTTCTCCAACATATTCATAAGTGATTGGAGATGATGCCCAAATATACACCTTGAGTAAAGACGAATTTAAAATTAACAAAGAATATCTAAAACAAGATTATATGAAAGAAGAAAATAGTCACAAAGGGTTAGTATTTTTCTCAACTTTTCAAAAATAAAAAGAGATTATATTCAAGAGAAATATTATGAGTATCTAGAAAAAATAACTATATATAACTATTATATTAATAAATACTAACTACTAAATAACGACCTAAAGTAACGCTCAAACGTACATTATTTACTTTCGAACATCAAACAAATGCAGGTATTTTTCCTCTCGATTTCCTTAGATCTGTGATGATCTTTACACGTTCGAACGTTTCAGTTTAACGTGCAAACGTGAATCGAGATATATGAGAGGAAATCGATTGATATTCAAAGGTTACATTATAATACGTTCATACACGAGAAGAAAAATGCAGGAAATTTTTCGCTCGATTTTGGCACCTTTGTGATGATCTGAAACATTCAGACGTTAAAAAATAACGTTCGAACGTTAGTTGATGAAATTTACTGGGAACTTATAAACGTTCGAATGTCAAATTTCCGTACGTTTGAATATGAAAATAAAAGTTTTGGAAATTTTCCTCTAGATTTCGAGCTCTGTCATATGAAGATACATTCGAATGTGTATATTTAACATCAGACCGTTAACTGCAGAAAATTTAGCTGAATTTTTGTTAACGTTCGAACGTCATCTGAAAATTGGGTTGGATATTTTAACGTTCGAACGTACAACTTAAACGTTCGAATGTTAGATCTAATGATTTAGTTTTTGCATGAATACAGTCACGAAAGGAAGCTAGCAGACTCAATTCTATTGCTTCTCCCATGCACGCAAATAATCGAGAGAGAGAGAGAGACGGTGAGAGAGGGTCGTGGGTTAGAGAGAGATCAGAGGGTTAGAGTGAGAGTGAGATTTGAGTGAGAGAGGGTCGAGAGTTAGAGAGAAAGAGTTAGAATGAGAGAGGGTTAGAGTGAGAGAGAGTTAAGTGAGAGAGGGTTAATATTTTGGAACTCTAGTTCCATTGATTTTGGTAAGGAAAAACTATTTTTCTTTTGTATTTTTTTTAATTTTATGATATTTGTCTTGTGTTTTTTTATATATATGCTTCTAATAAGTTAGTGTTGTATTTTTTTGGAGGATTGGTTGTTTTGGCAAGTTGAAAGCTTTTGATTTGTAAGAGAATATTGTGAGTGTTAGGTATATTTCTAAACTTTAGCAATCTGTTTATACATTTTGTTGTGATTTTATGCTTACTCCTGAAATATTATGATTATTTTTTTCTGAATTTTGTGAATAGTTTGTGAGTTTATGGTGTCGATTGATAAATTAATATGTTTAGAAATATTGTTGTGAAAATATTGTGAATATGTTGTGATATGGATTTGAAATATTGTGATTATTGTTTATGAATTTTTATTGAATATGTTTATATGGTTAGAAATATATTGTGTTTAGGTTGTGGATTTATGTGAATTTTTTGATATAATATTTTTTGGTATTTGTTGAATTTGTGAGTGCTAGGTATATTTCTAAATTTAGAAGGTTTATACATTTTGTTGTGTTTTTATGCTTACTCTTAAAATATTGTGATTATTGTTTGTGAATTTTGTGAATAGTTTGAGTTTATGATATTCATTGATGAATTAATATATGTAAAAATATTGTGTTGTGAGAATATTGTGAATTTGTTATGATATGGATTTGAAATATTGTGATTATTGTTTGTGAATTTTTATTGAATATGTTTATATGGTTAGAAATATATTGTGTTTAGGTTGTGGATTTATGTAAATTTTTTGATATAATATTTTTTGGTATTTGTTGAATTTGTGAGTGCTAGGTATATTTCTAAATTTAGAAAGTTTATACATTTTGTTGTGTTTTTATGCTTACTCTTAAAATATTGTGATTATTGTTTGTGAATTTTGTGAATAGTTTATGAGTTTATGATGTTCATTGATGAATTAATATGTGTAAAAATATTGTGTTGTGAGAATATTGTGAATATGTTAGGATATGGATTTGAAATATTGTGATTATTGTTTGTGAATTTTTATTGAATATGTTTATATGGTTAGAAATATATTGTGTTTAGGTTGTGGATTTATGTGAATTTTTTGATATAATAGTTTTTGGTATTTGTTGAATTTGTGAGTGCTAGGTATATTTCTAAATTTAGAAATATGTTTATACATTTTGTTGTGATTTTATGCTTACTCTTAAAATATTGTGATTATTGTTAGTGAATTTTGTGAATAGTTTGTGAGTTTATGGTGTTCATTGATGAATTAATATGTGTAAAAATATTGTGTTGTGAGAATATTGTGAATATGTTGTGATATGGATTTAAAATATTGTGATTATTGTTTGTGAATTTTTATTGAATATGTTTATATGGTTAGAAATATATTGTGTTTAGTTTGTGGATTTATATGAATTTTTTGTTATAATATTTTTGGTGTTTTTTGAATTTGTGAGTTTAACAAGAAAATTATAAGTTTAGGAACTTAATTTAAGTAAAGATTAAAAACATTTAATATACATTTATTATGAGAATTAATACTTAATAAGTATATATAATATATTCATACTAATTTAGTTAGAATATGATTATTATGCAAATTCTAAGTATAGTATAAAACTTAATTAAAAAAAAATATATAACTTAACTATATATATAGTATAATATAGATATAATAATTATAATTAATAATTACTTATTAAATATTCTTACCATTGTGAGGTTCCAAACCATTAAATTATTATATATATATATATATATAAAGAAAGTAAATTACTCTTCAAGAAAAAAGTCTTAAACCTACCAAATAAGTGGAGAGTTGGAATAAATAAATATATTTATTTAAAATAAACTTGAGAGTAAATAAATAAGGATCAAATAAATGTTTATATTGAAATTATATACTTATTGTCTATATAAATAAATAACTCACTCAATTAAGTATAACAATTAAAATTATAATTTATGAATAATAATAATTAAAATTATATACTAACCTTTAAAATTATATAGGTATCAATTAACAATGTCCTAAGATATATAATAATAATTAAAACTATAATTTAGAAATAATAATAGTAAATGATTGACTAAAAATTGTTTGACTGTTGTAGTCTCTCCGACCTTGAGAGTTGTCAAGGCCGGAGAGGTTGTGACAGTTAAGTAATTAGACTAAAATTTAGACATTTATTCAAAATCATTCTCCCTCATTATCTACTCATGATAGAAAACTTGTGAACATATTCATCAATCTCACTCTAGTTTAACAATATAACATGCACTACTATTTGTTTGACATTTTTAATTCAAACAATATGAGGATATTGTTTGTAGTGTTTTTTGATAGATATGGTGTGACATTGCATAAATAACCTTAGACCCGTTTGGGAATTAGTGTACATTTATGTGTCCACTAATTCCTGAATTGTCCAGTGTGGACAATTTGAGATTATATTATCTGTATTGCACGATTTTGTTACTCCTACTCTCGACATTTAATATGAATCTTCGGTATCTTCCTCTACTGTTATTCGGGTATATTGTTTGTAGGGTCACAATCCCTCTATTTGAACAATATACTTGGAGAACTATGAAGAGATGCTGCACGTGGAAAGTAATAGAATGACGAGATTTGTGTAATATGGATAATATAATCTCGAATGTGATAAGATCAACTACTTTATCAAAAAAATAATGAGAATTAGAGCATGGCATTCATATGAATTTTCTATGTACGTGTTATTAATAGATATATGTTTTTAGAAATGTACAAAAGTTGGATGTATCTGGGCGATAGACTTGGAAAAGATTACGTACCCTATGCGCGTGGAGTAAGAACCTTCATTGATTTTGCATGGGCCTCTACTGATATGTGAAATGTATGGATCTAGGGCATACCCGATAGGTACTGCATGGTGAGCCGTATGAACAGTCAGCAAATGTATTGGTCGATCATCCAAATTATTTAAAGCATATGCATGATGATTATGAGCAGGATGAGATGGAGAAAATGTTAGGTGACATTAGAACTGAGATGTTTATGGATGAAGTTGATGACAATGCCTCAAGTGGCTGAGGGACTGGTTGTGAAAATTTTGCTGCAATGTGGAAAGATGCAAAGCTCGAGCTTTATTTAGGCTGTATAAAGCATTCCAAAATGTCATTTATTGTGAGGTTGTTTCACATTAAGTCATTGTGTGGGATGTCGACGAAAGCAATAAACATGGTATTGGACTTATTTAATGAGGTGATTCTCGAAGGGTCTGCATTGCTGAGGAACTATTACGAAGTGAAACAGTTGAGAAAGGGATTAGGATTTTAGTACAAGTCCATACATGCATATAAGAGTGATTGTGTTTTGTTCTGGAAGGAGAACAAGGAGAAACAAGCATGTCTTATATGCTGAGAGTCGAGGTGGAAGGGTAAGAAAAACGTGCCGATTAAGGTGTTGTGGTATTTTCTCTTGAGACTTAGGTTGCAAACACTATATATGTGTAAGAAAACAACTCACGATATGAGATGGCACGAGGAGAAAAGAGTTAAGGATGATGCATATATGAGGCACCCAGCAAACTCATTTGCGTGGCAATCTTTCGATAATCAAGATCCAAAGTTTGGGATAGAAGCTCGAAACGTGCGCCTGGAACTCACAACCGATGGATTCAACCCTTTTGAGAATATGAGTACAAGTTATATCACTTGGCTTATAGTGTTGATTTCATACAATCTTCTACCATGGAGGTGCATGAAGGCGCCGAACTTTTTGTTAACTTTACTTATCCCCGGCCCGAAATCACCTAGGAATGGCATTGACGTATTCATGCAGCCGTTGAATGAAGAATGGAAAGAGTTATGGAAAACAGGCATCAAAACTTATGATGCATCCACGTCGACATCTTTTTAGATGCATGCTATGGTAATGTGGACGATAAATTACTTTTCTGGCATATGAGATTCTGCTAAAGTACAAAAGGGAAGTTAGTGTGTGCACATATTGAAGAATATATGTGATAATATATTGGATATATTGGTGAGCATTAACAAAAAGATGAAGGGCACGATCAAGACAAGGAAAGATCTTGAAAGAATGGGAATTAAACATAATCTACATTTATAGGTGGAAGGCAATAGGGTGGTCTTGCCGTATGCATGTTTTACGATGACGAGGGAGGAGATGATGGACTTCTGCAAATGGTTGCAAGGTGGAAGTTGCTAGATGGTTATGCTTGAAATATTGGTAGATGTATGAACCCTGATGACTGGAAAATCAGTGGATTGAAAAGTCATGACTGTCATGTATTTTTGCAGAAGTTATTATCTATGGGAATTTGTGGGAAGCTGACATCTAATGTACGTGTCGCCATATCCGAACTCTGTATATTTTTAAGGATTTGTGCGCAGAAGTAGTAAATCGAGATATGTTGCGGAAACTAGAAGAAGACATTGCTACTATACTATATAAATTCGAGCAGTTCTTTTCACTATCATTTTTTAATGTCATGGTCCATTTAGAAATACATTTACCTTGAGACGTACTATCAGGTGGACCGGTGCAGTTCCATTGGATATATCCAATTGAAAGAAGTGCACTGTTGGGAATAAAGTCAGAGCTGAGGGTTCAATAGCAGATGCATATATATACGATGAATGGTTAACATTTTGCTCTCTATATTTTCGTGGGGTTGAGGTACGATTTAATCTTCAAGAGTGAAATGCTGATCTTGCTGCTCCGCCTCCTCATAAGCTATCAGTGTTTTCCCATAATGTGCAACCCTTGAGTGCACAAACGAGTTACGATTTAATTGATGGAGAGTTGGGTAAAGTACGGTGGTATGGGCTAAATCATTGTCAAGAGATTGATGACTATCTCAAGTACGTCGTTGCATGCTTCGAATAATTTTAGTTTTCTTGAAATTTAACTATAATTGTTGTCCTCAAAATATACTTCTTTTGCACTTATATACAGTGAGCACATGGACAAACTTAGGACGAAAGACATAGAGAATATAGAGGCAAGATACGGGAAAGAATTTTCCGGATGGTTTGAAAAACGTGTATGAACTAAAATTATATATATGTTACAATTTGAAACAATTAACTCTGGGTAACTTTTAATAAATATATACTATTTCAATTGTTAGATTTTGGAACAACGTGCTCGTAATCTCGGATCAATTTCTCCTGATTTGTATGCATTGGCCCGTGGTCCCTCAAATAGAGCACTTCGATACACTGCATGCACGGTTCGAGGTTATAGATTCCATACTTTGGACCGTGAACGTAATAGAAAGACTCAAAACTCTGGTGTGTTGGTCGAGGGGAGTCATGGAACATATGATATTGACTATTATAGTGTCATATGTGATATTATCAAATTGAAATATCTGGGTGGGTCTGTAACATGTGTCTTTAAATGTGATTGGTGGGATCTAAGCTCTATCGAGTTTCGATACACAAGGATAATCACTTTACGAATGTCAATACTGCATCTAAATGGTATGAAGATGATCCATTCGTATTACCTTTTCAAACTACCCAAGTATATTACTTGATTAATCCAATGAAAAACGTTGATGAAGATAGTGGAGAGATAACTTGACGAGTCGTACAAAAATTTATCCCTTGAAATATATATGAGGAGAAGATGACACTCCGATTGTAGATGAAGATGACACTTCGATTGTATATTTATCCCTAAAAAATTTATGAGAATAGTAGAGATGAAGATGACACTCCGATTGTAGATGCAGACCAGGAAGATGGAGAGGGTATTAACTTGTTTGTCGACCTTGATGCACTCTAGTTGCTCCCCTTGTATAGAGATGATGTCCCACCCGTCCATCTCGACTTGTCTGTATTAAATGATCATTCAATTGAAGTAAGTGAGGAGGAAGAAGAAGAAGAAAAGTCAGAAGATGAAGACGAATTAGAATCCGGGTAGGAGGTGGATAAGGAGGACGAAGAAGAGGTTGATGATGATGATGATGATAAATATGTTATTGAGAGAGATTTTGAAACAAGCATGGAAAATACATCTAAAGATGAAGAATAAAAGGACTAAATATTTTATTCATATAGGTGACTATAAAATATTATACTTTTCATAATTTCTTCTAATTAATTTTCTTTGATATAATTAATCATTTTCAAGGATGCCGCCAAAACGACAACGAAGAAATGTGCCTCTGCCAAGTCTAAGTCTCGAACCCATTGAGGACTTCTCACCCGAGGAATCAACTCCTGAAAATCAAGTTAACACGCAAGAGAAGAACAACCAGTCGACACCTACCAGTAAGGAAATATTGTGATTGATAATTAATTATATAGTTAATACTTTTGTCTCAATAACTATATAACTATAATTATACTATTATATCATATAGTTGATGACACCTACACGTGGCATCTCTCTTGAGAAAAATAGAAGGTACAGAAAACTCAAGATCACCATTCCTTATAATTCCACTGAAGGAGTAGATGATAGTGCAGCAGCACTTTCCTCCTATATTGACACAGTAGTTCGAACTTATACTCCATTTTATATGTACTCATGGTGATATGTTCCAAATGAGATTAAAAAGTACATTTGAAGTCATGTGTTGGTGAGTTTACTTTGATAGTACATTTTTTTCACCTATATTAGTATATCATATTTTTTACCTGATTCACTTATTAGGATGAATTCGGCCTCAACTTTGGACATAGCGAGGATTTGAGAACCATGAATGAGTTGATGGCTACATTATTCTTACGTCACAAGGGACGATGTCATGACTACTTCAAGGAGTTTGAGACATTGGAAGAGGCTGCGTAGTCCCCTTTCAAGCAGATGAAGTTAGATGATTGGAGAAAGTGTTGTGATCTTTCTGCAGCTCTAGATTATCAGGTATTTTACATTTATATCCTTTAATTATTTACATTCATTCATATTCGTTCTATATATTATATGTATATATATTACAATTAACATTCTTAATTAATTTTTTAGCACTTGAGTTCTAAAAATGCACAGACCGCTCTGACTGTCCTACCATCATGCCGGTTCAAAGTCATTCCACCATATTACTGAAAAAATGAAAATTAAAAAATTATAGAATTCATTTATTTTCTGATATTCTTTTATTTAAGAACTAACATTATCTTTTAAAAATTGTTAATATCACTTTGTTAGAAACGTGTTGATCCTGAAAACATTTCCCTCATTCATGTCTATGTTGTTGCTCATACTAATGAGCGTAGTGAGTAGATGGATCCTGCCACTACAGAAAATTATGTAAGCAGTGTTAATTTTGTTAAATAAATTATGCAACATGTGCATAATTTGTTATTTATTTTTATTTCTTTTAATACGTTGCTTATTAACGATGTGTTTTCTTTCAAATTGTAGGAAAAAATGATGGAGATGCAGTCAACTTCTGGGAAATCCTCTCCTAGTAACATAGACATATTCACTCATGTGCTCCGTAATCTAGTATGGCAAGAGGTTTGAGACAATCTTTCAAGCATAGATGTTCATCCTCCTTAACCTCATCGACTTCATAAATTAATAAACTTACTAAAAATTTAGAAGCTGTATGGTGTGAGAATGAGTATATGAGGTCGAAACAGCAAGAGTTAGAGTCTCTCTTAAATCGACAGTCTCATTTAGATACGCATTTGCAGGACCAACAGAGAGACCAAGAGGAAAGAATACGCAGTGAAGTTCAAGAGTAAGTGTAGCGGGAGATGATGGTGCAACTAGAGCGTGTTCAGTCGTTGCAACATAATTGCGGTGGGTGAGGAAAGAAAAATAAATGAATTTTATCAATTTTATTAGGGTAATTTTGAAATTTTAAAATTTTATAAGACATTGTTAGTTGTTAATTGATAGTGTGTAATATAATAAAATTTGTATGTTTTCAAATTTTATGAAATTAGTATTTATGATCTGTACGTTCGAATATAAATTAAAAACGTTCAAACATTGATTCACATTTGAACCAACGTTTGAACGTGAATACACAAAATTATATAGTAACATTCGAACGTAGACCTCAACGTTCGAATGTACTCACCCTCAAATGAACAAAACGTTTGAATAATTACACGATTAACGTTCGAACAAACCTCCGAATGTACCACTTGCGTTCAAACGCTTCTTCATTCACATTTGAAATAACGTCCGAACGATAATCCCATTACGTTTGAACATTGGTCCGTTAACGTTCGAACGAAAATTCGAACGTTTATTGTAATTAACGTTCGAACGTAAATATGTTACGTTCAAACTTGAATCAACGAACGTCAACTTCTATCATTCGAACGCCAATCGGTCAGGTTGCCATTTGAATGTTCAATTGGACATTCGAACGTTACTTTCTGTGACAGATCTCAACCGTCACAAAAAAAGGGAACGTTCAAACGTTACACCAAACGAAACACCTCCAACCGTCACTAAAAATATTTTTAGTGATGGTTCAACAGTAAACCCTCACCAATTGTTTTCTGTGATGCCCATTAGGTAACGATTGTGGTGAACTAAATATCTTTAGTGACGTTTTGGTAATTTTTTGTAACGGTTTCCTCTGTCATAGAAGATAAATTGTGTTGTAGAGAATGGTCTAGTGCTCATTGGAAGCAAGTTACTAGGGATAAATGGAAAGTTGACTAGGGGTGAGCACCGACTTAATCGGAGTCGGATTCTCCTAAATCCTACTCCAGCTTGTGCAGGCTTCGACACGTAGGATTTAGAGTAGACTACGCCTAGAGACATATGATATAAAAGAAATATCACAATGTTGAATGTACATATGACTCTCTCAAAATGAAGATAGAAAAATGATAAAGAAACAACTCGATCTTTAATTTGTAAAACTTTTACAGCCCAAGGGAAGATCATGCTTTTCGGCAATGATCCATTTATTTTCTTTGTGGATCCTAATCAATCTGCAAAAGAAGTAGATGCCTGCGTATAATTTGTTCCATTGATCTAAAAGTGCCACCTCTACACAAATGCGTCTTTACCCACATTTGGAGACATGAGGCTCAGAAGAGATATTTAATTTCCTTCCCTCCGGACCTGGTTATAAGATATCATAGATTCTTCTCTTTCCTAATTTGCTAATTTATTAAACTCTTACTGGTTTTGAATTATTGGCTGGTTAGTTTCTATAAATATGCAGTACTATACTTCCTTATGTTCACACCATAGCCAAATAGACCCTTATATCTCTTCTTCTTTGCGAACCCCTTTAGTAATCAAACTCCAAATTACACCAAATATTATGTCTTTTCGTTTAAAGTTGGTTGATAAAATAGGCCCTTAGCTTATTTTGGAATAAAAATGAAATGTAATAAATTAAGTATAAAGAAAAGAAAACATAAAAGGTACGTGTTTTTGGTTTCAAAATGGGGAGTTCTTAATTTGCTCATGAGTTTTAGACGTATTTTGGTCATGTGCATTAATTCGAGAATCCGCAAACTTTTTCCAAGATATATCCGAGGATAAATATAATGTCAATGTCGTCTTCAATATATATTTAAAAAATTAAAAAATGAAAAAATAGAAAATTTATATTATATCTTTAACATATCTTAACAATCTTCACATGTAAGTCAGACTTCTCTTAGGTTGAATTTGTGGAATATTTTAATTAAATGTTATTGCATGTAGAATCAGGATTCGAATGCAGAATCTTGCATATGATAACATACATATTGAGTAAACAACTTGTTCCAAAAACTTAAACTAATACAAAAAAGTAGTTTAGTAATTTATATTATATCGATCTTAACGTAAATATCCAATCCAATAGGTCGCCCAAGAAGGGAATTTATTTATTTATTTATTTTACATAAGATTGCCTTTGACTCAAAAAGTGGAAAATAAAAGGTATATATATTCTTAGTTTCTGAAAAAAAAAAAAAATTCTTGGTTACTATTATTCTCTCAACCGAAAGTTACTATATATTAATTTCTGCATCTCTTGTGGCCCACAGTACTGTACCTATCAATTTCTTTCCTTTGTTTTTTGGATAAGAAACCCACTATCACTTTCGAGCGGCATTAAGATAATGGGAATACCTTCAAGCCGGTCGGTCTGTCCACCCCCACATATACTTCACAGCCGTTCCTCTTCACGGCTCTTCCACCCCTCAGTCCCATCCCCTTTCATCTTCCAATTTACCTATCCTTCACAGTCACGATGGACCAGACCCATTCGTCTTCTTTCGCCTTCCTTCAGTTTCCTTCGTCTTCCACCCTTCATTCTGTCCCCCTTTGTCTTCCAATTTACCTATCATTCACAGCCGCAATGGACCAGACCCATTCATCTTCCTTCGGTTTCCTTCGTCTGCCACCCTTCGTTCTGTCCCCCTTCATCTTCCACCCTAAGCTTACCCAGAAATGTCGAGCCGCGACAGATTGTTTTGAGGAGCCCCATCAACGGACTGATTTCACGACCCCCATATTTTGAAAGTGATGGCGCACGGCGATGGAGGAGAAGTTCGCTGCACGGGTCTTAGAGGTAAAGGTCCACGAGTGAAAAGTGAAATCAGAGGGGAAGTGAAGGCAAGGAGTGTAATCAGATGGAAAATGGTGTATTTTGCTTTTTATGAAATAGCCTACGTGTCTTGTTGTGATTGGAGGTTGTTTATCCCGACAAGCCCTTCTATTTCGAAGATGAACTCTAAGATAATAGGCGTTTGCTATTAGATTACCAAGAGGCAAACAAAGGAGAGATATGTTCTGATGGAGGTTGCCGGATGGTTAATAGGTGCTGCAGGTTGGAACCTTGTCTCGAGAGGGTTTACAAAGTGAACTGGTATGCAACATTCAATAATGATTTTGGTAGGGTGGTTACTGAGATCATTATTAGAGATCATGAGAACCAAGTGGTGGCCATCAAAAGAATACAAAGAGCGCTTTTCCCTAACCCTTATCTTGCTGAATCATATGGGACTCTACATGCTATTTGTAACACCCCGTATTTTAGTGTATTTTTACTGAAGGAATTATTTTAATGGATTCAAAAATTTATTCTCTTATTTTAAAATTGGTTGGATTTTTAGTGGGTTTATTTTTATGATTTTAATTTGGTGAAAATTATTTTGATGTGCTTTCTTAATATTTAATTATTGTTATGCATTTAAATTACATTTCATATTTAATTAATTTATTGTTGGATTTAATTATTTTAATTTCACTTTATCATTATGTTTAAATTATTTTAATTAATTTGTTGTTTTGAAATCGTTTCCGTTGGATCATTTTTGTGACACAAGATGTGAGGACTGGACCTCATTTATTTCCCTCCATTTTCTCTTTCCTCTCTTTTTTCTTTTCTTCTTTCTCTATTTCTTTCTTTTTCTTCTTTTTCCTCTGCTTCCCGCGCGACGTTGCCCCTCCCTCTCTCCCGTGCGCTTTTCTCTCTCCACCCAGCCACCGTCGCGCGCCGCCATGCACCTCACCGCCCCTCCCATCAGCTTCCCCACCGGTCGGTGACCACCTCTCTCCGTTTCCAGCTCCTCCATCGCTGCCGATAGCCCCCACGCCCAACACCAAGCCGCGACACCTCTTGTGTTCGCGCGCCGCCGTAGTGCCACCTCCGGCCACTATTTCTTCACCACTTTATCATCGACCTCCTAGCAACCCAATGGACCCAACCCCAGCTCCGATCCGTCACTGGTGAAGCACTTCCAACCCCATTTCTGATTTGGGTATTTTTGGTCTTCAACCACCCATTGCGCCGCCACTCACGGCCAACCACCACCACCACTAGTTTCACTGACATCCCTAAGCCCTTCCCTATCAATCTCGGGTCTTCGTTGTACCCGTTTAAAAGTGAGTTTTTGAGACCCACGGCCAAAGTGCATTTGGCACTGTTTTGTTGCTGTGATGCCGCTTCTTGCAGCTCCGTGATCCTCCGGAAATTATAAAATAGCACTGTAAGTATTTCTCCAAAGAACTTTCGTGATTTAAATGTATTTTTGCACTAACTCATTTCATTGTGATCTGGTTGGTTTTGCTGGACTAAGTTCGAGAAGTACGGGGGTCGAATGGTTTAGTGGAGGAAGTTTGATTGCGTATTTGGGCTGTGTTGAATTGTTGGTTGGGATTTGTGTGGTACATGTACATTGCATAATTGCACGCATGATCATGTTTGTAAAGGAAACTGGGTTTTCGTGTATTGCATTCATGTTCACGTGTTTATTGAAAACTGGGTTTTCATGTGAAAGGATTTTTGGGTGCGTGTGTATCACGACCCGAAGCCGAGATGGGGCATTATCTCGGTGGAGCTCCTCTGGTCACTCGGGAGTGGAATATACTGAGTGACGTCCACTAGATTGTCGCTGGGCGACAATGGGATCGGAGGAGATGGTCTCGTGTTGACTCCGTGGCCCTTCTGCTGGCATGGGCTAGAGGATGCTTGGCCACGAACGCGCTGGGCACGGAACTGGGCATCGTTTGTTGCGTAGTGGGTGCTTGGCCATGAACGCCCTGGGCGCGGAACTAGGCATCGTTACGAAGCCAAGACGTACGGATGGTCCCTAGGGGAAATCATGGTGCATATGGTAATAATGGATTAATGGGCTATTTTCTTGGAAAATAGCATGTATTGAATAAAAGGATTTTATGTGAATCATTTTCTGGGAAAATGTTTTACGGATTTTTTGGGCAAAATGGGATTTTGGCGTGTGTTGAAAAATATTCATTTTCGGAGAAAATGATATTTTGAGAATAAAGCATATTTCATCATATGCATGCATGTTAGTTGCATTAATGCATTTTTATTCCTGAGGGTTGTTTGGTTTATATTTACCTGCGGTACCGTTTTATGGTAACACATATTTCGATGCAGATGAGGCTGAGGGTGAGCCTGAGGATTCGGCTCCGCCCGAGGAGTGATCTGGGATCACTCGTTTTGGTTTGGACTTGTAATATATTTATTTTGGATGACTATATAATTTTTAAACCTTTTTACAGATTGTTTAAGTTGTAATTAAATTTTGGTACTTAGTAGACTAATTATCTGCTGCGTTTTTTATTGTACATTGTTGCATGTATACACACATGGCACTATCGTTGGGATGCGTGACCGTGTTGTTATCATCCTGGCGTCTCGATTCCCGTTTTTCCTTACATGGGGGTCGGGGGCGCCACAGGTGGTATCAAAACAGTTCGGCTCTGGGTAAAACCACATGTCCTGTAGGTCTAATACCAGAAAGTTTTAAAGTTGTGATTTGAAATTATTTAATTTAAAGTATGTGGTTTTTATTGGTTTTAATTAGTTTATTGTATACTAATTGTTTGTTATGTATTTTATCGCTTTATTTTATGGTAAGTTATTTTATTGTTTTAATTATTTTATTGTGAACTACTTCATTGGTTTTATTCATTTTGTCGTATGTTATTTTATTTATTTATGGAAATTTTTATTTTTTTTTTTGTTTTGTTAGGAGTTGAAAGGCGGGTTAAGGGTTGTGCTATGGCAGGGAAGATGGTACGACTGTGAATGCCATTGTTCGGCTTGAACATTTATTGTAGTAGGCCTGAACTCTTGGTGATTGGTTTGTTTTTATATCGAGGCGCGAACATCATGGTCAAGGTGAACTCTTTGGAGTAGGAACTCAAGTTGCTGCTGAGGAGGGGAATAGTTTAATTGCTTAGGATAATTAAGGTCTTAAGTTCCGTAGAATTTATGTAGTGAGTCTATGGGGTAGGAGGTTGTAAGTTCAACAAATTTCAAGGTTAGATTTATGAGAAGTTCATCTAAGGTTTGAGGCCCCATATTTTTTAGGAAATAAATTTATGGGATTTAAGGTGGTAGGTTCAACAAGCAATTAAGGGATTACTTAGATTATAAGTTTTCGATCTTGCCGAACTTGGTAAGCAATTTGATAACATTTGGGTTTTAGAATTTACAAGTTTTATAAGGTGAATGTTTTAGATTTAAGGTCATTGATCTTGAAGATTTCGGGAAATGATTTTTATCTGGGTTAAGGTTTTAGAATTGCAGAGTTGAAGGGCTGAATTAAAATAGGATTGATGAGAGTTGAGTTACTGATATGATAATTTTTTTCAGTAGATAATTTCTTTGGAGATGGAAGGTAATGATCTAGTTTGTGTATTTTTTGAGTATTGAAGATGTTGGTCTAGTTCAGAAAATGATTGTTTTAACTCGAGGTTGTAGTGACAGGTTAATGATTTAATCCATATCAATTTTAAGGATAATAGATGGTGCAGATTTAGGAAATGATTCTTGTTGATTTCGAGGATATAGGTCTAGTGATGGAAATGGTAGTGATGGACCACTGGCACATTGGAGCATTTTTGGTTTTGGGCTAAGGGTGCATGTGATCGATGCATAGTAGTGGTGAGTGTTTATGGATTTCGGAGAGTGCAGGTCCTAGTCTCAGTTTTTGGCTTGGAAGAAGTGGCTTGGGTAGGTGTTGAAGTGGAGTAAATACAATAGTATTAATTCAAGAGACGTTGGCTTGGAGTTTTTTTTTATGAGTTGATCGAAGTGTATAGTCGAAGTGGGTTGCTCAATGGAATGATGGTTGATAATAATTATTGTGATTATCTTTAGGAATTAATTGTGACTTGAGGTTACCTAGGAATTTTTTTATTTTTGGGGCTATACTTTCTTTTGGAGAGTGAGCATCCAGTTGGTTGAATTAAGGACATTGTTATTTAACTTGAAGAGTGATTGATGAGATGTCATGTATGGTGTATGATAAGATCTTGGAAGTTGAAGTTTAGGCATCAGCGGTGGATATTATGATCAAGTACATGAGTCCATAAATCTTTAGGATCCATGGGTGTTGTGCAATGGCTTTTGGTAGATTGAATATTTGAGCAGTATGGCTTGCCTTGAGGTTTAATAGTGAAATGCTATTGAAGGAACTAGTCATGTTAATACTAGCTTATAGGAGTAGAGATAGGTGGGCGAATTACCAAGAAGGTTTTAATAATGTTTTGGTGTAGTCAATGGTGGTTCATAGTGAGTTTAGTCACCGCTAGATTAGATGTTGTTTAGAATGTAGGTGATGAGCTTTTGGGTTTAGGTTGTTTGGTAGGAGTTTATAGGCGCTATTATTGGTTCGCCAGGTTGGAATCGAGCCTTTTAAGGTATGCTCCTTATTGTAGATGAGATGGTTGTATTTTGGGTTGAGGTTGCTTATTTTCAATTTGGGATGCTGAGGTTGTTTGAGATTGGGTTTCTCTCTATGATCATGGATGTATTTTATGGAATTTGATTTTGGTCAAGGGTGCGGGAGTTGATTGAGGAATTTGAGTTATAACTTGTGGTTTTGGGAAAGAGAGTATTTTTCTACCAAATTGTGATAAGAGTTTGTGGTTAGTAGGTATGGAGCCACCTTGTACTCGATGGTGTTAGTTTTATGATGACATAAATTTTATGCAGGTGCCGAATATCAGAGTGCGCAGCAGAAGCGTGATATTTTTTGTTGTAGTCAGGAGTTTAGATTGTGCTGATTTTGAGGAATTAGTGGTAACTTGAATTTTGAGAAGATACTTGTAATTGGAGATTAATCATTTGGTTGTACAATTTGTTATTGATGGTTAACTTTGGAAGTGGCTATTAGGTTACCTAAAGTAGAATTCAATAGAGGTTCAAAAGTTGTAGCATAGAAGTTGTTTGAGGTTGGCGCATATTATTGTAAGGGCTATTGATCATTGGAATTTATTGGATGTTGTATTAAGGTTCTCCAGGAATTAAGATTTCGATAGCATAGTCACCCTGAGAATACTGGTAGTGATGTGCCACTGGGGGACTAGAGTGAGAATGTTGGATATCGCCTTGTTTATAGAGAAATGTGCCACGTGCCGTCAAGTTAAGGCTAAGTATCAAAGATTTGTTGGTAAACTTTAACCTCTCCCTAATCCTGAGTGGAAGTGAGATGATATTTCTATGGATGTTGTGGGTTTGCCGAGAACCCCTCGTGGGAAGAACTCATTTGGGTGATTGTTGATCAGTTGACCAATAATGCCAATTTCTTGCCTATTAATAATACTGACTCTTTGGGTAAGTTGACTCGGTTATAGGTCAAGGAGATAGTGCATTTGCATGGAGTACCCAAGAGTATTGTATCGGATCGGGACCCGCGGTTCACGTCCCATTTTTTGGAAAAGTTTGCTGGTAGCTTTAGGCACTAAGTTGAAGTTTAGTACTGCATATCACCCTCAAACAGACGGTCAATCAGAGCGTACTATTCAGACTCTTGAGGATATGTTATGGTCTTGTGTTATGGAATTTCAGGGGAGTTGGGAGAATCATCTGCCGCTATTTGAGTTTGCTTATAATAACAGCTTTCATTCCTCCATTCAGATGGCCCCGTATAAAGCTTTGTATGGAAGGAAGTGTAGATCGCCTTTGTGTTGGGACGAAGTTGGCGAGAGTAAATTAATTGGGCCTAAGATAATTCAAGAAATGAAAGATCAAGTTCAGTTTATAAGGACTAAAATGGTGGAAGCTCAAAGTCGCCAGAAGAGTTGCGCTGATACAAGAAGAATAGACTTATCCTTTGAAGTAGGTGATTGGGTTTATCTCAAGGTCTCTCCTACGAAAGGTGTTAAGCGCTTTGGTAAGAAGGAAAAAGCTTAGTCCAAGATATGTTGGCCCTTTTCAGATTGTAGAGAAAGTTGGGCTTGTCACTTATGGAGTTGCATTGCCGGATTATTTTGCGAAAGTTCATGATGTGTTCCATGTGTCATCGTTGAAGAAGAGTTTTGGACAACAAGAGCCACGTTTTGTTGACCCTAGACGCATTCAACTTCAGCCTAACCTTATGAAGTTGCTCTGACGCAGATTATGGATTGGAAGGAGCAAAAGTTAAGGTCTATGACAATACCTTTGGTGAAAGTGTCATGGGGCAATCCATTGGTTCAAGATTTCTCTTGGGAGAGAGAAGCCGACATGAGGGAGCAATATCCGTATTTGTTTGATTGACTCTGACGGTATGTTCCTTATGTCTTCTCAGTTGAATCTTATTTTTGTCTTAGTTTAATATTGAACTTGCCAATTTTGAGGACGAAATTTTATTTAAGGGGGGAGGATGTAACACCCCGTATTTTAGTGTATTTTTACTGAATGAATTATTTTTATGGATTCAAAAATTTATTCTCTTGTTTTAAAATTGGTTGGATTTTTAGTGGGTTTATTTTTATGATTTTAATTTGGGGAAAAATATTCTGATGTGCTTTCTTAATATTTAATTATTGTTATGCATTTAAATTGCTTTTCATTTTCTCTTTCCTCTCTTTTTTCTTTTCTTCTTTCTCTCTTTCTTTCTTTTCTTCTTTTTCCTATGCTTCCCGCACGACGTTGCCCCTCCCTCTCTCCCGTGAGCTTCTCTCTCTCCACCCAGCCACCGTCGCGCACCGCCATGCACCTCACCGCCCCTCCCATCAGCTTCCCCACCGGCCGGCTACCACCTCCCTCCGTTTTCAGCTCCTCCATCGCCGCCGATAGCCCCCACGCCTAACACCAAGCCACGACAACTCTTGTGTTCGCGCGCCGCCATCACACCACCTCCGGCCACCATTTCTTCACCACTTCACCCTCGACCTCCTAGCAACCCAATGGACCCAACCCCAGCTCCGATCTGTTACTGGTGAAGCACTTCCAACCCCATTTCCGATTTGGGTATTTTTGGTCTTCAACCACCCATTGTGCCGCCACTCACGGCCAACCACCACTACCACTAGCTTCACTGACATCCCTAAGCTATTCCCTTTCAATCTCGGGTCTTCGTTTGTACCCGTTCAAAAGTGGGTTTTTGAGACCCACGGCCACAGTGCATTTGGCACTGTTCTGTTTCTGTGATGCCGCTTCTTGCAGCTCCATGATCCTCTGAAAATTATAAAATAGCAGTGTAAGTATTTCTCCAAAGAACTTTTGTGATCTGGTTGGTTTTGCTGGACTGAGTTCGAGGAGTACGAGGGTCGAATGGTTTAGTGGAGGAAGTTTGATTGTGTATTTGGGCTGTGTTGAATTGTTGGTTGGGATTTGTGTGGTACATGTACATTGCTTAATTGCATGCATGATCATATTTGTAAAGGAAACTGGGTTTTGTGTATTGCATTCATGTTCATGTGTTTATTGAAAACTGGGTTTTCATGTGAAATGATTTTTGGGTGCATGTGTATCATGACCCCAAGCCGAGATGGGGCATTATCTCGGTGGAGCTCCTCTGGTCACTCGGGAGTGGAATTTATTGAGTGACGTCCCCTGGATTGTCGCTAGGCGACAATGGGATCGGACGAGATGGTCTTGTGCCGACTATGTGGCCCCTCTGCTGGCAGGGGCTAGAGGATGCTTGGCCACGAAAGCGCTGGGCGCGGAACTGGGCATCACTTGTTGCATAGTGGGTGCTTGGCCATGAAAGCGTTGGGCGCGAAACTGGGCATCGTTACGAAGCTAGTACGTGCGGATGGTCCCTAGAGGAGATCATGGTGCATATGGTAATAATGGATTAATAGGCTATTTTCTGGGAAAATAGCGTGTGTTGAATAAAAGGATTTTATGTGAATCATTTTCTGGGAAAATGTTTTACGGATATTTTAGGCCAAATAGGATTTTGGCGTGTGTTGGAAAATATTCATTTTCGGGAAAAATTATATTTTGAGAATAAAGCATATTTCATCGTATGCATGCATGTTAGTTGCATTAATGCATTTTTATTCCTGAGGGTTGTTTGGTTTATACTTACCTGCGGTACCGTTTTATGGTAACACAGATTTCGATACAGATGAGGCTGAGGGTGAGCCTGAGGATTCGGCTCCGCCCGAGGACTGATCTGGGATCACTCGTTTTGGTTTGGACTTGTAATATATTTATTTTGGATGACTGTATAACTTTTAACCTTTTTACAGATTGTTTAAATTTTATTTAAATTCTGGTACTTAGTAGACTTAATTATTCGCTTCGTTTTTATTATACACTGTTGCATGTATACACACATGGCACTATCATTGGGATGCGTAACCGTGTTGTCATCATTCTGGCGTCTCGATTCCCGTGTTTCCTTACATAGAGATCGGGGGCACCACACTGTTAATTTTGCTAGTGAGATTGGATTGAGGAAGATTATAATTGAAGGGGATGCAGTGCAAGTCATTAGACTGGCATCAATCCAAATGAAATTCTCTACCACAACTCGGAAGTTCTCATATGTGATGCTAAACAAAATCTTTTACTGTTCGAGAGGTGGAAATTAAGCACATCATATTAAAAGAGATGTTAATATAGCTGCACATGTACTAGCTAATAATGCCCTAGAGTGTATCGAGAATATTGTTGAATTGGAGGAATGTATGTACTCCTTGTATTCTTTCATTCATTTGATGAAGTATATCAAGAAAGAGTAATCTTCCTTTAAAAAAAAAAAAACATAATAAGAAGTAATGTTGTACATCATACTCTCATTCTATTTTGATTATATTAAATAGTATGTAACATACTCATCACTATTAGATGATAAAGAAAGTATGCATTAAATGATTATTTAATGATAATAAATATGTCACATCTAATTTAATAAGATAAAAATTAATAGTAATATAGTATATAAATTTTTCGTATCAAATATAACGTTGTTGTTTTAGTCATGCATCAAAATTACGAGGATGAAGTTGCCAATTTTAGAAACGCGTTATTTGGAGGCACGATTATGCTGTGGCACGTGAAACTCTTGTCAGGCTAAACGGTACTCAAGCGTTGGTCCAACGACAGCAATCCTGATGACATCATCTCAAAGATCGGGGAATGGGAAGTTCAGTGGATGGGCGAGTGTCCTCATTTGACAGGGAGTAATACTAGGCACGAGCGCTCATTATTAGTGCCAGTTGTTTTTGTAATTTTTTTTTGTAATTTTTTATTTATATTTTTTTAATATATTTAAATATTTTTTAATAATAAAAAAATATATCAATACACTTAAAATTACTTATTTAATCATTAAATATAAATAAAAAATAAAAATAAAAAATTTTTCTCGAACTGTCAAGCAGAGCAATAAAAATTAGTGGGCATAACATCTTTTTCCTACAGGGTAAATCACACTTTTTTATGGCATAATCCACCTTTAAAGAGCTTGTGCGAGCTAATTAGTACGTTTAAGACTTGTATATATCGTTAGCACAAAACAAATACCACTAATACACCGTACGTAGATCCCCAAATTAACTTCAACAGCACTACTGAATCGATCTTTTCGAGGAGCACTCCACAAATTTCACGCAATTAGTTTGATGCTAAACCTCCACTTTGGAGGTGACTCAAGGGCCTATACGTCCCTTCTAATGTTCCATATGACGTAAGAGTATAAGAATATCTAAAATGTGGTCTAAGAACATTTTCATTTGATTCTTTAAATTTTTTTCTAAATTTTACTTATCTTCAAAAAGCATTTTACTTCTCATTCTCTATCATTTATGTATTCTATTAAAATAATATTATTCTATTATTTTTTGATTACTTTTTTCTCTCACTTCTATTTCCATTTTTAATTATTAACTCTTTTGTTTTATTCTTTTCTTTTCAAATATCACATTTTATAAATACTTATACGATTTTTTTTTCTCGGATGCAATATTATTTTTCAATTCAATATCGGTATTAAAAATAATAATTTCTTTTAATATATGCATTTTTCAACGTGATGGTATTTTTTAATATGATTTTGTCCGTATTTACTTGAGTAATATTTGATTTGCATTTGTATTTGTCTAACGATAACATTTTTTTCATTCTCATATAACGGTAATATTTTTTTTCAGTTTCTCTAACGGTAATACCTATCCACGTACTAATGATAAATTTTTTGCAAAATAGTACAATGGTAACAATTTGAATTCATGCCTCCAACAGTAACATGCTTTGTCATTTCTCAAACGGTAACTTTTTTTGTCTTTTCTCTAATAGTAATATTTTTTGTTTTTTCTCCAACGGTAACATTTTTTGTCTTATATGTAACGGTAACTTTTCCTCTATAAATACGCCCTCTGCTTGCATTCACATTCTCAAAAACCCAAGTCGCATCTCTAACTCCCTTAATCAAATGTCTCGTTCTTTATTTCGCAAATTGCTCCCATACTTGTCATCTGATGATGAGTTGGATGTTGTTCTTAATGTTGAGGCTAATAGAGAGTCATCAAGACATCGTAGCAATTGCGAACGTCGTAAATTTATTTGGCGTGATCATATTCAAGGGCACGAGCGCCTTTTTCACGACTATTTTGCAAAAAATCCAGTATGTCCCTCCAATCTTTTTCGACGAAGATTTCGGATGAGTCATCCCTTATTTCTCTGTATTCTAAATGAGGTAGAGGCTTATGAGCCCTACTTTGTCTAGAGAAAAGATAATGCTGGATGCCTCAGTTTATGTTCTATACAAAAGATAACTGCAGCACTTAGAATGCTGGCGTAATGGGTTACTGGAGATTTTATGGATGAATACATACGTATTGAAGAAAGCACCGCAATGGAGAGCCTAAAAAAATTCTGTAAGACAATCGTAACTGTTTTTTCAGATGAATATTTCCGGTCTCCAAATGCCAATGATATTGCTCGATTGCTTGAGGTTTGTGAACAATAGGGATTCCCAGGAATGATGAGAAGTATTGATTGCAAGCATTTGAAGTGAAAAAATTGTCCCACTGCCTGCAAATGTATGTACTCCGGTCACATCTGTAATCCAACTATTATTTTAGAAACAGTTGCTTCATATGATCTTTTGATATGACATGTATTTTTTGGTATACCCAGTTCAAATAACAATATTAATGTGCCAGAGAGATCTTTTATTTTCATGAAACTTGCTCAAGGATGTGCTCCTCCAATCAATTACACAATCAATGACAACGACTACACTATGGGATACTACCTTGCCGATGGTATTTGTCCTAAGTGGTCAACGTTTGTGAAAACGATTCCATCACCCCAAAGGAATAAAAAGAAAAACATTCCCGCAACACAAGAATTAGCAAGAAAAGATGTCGAGCGTGCCTTCGGGGTACTTCAACAACGATTTGCAATCATTCGTGGACCTTCCCAATTTTTCAAAGTCAATGAGCTAACAAATATAATGAAAGCATGTGTTATTCTACATAACTTGATCATTGAGGACAAGCGTGATGATAGTCAGGGTCTGGACATGGAGTATGATCAATGAAATTAGAGACAGCTCGGCACATCATCAACTACAAGCAAATTTAATTGAACATCAATGGCAGATTTATTCCCAATAATAGAAGAGAAGGTTCTGTTGGATTCTCTATCTTCTCATTAGTAGTGACCATGTATTCCTTCTAACAGCCCACTAGAAATTCATTGGTAGAATTTCTATTGACTTTAGGAATCTCGTGAAAACCCCATAAGTTTCTACGAATCGACCAATCGCACAGGTTTTAGTATGTCAACATAATCAGTGTTATCACTCATTATGGTGCTAGAAATATGAGTTTAATTATTTGAGGTAGTTAGAAGTGTCAGAATGCGTTATGGTCTACGCCATTAGACTCAGTGGATTATTTAGGATTTTATGGCGCAATAGCCTATTTTCATAATTTCGGACGAAATGTCTGTTGAAAATTGTGAAATTATTTTTTAGGGGCACTTCGGGGTTGAATTTCGTTAAACGATTTTCACTATAGGTTCATATGAATTTTTAGAATTTTTCAGTACTAAGTTTATTATGAATTTTTTTTGAGTGAATAGTAACCTCGATAAGCGCACCCAGTGTAGTGTTTTCAAAATCACAGTGTGAAATGTCCAAATTAGGTTGGAGGAGTTTTGTTTGGACACTTGGTAAGATCTTAGCCACACATAGTCAATAATATTAGAGATTTGGTACAAAGAGGAACCATTAGATAGATTTGTGAAGGAAGTCAAGGTGTGACATCATGTCACCTAAGTAAAACTTTGTTTCATCTGATCAACCAAATTGTGCCAAACTAAAGAGGGTTTCAACCCTAGCAAAACCCTAAATGGTTGGAATCCAATTGAAACCCCAAAAGCTTGGTTGAAACCGAAATCCTAAACGGTTTCCCCAAACCCTAAAGTTGGTCTCCAAACCCTTTTTAACCCGATTTCTAGTATTGTGTTTAATCACTTGATTAAATCACTTCCACATGCTATTAATTAATCAAATCCTTGTTATGACATCATTATCCAACCTTTTAAACCTTGGCAATTTGATCGGGCCAAGAAAAAATGGTTTTGGGCTTGATAGCATCTCAAACCCTAACCAAACCCCCTTTAAACTCCAAATTGAAGCCCACTTGGTGGGGCCCACCAAGGCCCACGAAATTGGCCACCTTGGCAAAGTTTCTTGGAGAAGGTTCCTCCCCCACATGGCAGACCATCCACTGCCATTGGCTGCACCCAATAGTACCTTGATGTGAAGGAGAAATCCACTCCATCAACCTTCATCTTTCACAGCTGTTGCAGGCCGTCTTCGCCCCTCACTATTCTCCACTTTATGTCACATAGCCACCTCCAATCAAGGGTCATTCCAGCCCACAACTTCCCCCTCCAGGATTCTATAGTCGTGCAAGGCACTTTTCATTCTATTTTATCACTTATTTTCCCCCGTTCTTAGAGAGAAACCCAAAAGAGCTCTCTCGGGCAGATTTCTGGGACATTTTGCGTGTCCATTTTGGACCCTTTGTAAGTATTTTCCCAACATGATTTCTTCATATACATTGTTCGTCTTTGAGTCTAGTTTCTGTGGATATCTTATTAGTCTCATTTAATTCTCATTTTATTGGTCAAAAGTATTTTTAATCATGGAAAGGTCATTCTGGGCATGAAACTGGAGAGTATGTTATGTTTTGGAAGTTTTGACCAAGCTAATGGATATATCTTGGTCCGAAAATTTTATGGAGTGTTGTTAACATGTGTTTATAAATTTTCATTGAGGTTTTGTTGCATGAATAAAGCTTTTGATGATAGATGTTCTTAGAGTTAGAAACTTGAAAACTGGAAGTGGAAAAACAGTTTCTGTTTTGTGAAAGTTTGAATATTTCGTGGTTTAATCTTATTCCAAAGGCTTTGATATATTTATATGATGATCATAAGCCTCTTATATACATGTTAGGATGTTATTTCCAAGATATTTAGTATTAGTTTTAAGGATATGATTTTCTATGCAAGAGGATTTCGGCTTTTGCCTAAGATATGATGTTTTTGGGTTAGATCCATGTTTTATCGAGTTTTAGCCATGTGATTTTAAGTTTGATGGCTGGATCTTCTTTAGGACACATTTTTAAATCATGAGATGTTTTAGTTTGAAGATCACATGTGTATAAGCCATGGATCAAGAGATTGATCAAAGTTAGTGGAGAGAAAAGTTTATGTTTTCGACTAAGTTTAAAAACCAAGAACTCCAAGTGTTGTTTTGTGATTTTTGGTGACTTTGGTTGATGATTTAAAGCATGGTTGATCTTAGAATGATGTTATGAATATGTTAGAAGTAAGATTTGTTTTTTTTTGGAATTCTTGGAGATGTTTTTATTAAGGTCAAAACTTGTGATTTAAGGGTTTACTTTTTGTTAAAAAGTTTGGATCTTTTTACAAAAAGTTTGGTGTTGATGATTAGCTTTTCTTAATGGATATTTTAAGTGTATTTTTAAACTTAGGATAGGAAGATCCTTGTTACAAAATTTTGGTTTAATCATGGGTTTTGAATATGGAAGAAATTGCAACCAAAATCAAGAGAAATGGTCTATGAATGTTTCGGTCAATGTGAGTTTCCATAGTTGTGATTGTTTTAAATTGTTCTGAGTTGTTATGTGAATCTTGGACAAAATTTACATGAGGAATGTAAATTTTGGTAATTTTTGGAGTTAGGATGTGAAATCCTTAAGTTAGGGGTAAAATAGTTATTTTACCACACATAGAGGGTAAAATGATAATTTTAATCTAAGTTGTCTCTTTTCACATTTCTAATTGTTAGTAATTAAAGTTCTAACCTTTAGAATATCCTCTTACAGTTCCTCGTATTTTGCACTTATTCTCGTAGAACGTGAAGATTGAGGTAAATTAACTTTTAACTTACTATCAGTTTAATGTGTATGAGTGATAAGTAAGGGAACTAAATTGTATGTATGCATGTTATCATATGTGCCATGCCAATCATTACATATTTATCTGTTGCACAGAATTTATTCTGTCATGAATTATTCATCTGTTACACAAGATATTCTATCACGTATTCCTATACATTGCAAGTATGTCATGTTAAGTTAAGTTACATGCATTTCATGTCACGTAATATTCAATGTCACATGCTACACCATGTTAAGAAATGTTGTCTGTTATATACTATGCCATGTTATGAAATGTTGCATGTTACATGTATGTCATGTTATGAAATGTACTCTGTCACGTTTGTATCTTGAAGTATGTCATGTCTGTCATCTTACGTTCATGTCATGTTATGCTACGTCAGGACTTTTGTTTATTATGTCACGTTCATGTTACGTTACATTACGAAATGTCATGTATGCCAGTTAAGTTATTCATGTCGATCACGACCCTAAGCGCTAGGATGGGGTAATATCCTAGTGGAACTCCTTTGTTCATGCTAGAGTGTCTAAATAGATGTAAAATTCCCTGGGTTGACGAAGTACAGTCAACAGGTTGCGAATGGGGCCTAATTAGCTGATCACCGGAACGCGCCAGGTACTAATGCCGATGGAGCCACACTTTATGTTACGTGTATCCACAGCAAGTGTGGCACAAACAAATAAGTCATGGGGCCACAACAACTGTGGAACATGAAGTATGAGGCCACAACAACTGTGGAGCATACAGTACGTGAGACACAACAATTGTGACACGTAGAATACGTGGGGCCACAACAACTGTGGAGTACGTATTAACGCACTCACAGCTGATATAGAAACCTGTGATGTGATGTGGTAATCGGCAGGGACACACGGCTCAAGGGAACCTGTGTAGCACTTGTATGGTCACTTTAATGATTAAGTCTTTTGAATAAGATTCCAAGTTCATGCATTTCACGTTCAAGTCATGTTTTACGTTATGTTATGTTCAAGTTTACGTTCACGCAATCATGGTAATCCCATGAGACAAGAATATGTTTCAAGTTCATGTTATGTTATGTTCACGTTTACGTTATGTTCTAAGTTCACATTTATGTTATGTCATGCTCAAGTTCATGTTCAAATTATGCATGTTCACGTTCATGTTATATTTCAAGTCCATGTTATATTTCAAGTTCACGTTCATGCTATGTTTCAAGTCCATGTTATGTTTCAAGTCACGTTCATGGTAAGCTTCAGTTTCAGTTTAAGTTATGCCAATTATGTTATGTTGTATCTCAAGTTATACTATGATTACTTATGATTTGATTATGCATTCATGTTTTTACTGCCATGCATGCATCATTAACCTGTGTGGAAGTTTTCTGTTAACTTGCTGAGATTTGTAATCAAATCTCACTGTGGTAGTGCCAACTACCATTCCTTCCGAATGGTAGATTTTGTTATAGGATCTGAAGGAGAACCAGGAATCGACCAATTGGAAATGGTCGACTAAGCGACGGTGCGACGTAGATGGTAGTACAGTAGTTACCTCAGATTACTACTTGTATTTGTAGAGTTCAATCTCTAGCACTCCTTTGATCACAACTATATGGACTATTATTGTGATCTTAGTTGTTTAGTATGTCGTTAAGTATGAAGTATGTTTTAAGTATTTGGGATATTTCAGTTTGGTGCATAGTATTGCTAAAAAAAAAAAAAGAAATTTATTATCCACTGCGAATATTGCATAATGCTAGATGCATGTTAGGAACATTGCATCTTATATGTCATGAACGGGGGCAAGTAATCTTGTGTTGCATGTCCCGGTGCTTCAGATGTCCGTCTGATCCCAAGCGGAATCTGAGGGCGTCACATTCCTGTTTCCACAATTTCATTCCAAAAAACATGTTTTCTTCAAGAACATGTTGATTGTTATTGTAATATTTTCATTATCTGTAATAGTTTAAAGACTTGTAATGTCGAGTTGTAATCAAGCAACATCTATCCATGTTAGACTCAAATTCAATGACCACATATGCCATCTTCTCAATAAATACTTGTAAAAGTACAAATTATAAAATACAACAAATGTACCAAAGTCCTTCAAAAAGACCATCAACATCAATCTCAACAGTCTAGCAAGTTATATTAATGTGCCAAGCATAAAATACAAATGTCCGAATACTGAATAAAAAAATAAGTTACAAAAAAGATGTAGCCTCAATTTTCTGATGCATTGCGTCTCGCCAATATCTCCCTTTGAAGTTGCTGGAAATATGCCTGCTGAAAGCTAGGCAACGTACTCACATCGAGCAACATTATGCACTCTTCTCTCTCGCACCAGGTGATTTCCAGTTTCTCCGCCTCCAACCTCATTCTCTCGTCCTCTTGTCTACTTTTATTTCCCTCCATTTCTCGATCATATGCCATCTTCTCGGCCTTGAGTTGAAAAAAATCTTTCTCCTGAGCACGTGATTCCTCTAGGAGAGTATATTTACGCTTGCTTAGCTCCACAAGCTCATCTGATGCCCTGTGTTGGGCCTTACGTTTTCCTTTCTTAGCTTTTCTTCCCATTGACCTATCCAATTCGATGGCATCAGTATTCACCAGATTATCGGCCTCTGTATCAGCAACTGAATCCATAGGCGAATTAGGTGCAACTGTTGAGGTACGAGAATATGTCGGGGACATCATCGACCTTTGCTTCATCCCGTCCTTTGTGTAATGTTGATTCCATTTCGGCTGGCCCTTCAACAGCTGCCAACAATACTTGAACTGAAAGGACGTTTTCTCAAGCGATTGGTACGTGACCTTCGCTTTGTCAAACTTCCAATTCAAGCATAAAATCAAATAATTAACCACCCATTAAAGATAAAGAAAACATAACGCATAAATATCATAATTAAGTGCTGGAAATAATAAAAAAGCGAATGCTACCTTGTCTTGCTTAGTCATGCCACTTTAATTCAACCTTTCAACTTGGATGAGTTTAACACAAAATTTGTTCGTCACCTTTTGAATGGTAGACCACCGTTTTATTAAGGACACAACACTCTGCTCATTTGTATTTTGTTTATACTCATTGAAGTATTGACTAACTTTTTCTCAAAGTTGGCCGTGTTTTTGGTTCATTTCCTTGATTGCATCAACAGTACTATTCAGTCATGCAGAGATAAGTAAATTGTCTTCTGCGGGTGTGAAGTTTGCACCCTTGGAATATTTTCTTTGAGAGGGAGGCTCTACCTGGGGTGGGAGTGGAGAGTCATCCAAAGTCACGGGAGATTGTTCACCTTGACTACTATAAATGTGGTCAATTTTAGGCTCCTGAGTTAAGAGGCTGATGAAGAACATATTTTCATGCTCTTCTGAATCCATCTCTAGAAAGTTGTAAACATGTTAGACAATTAAGAACAATATTTGCAATTGATTTTGGTAGCCGATTTAGGAATCCTATGGTAACATATGACAACACTTCGCACCCTCCCTAGCATGGCTGCAACAACCGGTTGCCACTATTTATTAGTCATCCGGGCTACCATGCCATGGAGGTGTGTGCCAAAGTGTCACTTCACCCTTTTCAGATTTTCTCATCATTACAGCCGAGGGGTTAAGACAACTCAAATCCAATAACAAAATCAGTTTGCAAAGTAGAAAATAACAACATTCCTATCCACTTCCCTAAACACTTGTGTGTTTTAAATGTGGCTAAGAATGTTTTACAAATTTACATCATGTGTGAGAGAGGGGCCCAACATCAATTGGCTGCAAAACCTTACGCAAACTCTAGTTGTCTTTTGTGAAAACTATCACAAACTACAATATGGACATTCGGGTGAGGATTACTCCGCCATCTTGATGGGGCCCCACTACTTATAGACATGCAGCCTTCCCCCCCTGCCCACGAATACATACTTATTCATTAGTACCAAATACTGCAAGGGTCCCAATAAGTAGCATGCAAAACAAATAAGAACATAAAAACAAAAATTAGAAAGTTGCTCATTTAGTCCAAACTAAGTAATTCAAACCAACAACAGCTCAGTCCATGGGAACAATAAGCAAAGATACCACCAAATCAATTAATAGCAAGGTAATATCAATTTGCTCAAACCAACGAAATACCACGATCGAATTAGATATAATTTGCCGAAAGAACAAACAATTTCCACAACCCAATTGGTGCAATGTCTCATATTTAGCCATGGCATATACATTAGAGCACGTGTCCCAGGATACACAAAGAGACTAATGATTCAAATCATGAAAGGATATACATTAGAGCACAAGTCCAAGGATACACAACGTGACTAATGATTCAAGTCATGAAAGAATATAGATTAGAGCACAAGTCCAAGGTTACACAAAGAGACTAATGATTCAAATCATGAAAGAATATTTTGAATAATCTTTTCATTGGGTGAAGGAAAGAACAGTCTATTTAAATTCAGGAAACACAAACAAAGCCAATCAAAGTGAGATGTAAGAAGAAGAACAAAAATCAATTCTCCAAATCCAAACATAGATGCCTAAATTTATGTTCACAATAATAGTATTGAGTGCCCAAATACAACAAGTCCAAACTGAACACAAGTCCAACATTCAACCATGGCAGATTCAGATTTCAATGTGACCTAAATCATACAAAAAGCCAACACGCAAAAACTACTCGAAATTGCTCCAATTTGCTCAGAGAACAAACAATTTCCTCAAACATATAAGAACAATGTCTCAAATTCACCCATGGCAAATACATGCATTGAGTGATTATCCATTCAAACCCAAGAGCACCAAATAAAATGTAGGGTTCATGAATTTCAATGGCCAAGCAGAACGATTGATACATACAACCAAGAAGTTGAATAAGGAAACACATAAGAAAACCATCGCAGATACATGCATAAACGTTGTTGTGAATATGGGTCACGGATCCAAGAATATTCAAACCCTAGGGTTCTCAAATTTCAGTGGCCAAAATGACAAATACAATTCCATTTAAACTCAAAAATGTATCAGATTCAGCCACTGGAGAGAGGCTTAATGTGTTCAATTTGTACAAGAGAGGATAGAGTCCATCCATGGAGACAAGAAGAGGGAATATGTGAGAGAGAAGAGATAAATTACCAGCTAAACGGTGCGAATGGTGCAAGAAGAGAAGAGAAGCTACCGTCAATGATGGCAAACTATGTGAGAGATGGCCTCCACGAATGAGGGTAATTGAGAGTGGAAGACAGGAACACACTGGACCAACAACAAGAAATGAAGGGGATGGTCGATTGGGGATGTACAATGGTTCCCCAAAAATGGGGAACGACTGTAGCTCCCTTAAATGAAATCCCTAATTTAGGGAATGGGATGAGAGGGAGCTTTTTAGTTTCCCCAAAATTTTTTCCCTAAATTTTACAGATAACAGTAGTTTAGGCATCTGGATGGGAATGCTCTAACGTCCAAACTATTATATATATATAGTAAATATGTCACTACAACATAAATGAGTTTTTATGACGGTTTGAATATTGTGACAGTCCCCAAACCGTCACTAAAAAGTATTTTCTGTGACAGTTTGTGGAAACGTCATTAAAGGCAGCCAAGAAATTGTATTATATTCGAACGTATACATATTCACGTTCGAATGAGTCCTAGACATTTGAACATTGAGGCTACTTACGTGTGAACGTGTAAATTTTTTACACCAACATTCGAACATTAGCGATTCACATTCGAACGTTAATTAATTTAAAATTAAAGTTAGATAAGCTAACATTAAAAAAGATTGGAAATTGAAATTCAAAAGCAGTAGATATATTAAATAAAATTGTTCATTACATATAATAAAAATAAAGTATAAAATATGATAAAATTTTGTAAACAATACTCAGATCAACATGTTGGTCACAAATCATGTACTGTGGAACTCCTCAATCAATGTCTTGACCTTCCCATTTAGAATATCTGTATAATGGGTAATCTCAGTGACAGTCACTTCTATAGCCTCGATTTGTTTGCCAATCTATCAATTGATGTGCTCAATAAGATCTGAGATCACTGCATCAAGCCAAGCAGGCCGCGCATCCCTTGCAGATGTACCTGTCGCCTACTGACTAGTACTCCCAATATGGGGAGCAACGTCGGCCAGACTCAATTGGAGGTATAAGACCTACTATAGGGCCAGGCTAACGTCGAGCATGCCCCATCCCCTGTCCAATGATTCGATGGTGTGTGGTCATGTTGATGGGGCTGATCTACTCTGTCAGCCACTCCTCCGCCTGGGGTGGCACTCTACAGGCTAGTAATAGTCGGGTAATGATGACTTTGTATGGGAAGTTGTATGTGGAAACATTTCTCGCCTCGTAACGGATCCTTAAAAAATGCACAGTGGCAAGTCAATGGGCTCTCCACATGCCACTCGTATCAGGAACTGTACACGAGTCTGACTAAATGTAGCCTTATGTGGCACAGGATCCACGTTTGTTGCAACAATAAGATGCAACTTGAGGAAAAAAAAGTTGGATGCATCTAGGCGATAAACTTGGAAAGGACTACGTATCATATGCACGTGGAGTTAGAACCTTTATTGATTTTACTTGGGCCTCTGCTGATAGTCGCGGTTAGATTAAGTGTCCATGTCAAGGGTGCAAAAATATGTGCACTATAGGATTGGATGAAGTAGAAAGTCATATATTTGCAAATGATATGAATTTGGGGTATACCCGATGGGTACTACATGGTGAACCATATCAACAATCAACCGAGGTTTTCTTTGGTCATGGTATTGATTTGCGGCACATGGATGAAGATACTGAGTGGTATGACGCTAATGAGCAGGATGAGATATTGGAGGAGATGTTGTGTGACATTGAAATTGGGATGTTTATGGATGAAATAGACGAGGACGCCACAAATAACAGAGGGACTGAATTGGAGAATTTCTCTACAATTTGGAAAGATGCAAAGCGTGAGTTTGATCCTGGATGTACAAAAACATAGCAAAATGTCATTTGTTGTGCGACTGCTTCAGAATGTTTTATGCCCAAAAAAACCCTACTAGAAGAATGTTTTGTTTTGAAGTTCGTAATATTTGCATTGATTTTTTTGTTTGAGTAATGATTAGGTAATGAAGTTTTGGAAAATTTAAGTCATTTGAAACTGAAAAATGTTGTGTTTAAGTGATATTTAAAAATGAAGTTACAAGAAAATTTGAGAATTATGAGAAATTTTGGAAATTCTTAGATCTCTCAAACCCTTAGCCTATTTATTTTGAACACTAAATGATATATTTACATACAAATTAAAAAAGGCACAAGTCATATCCTTGATTGGACAAGTGATTTTTTAGTTTTGTGATACCATTACTGCTATCCATTTTGTCTTGAACTCAAAATCAAGGGCTGGCTCTTGAAGGACATCAGAGATTTTAGCCTTTGACTATCACAATCAGAATTTGGTCGAATAAATGGAATTATGCAATTAATCTTGGAAAAAGTATATAAGGTGAACTTCAAAGAACAACTTTGTTTTGGTATCCTAATTCAAAGATTAAGAAGTAAAACCAAATATCATGCTATTAGAATGAAGAAAAATGGTCGTTTTTTGAGACCTATGTTGAGGTAGATATAGAATTAGAAGCTGAAAAAAGTTGCTCGAACCCAATTGGCCTGCTTTGGTAGAGTTTTAGATAAAGCAAACCCCAAGATTTGGACTTTGGGTGGCCCTAAAGATAATGATTTGGAATGCTAAACACATCTTGTAGTTTCTTTTTTGCAAATGTTGAGTGATAAGCATGCTTATGCATTAGAAAGGCTTATTAAAGTTCTCAAAGCTTCTGTTTATATCTCCATTGGTGGCATTCATATACAGTTTAGGATGAACTGAAAATATGTTAGCATAGATTACACAAATTAGGTAAAAGATGAGTTATAAGTTATATATGGTAATGGTGAAAGTTGTTCATGCCACAGAATCAAATGGCTGAAATGATGAATGCCAAAGAGCCAGAAGGTTGCACAGATGAAGTAGCAGCAACCATATTCATGGAGGTTTTGGGACATAGGTCAGGGTATTCCAAAGGGTTGGGACACTCTGTTATGGCCGAATCTCCTAAACTGCCTGGAGTACCCAATGAGGAGTATGAACGTCTTGCTTAGAAAAATGCACAAAATAGAAAAAATGCAAATTATTACCAAAATCGACTTGAAGAGATTGAAGGTAATTTCATGGCTATGAGGGACCATATGCAGCAATATGAGGAAGGTGTAAGCAATCGAATGGCAGAAGTGGCGACAGAAATAGACTCTTAGAGAGTGACTCAAACCAGAATTCCTTAACCAGCAACATGCCAGCAGTGACTACTTTTGTTTTTTGGCTTCAACACTTTTGCTACACTTTTAATGAAGGTGTCATGGGGAGAGTGATTTACTAGTAAAACTTTTGGTCAGTTCTCTGTGGAGATTCTTCTCTTGCTGAAGAGCTTGAAGGACCTGAAGGTAAATTGCTTTCTTACTCTAGTATAAATTCTGATATAGTAACAAAGTTCAACTGTTTAATATTTTCAAAGAGTTCATCTCATAATGGTACATATTTTGTAAGGTCACGAAGGGAGGGATACTCTTGACCTCTTGATGAATGAAATAGGAGTAGTTAGACACAAGTTTAATGCTTTGTTTGCAATATATGAGTTAGTAAAAAGTACTTGATATCTTTAGAGCACTCTTGATCTCTTCGACGATAGAGACATGAATCTGAAACTAATTTTTCTGATCTTCATACAACGATAGATAGATATATGCAGTAGTATGAGGATAACAAGTTTTACAAACTGAGATACCTATAGTATATAGATTATATAGATAGTACTTGAAGAAGTCAAAGCAGGTAGCTAGCGTGCTGAGAAAGCCTAGAGAAATTCTAGCTAATGCCTTGGATTAATAAAATCTTGCTTAATAGGAGTAGTCAGACAGTAAAGTTTAATGCTTTGTTTGAAATATATGAGTTAGTAAAACAATTGGACATTAGTTGCAATCGAATTATCAAGTATTTAGCACTGGTACTTTGGAAATAAATCTTGTCACAAAAACAATGTAAAGCTTTTTGGGTTTACCTATTGCATGCTATTAAACAAGTGACTCATATCTTTATTGCATTTTATTTTTGGGTTTACCTACTGCATGCCATTAAATATGACTCATATCAGTTTAAGTATGATATTTTTGGATCTATGGGTGGTAGCTAAATTGGGCAGCAATAATTTCAGCTTAAGTAAGTGCATAATTGGTTATTTTGCTTAAATGCTTTGATTTACTAATAAGGCTTTTCTCAAACTAGAATATAGTGTTGTAGAGCAAAATATTGAAATATAAATTTTGGCTAATTGTATGACGTTATAGTTGGAATAATGAAAAAAGTTACTGCTACTATATATACACAGTGTTATTGTAAAGTGCGAGGCAGATATGGAACTAAATTGGAATTCCATGGGAGGTGGTACTCGAGATGTTGTTCATGGCCCAGTGAACAGTAATGTACAGAAACATACAGCTTCAAATTCCATCACAATATGGAATAACAGTGCACCAAATTTTCAGCTTCTATATTACTGACATGCAATAAATCAATTGGCTCAACATTTGAATATGAACCACAAATAAATCCCACCAGCTAAAACAGGAAAAATGAGACATGCGTTTTTAGATGTTTGACGCATTTTTGTAGCCTTTTTTAGGGTGAAAGAAACTTAATTCATTTTGTACTTGTTTGGCCATTTTTTGTACTTCATGATGCAGGATGTAATGAAACTTTGACTTTATTAACTAATTTTGATTATATTCTATGTTGGTGGTTATGCATGAATGCATGCTTTGGTCTTATTTTATGCCATTGTTGTGTATTACAATAGGTTAATTCAGATTCTAAGGGCAATGCTGATTTGGTTGTGCTAGCAAAGACCCCAAACAACTCTCATTCAAATGGACAAGATTTTCTCTGTGCAATTCCATACATGTACATGTAGATCAGAACATAGGATTGTTGGCATGTTAAAAATCCAAGTATTTTCTAAATTTGTGGGACTGCTAAACTAAGTTATAAACTCATCTTTGAAAGAGACATTTCTGGCTGCCTTCAATGACAAATACTGCTTTCAGTTTATATATAGTGTGTAAAGTCTTCAATTGCATTAGGTTATTTTCCATCATTGATATATTAATGGACAATATGCCATTGTGTGCAATGATAATATATATATATATATACACATACATGACTTTAATATATAGGGTGTGAAAACTGTATCATGTGCAAAACCAGATGTAGTCATACAAAACTATGACCAAATTGATCAGACATATATACAAACCCAATGGATCAGAGATTAAAAAGTAAGAAATAGGGACCAATTAGTTCAACAAAGTGTCAAACCTTGAATCTTTATGGTGCCAAATTGATTTATAATATTCCATCCAGCCCTAGCTCTGCTACTAATGAATCACCAACCATAATTGGTTTTCCAAATTTGATGAATGAGGGCGAAATTCGCTACGAAGGAAAACAATTCGCCGGTTAATTGATTTCTCAAAATGCCGAAAAACCCCAAATTTGGGAATACCCCAACAAGAATGAATCTATAATTTCTCAAAGCGCCAGAAATGGGTTATTGCATCACATACCACTAAGTGAATCCAACAGCACAAAAACTGCAGCTAACTTCAACGGCGGATCTCAACTCACTGATACGATTTGGGTTTTTCTGATGAACAAGATCCTCGCAGCTAATGCGTGTGATTTTACAGCAAAAATTTCAATTTCGAGGTACACATCTGCGGTAGCAACCGAGGTTATTTTTCACGGCGTGTAAATCGACGGTAATAGGGGTCATATATTTGGCGGTGCCATTGCAGCGAAAAATCCATCTAGTGTCATGCGAAATTTATGGCGTGCTACTTGCGTGGAAAAAACCGTAGCTTTATCATATTAACCATAGTTTTGTTCCTTTTTGCGGCAACTATTCATCGTATCAAAAAGGCTATTATGTTGTAGTAATCAGTCCAGCTATCATTTTTCTTGTGATAAACAAAGTAGTGTTCGTACTTTCAAATTCCAACTATTATTTTCAAATAAGAATGTATGCATGTATGATGATGTATGCATCTTTATATGCGCGCGAGCTCGATAGTTTTAAACCATCTGAGTAGTAACTAAAATAGAACTAAAGAGATGATATATCATCTGAGCTCAGAATGTTAATTATCATAAGCTCCTATAATATATATATATATATATATATATATATATAGCTCTACGAACATTTTAATACCTAGCACTATATTTTCATGCACCCTATATATGCATATGTACTGAGTAGTCATGACTACAACACAATTGCTTTTTAGTGATAGTTGAAAAATTGTGACAGTTCCCAAACCGTCACTGAAAAGCCTAGCTTTTCTGTGATGGTTTCTAGAAACCGTCACTAAAGACAGATGATATTTTTTTGATGTTCCAACGTATGAGAAATTTACGTTCGAACATCACATATACTTTCGACCATTGTGGCTACTTACGTGCGAACATGAAATGTTTTGGTGCCAACGTTCGAACTAATAATTAATGTTTGAACGTAATGTTTCATGCCAACATTCGAATGTCAATTACTGACATTCGAACGTTAGTTGTAAATTTAAATTAAATATGACTCTAATTTAAAAATTATGTGATTTTTATAATGCATAATTTGTGAACAAGTCTACAAAATTGATTTTTATATATTTATATATACACAATTTGTAATATATAAATATATATTTATGTTTATATATATTTGAAGTGTAGTGATTTAGAATTAAAGATGGAGAATATAACATTAAAGAAGATTGAGAATTGAAATTAAAAAACCATAGAAATATTAAATAATATTTTTCTCTACATATAATAAAATCAAAATACAAAATATGATCGAATTTCTTAAACAACACTCAGATGATAGCGTTGTTCACGAAATTCGAACTTCGTACCTTCCCAGTCAAGATATCAACCTTGTTGTTGATGATACCTACACAATGGGCGATCTCGGCTACAGACGCCTTTATAGCCGCGAGCGATCGATCGATCTTACGATCGCTATGCGCAGTCAGCTATCAGATCACAGCATCAACCCAAGTAGGCTGGGCATCTCCCGCAGATGTACTTCGTGGTTGCTGACTACTACCCCCCACATGACCTGGCTCAGGCTGCCGTCGCAGGAACTAGATCCTCTACAGGGGGTTTCTGATGTCCCCTTGCCTGTCCAATGCTACGTCGATGCATGGTCACATCAAGGGGGCTCTTCTGATATTTGACCCACTTCTCTAGCTGGCTCGGCACTCCCCATGCAAGTAATAGCCGGTTAATCAGGACATTGTATGAGAGATTATCCGAGGAGATGATGCTCGCCTCTTAACGGATCCACTCAAAGATGTGCAGTGGCAAATCTTTGGGATCTCCACGTGCCACTCGTATAAAAAACTATGCTTAAAGCCAACTAAATGTGGTTTTTTGTGTTACATGATCCACGTTTGTTGCAACAATAAGGAGCAACATGTGGAAGAAAGGTAGCAGATGGTTTTGGTTGAAGGTGTTCTTCCTCTCGATCTGCATGCGGTCCCTCCCGGTGAGGATGTAGAAATCCTCGTCTCGATCATCATCCCGAGCCTTAAGGCCAGTATCCTCAGCCTCTGACCGGTCTACATCTCTGGCTGATGCAGGCTCAAATGGGCGGCCAGTAAATGATGAAGAAGTGCCTACATCCTCACGGGGTGTAGCGTTTGTAGATGTCTCAACTCCTCTTCGAATCCCAAGGTGCTCGGCGATGACATCTGGTAAAATCTCAATGTAAACACCACGTACAGTCATGGTGTGAGATGAAGAATCCTGAAGCATGTCACACATCCCCATATAGAACTCTTGAACCATTGAGGGATATACCTTCCCCCTCAATATGCAGATATTTCTCCAGCCTCTATTGACGAAAACATCTCTTAGGTTCATTTGCTCCCATATGAGTTTGTCAAACTTATTAATCAGGATCTCTCGCTCTACCATAACAGTACGAGCCCTGATACGAGCAGTGTCCTAAGTGGCTCATTCCCTCCCTTGTTTCCTAGTATGCAGAGCATGAGCCATATCCTGAAAATAGAAAAGGAAAAAAAATTATTTACATTGATGCATTTTTTGTGTTAATTTTAAGCTGCTCTGCATTAATGTTCGAACATAATAAAATAAATGTTCAAACGTTAAGATAAAACGTTCGGACATGAATCTTTTACGTTCACACGTAAAACACATACTCGTGAACGTATAACATACACGTTCAAACGTAAGAAATAAATAAACTTAAATGACGTACGTTTGGATGTTTATGTTATACATTCGAATGTATGGGTTTTACGTGCAAACGTAAATGATACACATTTAAACGTTCAAGCATAAATAAATTTAAAAGGTAGGACGTTCGGATGTTATAATTAAACATTTGGATGAAATTTATGAAAAATAACGTCCGAATATAAAACAATACACGTTCAAACATAGAAGCCTTAACGACTATGTAATTGAAACATCGTATGTTCGAACGTCTTGGTGAAACGTTCAAACGTTACGACACAAAATAGCTAAGTCGACTCAGCCATTATTGAAATCTCGAAAATCAATCTACAAGCTTCTAAATGCCGAAATGCCACCGTAGAAATGAAGTATACACTTCAAGAAACTTTTCTACGGTGACTATTTGGCCAATGGCAAGCCGTGGTTGTCGGAAAATGGAGTTGAAAATCCGGCCACAACTTGGCCAGTTTTAAACAAAACCGAACCCAAATCTCAAATAAAACACATATTATTTGATTAAAAGATGAATGCCTACCTTTTAGTGATGGTTGTAGCGGAGTTTGACGGCGAAGGCGACGGAGGAGGGGCAGCATGCAAACGGGAACGAAGTTAGATAACGGTGAAAATGAAGTTTTACTATTCTGTTTTGGCCTTATATACATGAAACGTTCGAACGTAATTCTTAGTATGTTCGAACATTTTTCGATTTAGTTTTCAAAATATTGACTATAATATATTATATTATTAATATATATGTTATATATTATAATGTATACTATAACATATAGCATACTATATATAATATTATATTATAATATATATAGTATATTATAGTGTATATATATACTGTGTATTATATATATAATGTATTATATAGTATATTATATATATACTGTACTATTTATATTGACTATAATATATTATATTATTAATATTAGTTATATATTATAATGTATAGTACTATAACATATAGCATACTATACATAATATTATATTATACATGTGATTTTATGATTATTGTTTGTGAATTTTTTAAATAGTTTGTGATTATTGTTTGTGAATTTTGTGAGTTTATGGTGTTCATTGATGAATTAATATGTGTAGAAATATTGCTGTGGGAATATTGTTGTTGTTGTGATATGGATTTGAAATATTGTGATTATTTTTTGTGAATTTTTATTGAATATGTTTTAACATGAAAATTATAAGTTTAGGATCTTAATTTAAGTAATGATTAAAGACGGTGCTGGCCATTGGATTAGTAAATAGCAAGGCAGTTTTAGTGGGAGAATCGATCCCTTTTGTTTTCAAAGTAATGTTCAAACATCCTCCATGTTTGGTTACAAGTAATAAATATATAGAGGACTGACTAGCTAGCTAGCTTGGTAATCACGTTGTAGTTGCGTACCTTCATTTTTTTGTGTTTGAGCTATGAAGTGGGTTGTACATATCTTCAGACATCGATATAGGTGTCCATTAAGTGAGTCCCAACTGTACGGGCCTCTACTGATAGTCATGGTTACATTAAGTGCTCATGTCGATGGTGTAAAAATTTGTATGCGATAGGGTTGAATGAAGTTGAAAGTCATATATTTGTGAACGGTATGGATCGGGGTTGGATGAAATTGAAAGTCATATATTTGGATGAAGTTGAAAGTTATACAAATTATGTCCCTCAGATGATGTGATTCCAGAAAATCATTATATATATATAATGCACTATATATATACTATGTAGTGTATTATATATATATATATATATATATAAGTTTTGTTGTTAGCTTTATTAATTATATATTATTGATTCATATATATAGTATAGTATATATACTATATTATTATGTTTTCATTTAAAGTATTATGCTATCATATTATTATATATATATATATATAAAATATAGTATATTATTTATTATATATAGTATACTATATATAGTCCAGATTACTCACATTGGCATCCACCTCTCATAATCCTAAAAATGAATATTTTTCTCCAACATATTCACAAGTGATTGGATATGATGCCCAAATACACACCTTGAGTAAATAATAATTTAATAAGTAACAAAGAATATCTCGAACAAGTGGGTTATATGAAAGAAGAAATAGTGACAAAAAGTTAGTATTTTCTCAACTTTTCAAAAAAAAAAAAAACAGAGATTATATTGAAGAGAAATATTATGAGTATCTAGAAACAATACATATATATAACTCTTATATTAACAAAGTAACGTTCGAACTTTAATAATGTATTTCGGCTGGATTTTTTTATATATGTGATGATCTTTCCACGTTCGAACATTAATGGAGGTGTATGAGAGTTCATTTTCATGTTCAAATGTACAATTATAATACTGAGAACACAAGAAGAAAGATGTGGAAAATAAAAGTGCAGGAAATTTTCCACTTGATTTTGGTATCTCTGTGATGATCTGAACGTTCGAACGTTGAAATTTTACGTTCGAATGTTAGTTGATGAAAATCACTGGGAATTTATAATCGTTCGAATGCCAAATTTATTAATGCTCAAACATGAAAATAAAAGTGCGGAAAATTTCCCGCTCGATTTAGGTATCTCTGTGATGATCTGAACGTTCGGACGTTGAAATTTTATATTCGAACATTAGTCAATGAAAATCACTAGGAATTTATAAATGTTTGAATGCCTAATTTTTTAATGTTTGAACATGAAAATAAAAGTGCGGGAAATTTCCCGCTCGATTTCGTGCTCTGTCATAGGAAGATACGTTTGAACGTGTATAGAAAACGTCCGAATGTTTTTCGCAAAAAATTTAACCGAGTTTTTTAACGTTCGAACGTTATCTAAATGTACGTGTTATTAGTAGATAAATGTTTTTAGAAATAGACAAAAATTGGATGCGTCTGGGCAATAGACTTGGAAAGGATTACGTATCCTATGCGCGTGGAGTAAGAACTTTCAATGATTTTGCACGAGCCTCTGCTGATAGTCGTGGTTACATTAAGTGTCCATGTCAAGGGTTTAAAAATTTGTGTGCGATAGGGTTGGATGAAGTAGAAAGTCATGTATTTGTAAACGGTATGGATCTGGGGTATACCCAATGGGTACTACATAGTGAGCCGTATGAATAGTCAGCATATGTATTGGTCGATCATCATAATTATTTGCGGCACATGGATGATGATTATGAGCAGGATGAGATGAAGGAGATGTTGGGTGACATTAGAGCAGGGATGTTTATGGATGAGGTTGACGACAATGCCTCAAGTGGCAGAGGGACTGATTGTGAAAATTTCACTTCAATGTGGGAAGATGCAAAGCGCGAGCTTTCTCCAGGTTGTACAAAACATTCCAAAATGTCGTTTATTGTGTGATTTCTTCACATTAAGTCATTGTGTGAGATGTCGAAGAAAGCAATAAACATGATATTGGACTTATTTAATGAGGTGCTTTCCGAAGGGTCTGCATTGCCCAATAACTTTTATGAAGCGAAACAATTGAGAAAAAGATTAGGATTTGAGTACAACATGCATGCAAGAATGATTGTGTTTTGTTCTGGAAAGAGAACGAGGAGAAACAAGCATGTCCTATATGTGGAGAACCACGGTGGAAGGGTAAGAAAAATGTACCGGTTAAGGTATTGCGGTATTTCCTTTGAGACCTAAGTTGCAAAGACTATATATGTTACAAGCATGTCCTGTAACATATGTCTTTAAATGTGATTGGTGGAATCTAGGCAGTGTTCAGGTTTCGATACATAGAGATAATCACTTTACGAGTGTCAATACTGCATCTAAATGGTACGAAGATGATCCATTCGTATTGGCTTGTCAAGCTATCCAAGTCTATTACTTGATTGATCCAATAAAAACTGCTGATGAAAATAGTGGAGAGATAACTTGGCGAGTCGTACAAAAATTTGTCCCTCGAAATATATATGAAGCAAGAACGAGTGCAGATTACGAGAATAGTGGATTTGAAGATGACACTCCGATTGTAGAGGCATACTAGGAAGATGGAAAGGGTATTAACTTGTTTGTTGACCTCAGTGCACTCGAGTTGCTCCCCTTGTGTAGAGATGATGTCCCACCTGTCCATCTCGACCTGTCCGTATTAAATGTTCATTTAATTCAAGTAAGTAAGGAGGAAGAAAATTAGAAGAAAATTAGAAGATGAAGACAAACCAGAATGTGGCCAGGAGGTGGATAAGAAGGATGAAGAAGAGGTGCATGATGATGATGAAGATCTTATTGAAGGAGATTCTGAAACAAGTATGGACAATACATCTGAAGATGAAGAATAAAAGTACTAAATATTTTATTCATATAAGTGACTATAAAATATTTTGAATTTTCATAATTTCTTCTAATAAATTTTCTTTGAAATAATTAATTATTTTCAAGAATGCCGCCAAAACGACAACGAAGAAATGTGCCTCTGCCAAGTTCAAATCCCAAACCCATTAATGACTCCCCACTCGAGAAATCTGCTCCTGAAGATCAAGTTAACACACAAGAGAACAATAGCCAATCGACACCCACTAGTAAGGAAATATGGTCATTGATAATTAATTATATTGTTAATACTTTTGTCTCGATAACTAAATAACTATAATTATACTATCTATTATCATGTACTTGATGCATCTGCACGTCGCGGTCGTGGCTATACACATGTGAAAAAATAGAAGGCACGGATAACTCAAGATCACTATTCCTAATAATTCCACTGGAGGAGTGTATGATAGTGCAACAACGCTTTTCTCCTATATTGGCACAGTAGTTCGAGCTTATACTCTATTTTATGTGCGCTCATGGCGAGATGTTCCAAATGAGATTAAGGAGCACATTAAAATTCGTGTGCTAGTGAATTTACTTTGAGAGTACATTTTTTTTACCTAGATTAGTATATCATATTTTTGACATAATTCACTTGTTAGGATGAATTCGACCTCGACTTTTGCTGTAGCGAGGATTTGAGAACTGTGAATGAGTTGATGGCTACACTATTCCGACGTCACAAGAGACGATATCGTGACCACTTCAAGAAGTTTGAGACGTTGGAAGAGGCTGCGCAGTCTCCTTTCTAGCAGATGATGTTAGATGATTGGAGAAAGTGTTGTAATCTTTTCGTATCTCTAGATTATCAGGTATTTTACATTTATATATTTTTATTATTTACATTCTTATTTGTTCTATATATTATATGTATATATATTATATTTAACATTCTTAATATATTTTGTGGCACTTGAGTTCTACAAATGCACAAAGTAGATCCGCTCTGAATGTCCACCATCGTGCCGGTTCAAGGTCATTCCACCGTCTTACTGAAAAAATGATAATTAAAAAATTATAGAATTAATTTATTTTTCTGATATTCTTTTATTTAAGTACTAACATTATCTTTTCAAAAATTGCTAATTTCGCTTTGTTAGAAACGTGATGATTCTGAAAACTTTTCTCTCATTCATGTCTATGCTGCTGCTCACACTAATGCGCATAGTGAGTAGATGGATCCTGTCGCTCTAGATAATTATGTCAGCAATGTTAATTTTGTTAAATAAATTATGTAACATGCGAATCATTTATTGAATATTTCTATTTCTTTTAATACATTACTTATTAATGATCATTACCTTTCAAATTGTAGGAAAAAATGATGGAGATGCAGGCGGCTTATGGGGAATCCTCTCCTAGTGACATAGACATATTCACGTAAGTGCTCGAGCCACAGTCTAGTATGGCATGAGGTTTGGGATGATCTATCAAGCATAGATGTTCATCCTCCTCAACCTCATCGACTTCACAAATTATTAATTTTACCAAAGATTTAGAAGATGCATAGCGTGAGAATGAGTATATTAGGTCGAGACATTAAGAGTTAGAGTCTCTCTTAGAACGATAGTCTCATTTAGAGACGCGATTACAGGACCAACAGAGAGACCAGGAGGAAAGAATACACAGTGAAGTCCAAGAGAAAGTGCAATGGGAAATGATGGTGCAAACGGAGCGTGTTATGTCCTTACAACAGAATTGCGGTGGGCGAGGAAAAAAATAAATAAATTTTATCAGTAGTGGTGGCTAGTTTTAATATCTAATTTTAAAATTTTATAAGACATGTTATTTGTTAATTGATGGTATGTAATATAATACAATTGGTATGCTTTTAAATTTTATGAAATTAGTATTTCTAATCTGTACATTCGAATATAAAGTAAAAACTTTTGAACGTTGGTTCACATTCGAACCAACGTTCGAACGTGAATATATAAAATTGTATAGTAACATTCGAACGTAGGTCTCTACGTTCGAACGTACTGACCCTCAAATGAACAAAACGTTCGAATGATTAAACGATTAACGTTCGAATAAATCTCTGAACGTACCACTTGCATTCGAACGCTCCTTCGTTTACATTTGAAATAATGTCCGAACGTTAAACCCGTTATGTTTGAACATTGGTCTGTTAACGTTCGAACAAAAATTTGAACATTTATTATAATTAACATTCAGACGCATAAATTTTTGAACGTAAATATGATACGTTCGAACTATAATCAACGAACGTCAACTTCTCTTATTCGAATGCCAATCGGTCGGGTTGCCGTTCAAACGTTCAATTGGACGTCCGAATGTTACTTTCTGTGACAGTTCTCAACCATCACAAAAAAAGGAAACGTATGAACGTTCAACCATATGGAACACCTCCAACTGTTACTAAAATTTTTTTTTGTGACGGTTCAACAGTAAACCATCACCAATTGTTTTCTGTGATGCACATTAGGTGGCGGTCGTGGTGACGGTTTAAACTGTCACCAAATATCTCTAGTGACATTTTGGCATTTTTGGTTGACGATTTCCTCTGTCACAAAAGATAAATTTTGTTGTAGTGCATGGATATGTGCATGCTTGTTTATGTAACAGACAGAGAGATTCTAGATACTAAAATTAGAAGCCATATATATACATATATATATATATATATTGTTCAATATTCAACCGTTAGACTTTCTTTTCTGAATTAACATCATAAAACTACATATTAAGTGACTGCATGCGATGGTCACACCTTTCCTATCTTGAGATAAAAAGCTGCAACTTAGAAATCATGCATTAATATAGCATTCAGCACTCGTACATAATATTACACCCATAATATATAATAGACAACAAGAAAATAGATGATCTACTTGAGGTATCCATGTTTCTCGACCCTGTCAATAAGGTTTTCCATCTCTTGTTTATCAATGAACCCATCTTTGTTTCCATCAGCATGGAGGAGTTCCCAAAAAGCTCTACAGGCAGGAAAGTTTGATCCAAGAACTTCGAATGCCGCTTTCAGCTCGTCCCTTGAGAGTTTTCCATCACCATTTTTGTCACACCTGTTGAAAACATCCATTAGATCTTTTCTTGTATAGGGAACACTTCTTGGCTGATCATGTCCATATATGTTCACTAGTACTTCTCGACACATTTTCGATGCAATGAGGTTAGAGATCGATCGAGCCGCATTGATTTATATATAGAGATGATCATGTGGGTAGCTCCAATATTATCTTAGTTTTATTCCACTTATCTTCATAGCTGTACACAACTTTATTCTATCATATAAATAAACCAAAATTATAGAATAAAGATCCTCATACAATCCATTTTACGAACATGTTACTGCTGATAAGATTATGAGAAGTACAAGGATTTGCACAGAAAGTTTTTACTGCCGTATATTGAAGAAATATTCACACACACATTACAATAGTTGATCACTCAATTAAATACACATTTGCAGAAACTATTTTAGGAAAGAAATAAATACACATGTGCAGAAACTATTTTAGGAAAGAAATAAACCTAGCTGTTACAGAGTGATATGCAGGAATTAAATATGGTGATATGCGCTTGATTCAAGGCTGAGAATCTGCCTCCTTGGTCTGATGCTTGATTGAAGGAATTTACTTGATTTCCTTTATACGCCCCCGCAAGATTGAGGTGCCATCGGCCAAACCAATCTTGTTCCTTAGAATTTCCGTTCGTTGCCTTGAAAGAGCTTTGGTAAGAAGATCAGCTAGCTGGTCCTGGGTGTTAACATGATGAACATCGAGAAGCCCCCGTTGAACCATATCTCGAACAAAATGAAGATCAATCTGAATGTGTTTCATTCGAGAGTGTTGGACAGGGTTAAAACTGAGATGGGTGGCTCCCAAGTTATCACAGAACAGCTTTGGTGGTCGTCTGAGTGGTAAGCCAAGTTCTTTGAATAATGAGATGAGCCAGGTAGTTTCGGAAGCTGCATTTGCAAGGGCTCGATACTCGGCTTCAGTGGATGATCGTGCTACTGCCCTTTGTTTTTTTGAACTCCAAGAGATGGGATTTTTACCAAGAAAACTGATATAGGCTGAGGTTGAGGTCCGATCATCATAGTTTCCGGCCCAATCCGCATCAGAATAAGTAGAGAGATCAAAACTGGAATTTTTTCTGATATGAATACCATAAAAAATGGTGTGCTTCAAATAGCGAAGAAGTCGCTTGGCAGCTGTCCAATGTGTCACCATTGGTTTGTGCATAAACTGTGAAAGTTTATTGACTGAGAAGGAGATGTCAGGGCGAGTGAGAGACAAGTACTGAAGTGCTCCAACAACACTTCTAAACTCGGTACTGTCAGTGGAAGATGTGCCATCAACTAATTGAAGAGAAATGCTGGTTGACAGGGGAGTAGACACATCTTTAGCACCAGCCATGTTTGTTTTGGATAAGAGATCACGGATGTACTTATGTTGAGACAAGAAAATACCAGATGTTGTGGGAATGACTTCCATTCCCAAGAAAAAATGTAACTGCCCCAAGTCCTTTAAGGAGAAACGATCACCAAGTACATCCGTGATCTCTTATCCAAAACAAACATGGCTGGTGCTAAAGATGTGTCTACTCCCCTGTCAACCAGCATTTCTCTTCAATTACAGTTTGGTGATGGGAGAACTAGTTCCCAGGTACCGTGCTACATGAGGGCAGTGAGTTCATCTGACATGGCTTGTCTCCAGTGAGGTTCACGGATTGCTTGTCCCACACAAGTGGGTTCAATACATGGTTGGAGAGGGTGCTTGGTGACAGAGTTGAACTGTTTAGGTTTGTGAATATTATTCATTGACCGAGTGGTCATTGTGTGGGTGCGGTTGATATTGTCAAGATTGGAGGCCAAGTGAGAGTCAGCAGGAGCAGTGGTGATTTGTGTGACTTGAGTGGTGCGTGAATTGGAGGGAGAAGATGCATGCTCATTTACGGAAGAAAAATTAGGGCAAGCATGTGAAAAAGAATCATTTCGAAGATTAGAGGAAGTGTGAAGAGATTGGTTACCTGTAGATGATGCGAAAATGGTGTCGGTTCCCGTTGATGCTGGCGGCGGTTCCGGCAGAGACGAACCAAGAGTGGATGACCCAGGTGTTGCGGATGAGTGGGTTTGCACGAGAGACTCTGTTTCGGCAGAACGAAAATGAGGATGTGTTTGATCCTCAGCAAAGACGACGTGGCGAGACAAGTAGAGTTTATGGGCTTTCGGGTCAAAGCACTTATATGCGTTCTGTGTTGAGGAATAGCCCAGGAAAAGACAGGGAACAGCTTTGGGCTGGAGCTTGTTTGAGTTGTATGGCTTGGTGTAGGGGAAACATAGATATCCGAATTTTTTGAGTTTGAGATAGTTCGGTTTCTGATGAAACAGGGCCTCAAATGGAGATTTGTTATGTAAAATGGATGTGGGTTGGTGATTTATAAGATAGGCTGCGGTGGAAAAAGCATGAGGCCAAAAGGATAATGATAAAGAGGCATCAGTTAAAAGGGTAAGGCCCGTTTCGACCAAATGACGATGACGACGCTCGGAGACACCATTTTGTTGTGGTGTATGAGGAGCGGTGGTGTAATGACTTATGCCATGAATGGAAAAATAATTTTTTAAGGCAATAAATTCACCACCATTATCCGAATAAATACTTTTGATTTTTGATTGAAAACGATTTTCAACAAGATGTTTGAATTTTGGAAAAATAGCACTAACTCCAGATTTGGTTTCCATAGGATAGAACCAAATATATTTGGTGAAGTGATCAACAAAAATCAAATAGTATCGTGATCCGTCAATACCAATAGTTTGTGAGGGACCCCAAACATCGGTGTAAATTAAATCAAGAGGTGCTTGACTTTGAAGACTAGTGGATCGAAAAGGTTGTTTGTGTGCTTTATTGATAGAACAAGAGGTACAAAGACTAGAGCTAGGCCCTTCTTGTATTATTGGAAGAGAAAAATTGGTAACAAGATGATGAACAATTTTTTGAGATGGATGTCCAAGACGCCGGTGCCATCCATCTATAGAGGTTCGTTCATGCACGTTTGCAACCATTTTCGATGAAGATTTCACCATGGATTCCGGGAAGGTGTAGACACCATTTTCACATGCACCTTTTAGTAGAACCGCCCCCGTGATCTGATCCTTAACAAGAAAAAACAAAGGGTGAAATTCAACAAAAGCATTATTTTGGTTGGTGAAATGATGCACAGAAATGAGATTTTTGCGGATATTTGGAACACAAAGGGTGTCTTTAAAATGAAAGATGCGATTAGGGGAATGAAGAACCAGAGAACCAATGTGTGAAACAGGCAAACCTGAACCGTCACCTATGACAACTTCATCAGTACCATCATATTCATAGTGGACTGATAGATTTGCCAGGTCACCAGTAATATTGTGTGAAGCCCCTGAATCAAGCAGCCATTTGGTGTCCGTGGCAGGAGAAGTGGTGACATAATTGGCAGTGGGTTCAGCACGTTGAAGCCGAGAACAGTTTTTGGCTGTGTGACCCACTTCATCGCATAACTGGCATTTGGGTGTATACCTTCGATGACCATTGGGCTTGAAATTTTTTTTGTTGTCTTTTGGGCCGCTAGACGGGCCTGAGTTAGGTTTTGAGAAACCATTTTGACGACCAGCCCCTTGTTTGGAAGAACCCTTGAAGCTATGTGCACCAGATGAAGATCCGGAGCGGCGATTCGTGTAGTTGGCGGAAGCTACCAATTGTTGAGTGGTGGCATCAAGTCGACGAAGGTAGGCGTCGTGTCCAACAAGGAGATCGTGTAGTTCCTTAAACGTGAGTGGCTTTTCCCGAGCACGAATGGGTGCGGCGATTTCGCGAAAATCACTTCCCAGTCCATTGAGGATGTACAAAGTGAGATCATCTTCGGAAATGGGATGATAAATCAGAGAGATTTCGTCGGCAAGAGCTTTAACAGTATGTAAGTACTTTTGAACCTTGTTATTTCCTTTCTTGATCATAGTAAGCTCCTCCTTTAATTGCATTGCCCTAGTCCGAGATTTACTCGCATACAGAGTGTGCAATTTGGTCCATGCTTGGTGAGATGTTTTGGCAGCGGAAATAAAGGGAGTGATTGTGGTGGTGGTAGAAGCCAAGATGGCACTGAGAATCAGTTTATCTTGTCTTATCCAATGAGTTTTATGGAGATTGGAAATGGATGAATCAGTGATGGGAGGGCATGGATTATCACCGGTGACATAATCAAGTAGATTATAGCCAATAAGAAGAGCTTCAAACTGGGCACGCCATTGAGGGAAGGTTGAGGGTGTGAGTTTTTCATTTATTTGGGCAGTAATATTGAGGGCAATGAGAGGAATCTCGGTTGGGGATGGTGGGTTTGAGACTGGGTTGCGAGTGTTTGCAGAGGTGGGGATCGAATTCTCGTGGGAGGGTGGCTCGGATGATACCATGATAAGATTATGAGAAGTACAAGGATTTGCACAGAAAGTTTTTACTGCCGTATATTGAAGAAATATTCACACACACATTACAATAGTTGATCACTCAATTAAATACACATTTGCAGAAACTATTTTAGGAAAGAAATAAATACACATGTGCAGAAACTATTTTAGGAAAGAAATAAACCTAGCTGTTACAGAGTGATATGCAGGAATTAAATATGGTGATATGCGCTTGATTCAAGGCTGAGAATCTGCCTCCTTGGTCTGATGCTTGATTGAAGGAATTTGCTTGATTTCCTTTATAACTGCCACTGCCTAGAAAATATTGAAGTTTCATTCATTTCAATTCCAAGATTTACATAAATATTGTTCTTCATTTCAACAAATTTGTAAATGCCCTCTATTTGTCTAACTGATAAGTCATCATCATCCTTTTTTTATGCATGATTAACGATTATGTAAATAGATCATAATAAATTTTAATTACCATGCAGCCCATTATTTGCAATTATTATTGTTGCATGTACTACTTATTCTCCGGTCAATTATAAACGTAGTCATGGACCACGGCATCGATTGATTATGATCAATAAACTCTAATGGATCAGACCTTCCATTGGAGTTTGTCGAGATGCTTTTCTACATGCACAAGTATTAAGGTGTCGATCTCTAGAATCATTTTATTTGGCAAATGATCGAGAATCTAATTCTGTAGGCGTCATCGTAGAAAGATTCTAATGACCACTCTTGAAACTATCTAGCTGGGTTTCTTTTATGAGTCGTGCTACACCCACCGAAGGTGTAGTCCGAAGATGGGTCCCAGTAAGGTTATTTGAAATTTATTTATTTATTTATTCAATTCATTTGTTTTTTAAAAATTCACAACATCATTCTTCTTTAGTCGCTAAATAAAAAAAATATAATTTTGGAGACCATTTGCATGTCGGGGAATGTAGCATATTATTCTTCTTTTATTTTTTATTTCTTAAATTTGGAGGGAAGTTATAATACATGACGCCTTTCCACTAAATATTAGTCGTATTAAACGCACTCTTCAACGTTCAATGATTCTAACTAGCTTTTGAAAAAGGAAAATAAAAAGAGTGAAGAATTGTAGTAGCTAGTAGACCCCACAAAACTTTAATATCATGTCAAACAAGCAGAATCAAATTCCAATGTAGCAAGGGTGGATAAGCCTTTCTATCTGCGTCGATCTGTTGTGGCCCAGGACTACTATCACTTTACTTGCTTCGTTTTTGGATAAGGTGTAACGTCCCGGTCCCGCACGAGTCGGAGAGTTACTTCCTAGCACTTAAACTCACATTTCAACAATATAAAAAATAGACTCCAAATTCCCAATATCATTTAAAAAATTCGATTCAATCTAATTTTTTCAATATAACCAATTTTCCAAAATGCTAAGTCATCACAACACAATAAAATTTCTTAATAAAATACGACAATACTCATAAAAAACTTTCCATGCGTGAACCACTACACTTAAATCATCTCACCCAATGCCTCATAATCTTGATCCTCAGCTGAACCATCATAATATCCGAAAAAATATTGTGGAGATAAGGGGGTGAGTTATCAACAACTCAGTAAGCAGAGAGCATATAATAGCATGTAAACATGAGCATTTATAAAGTTCAGTATGCAGAACAAGACATTTACTTTCAGAATGCAGAAACAACAAATTTTCTTTTAGAATGCAGAAACAACATATTTTCTTTCAGAATGCATAAACAAAACTTGTTATAAAACATTAGAGCGAAATTTTCAAAAAAACAAACTTGTTCCCAAAAAGAAAATCCATTGGCATTTCCAAACTGAAACATTATAATCATATCATCTCTTAGCATCACATCGGGACAAATACCATGTTTAACCCCTGTGGTAGGGTTATAAACCACCATTATACCCGTGGCTGGGCCATATTCCATGTTTCACCCCCGTGGTAGGGTTATAAACCACCACTATACCCGTGGCTGGGCCTTAACAGAAAACAGAACATATATCATTGGAATCAGATCACCATCATATACAGAATCAGAACTTCATGCCAAGGTTTTCAGATGACACATCATATCAAAACAAAATACTTAATAGCTTTAGATCACTTCACATGTTCGAGATAAACAGAATCAAAACATTATCATTTGTTCATAACAAAACTTTTAGATTTTCATATTGGCTCTTTTGCATAGTTCAGAAACAAAATATACAAAACTAGCTCATGTCTATACCAGTCATGACAGAAAAACACTTTCTCTTATATAGAATTTATGCATATGTAGAATAAACATCTGAGGTCGTATTCATAGTTCTTTTAAAAAACAAACATGCTTATTTTCAAAGTCAACCTCATTTAATTTCTTTTATACAAAACTAGTATATGAACCCCGCTTACCTGGACAACTTAGCTTTTCAGAATTTTTCTCAAAAATGTCGAGTCGACTATAAATCTTCACCTATAAAATAATCACATAATTTCCGTAAGTTTTCAATCAATCACGGATTTCGATATTTAAGCCTAACCTTCTAAAATAACCTATTTTAATTTCTCAAAATCAATAATTCTCATAATCTCAAAATATATCATCACTTTCTAAGATCAACAATGTCCATTTAATAACTTCGACTAAAACACTAAAAAGCTAACTTATTAACTATTGAAGTGTAACTATAAAATCTGTTACTAGATAATATAATTAGACCAAAATATTTTAAATTATGCATGAACAATATAATAAACTAGATCCTAGTAAAAAACTACAACGTTATCAATTATTCTTTTGAAAGGAAATAACAAATTTAAAGCACTTTAGAAACATTTTTTTAATAATATAAAATAAGATGAAACTCCCATAACATTAACATAAAAATTATCTGAAATCATACTGAAACCCGTCGTAAAATCAACCCAACGAAAAATATGAACTCAAACCATTTTATGATTTGGCTTGTACTTAAAGGGCAAACTTGTAATATCATAAAACTAAGCCGGGGGAAATTAACCTACACCAGATCGTTTACTTTTTAAAGAAATCTTTACTTTAAAAACAATTTAAAGTACTGGAAACATAATTAAAATAGAGTCCTCTATTACATGCTAAAAGTTTAAAGACAGATTAATATAGTGGTAACTCAAAGGGTAACCAAGTAATTTAGTGACATAAATATATGATGCATGACTAAGTTACGCTAAGCTTCAGTAGAATTCTGTTAAGAAAAATATAATCGTGAACAACAATTTGCGAGGTGGAGGCTCACTGAGAGATGGAGAGCATGACGAGTGGCGAGCTGGACGGTGGACGGCGGCTGTGAGGGTGTTGGCGGGGCACTGAGTGGGAGAGAAATTAATGAGAGAGAGTTAACGTAAAAGAGAGAGAGCACGGCGTAATAGGAAAAGAACACTCACCGAGGGAGAGTAGTGAACACGTGAAGATGCAAGGGGCTGGGCTGGCGAGATACAATCGCGGCAGTCTCCTCCGTGGCAAGCGGTGGTGTTCAGAGAGAGGGAGAGAGTATGAAGGTCATGCCGACAGGGACTAGTCGAGAGGGGTGAAGGTGTTGTGACGGTGGCTCACGATGACTCCATATTGTGGCGTTGCTCTGTTCTAAGGGCTTAAACCAGAGCAGTTTTTGTTTCTGCTTCCCACGAATGTTGGTGATGGTTGGTTGGGTGTGACGGAGCTTCGTTGCCGTGGGGTTCTTGATGCAAGGTTGAGGCGGCCGGAAGGGTTGACGAAGGCTTGAGTGCACGCTGAGGTGGCTTGCATGGAGGCAAAGTTAGAAGGAAAGCATGCTCTATTTTTGGCAAGTGAAAACAGAGGCCTCTTAGCGTGCGATGATGGCTTGAGTTTCACGGTGAAGGGTGGCGGCAAAGTGGGTGGAATCGAGGGAATGTGGAAGGCTTGCATGGTGGTGGTGTGAACAAGGCAGTGGCTGGGTGGTGCAAGTCCGTGGGGGTTAGTGGTCTGCAGGGGGGTCTCACAGTGACAACGTGTGGTTTTGGGGTTGAGAGGGTGAGCAGTGGCTCGTGGGTCCATCTGCGAAAGCCACAGGTTGGTGTGATGGTGGCTGTGCGGAATGGTTGGCGATGCTGCAGCAGTGAGTGATGGCCTTGGGCTACAATGTCTGCAAGGAGGTTTGCAGTGAACGAGAGAGAATCTGAGAGGGAGAACTGAGAGTTTGAGAGAAACGGATAGAGAGAGTTTGTTGGGAGAGAACTTAAAAGGGAGAAAACAATAACTACAGAGGCATGGGGAGGTAGTACTTGAGGTGGAGAGAGATTTAGAGGTGTGAAAAAAAAACTGAATGGAAAGATATGTTGGGAAAATCAAGACAGCGGAAGGGATAAAAGCGGTAATAAAAGAGTACACTCACGCACTCAATGACACTAAGAATTTAACGTGGTTCGGCAACTGCCTACATCCACAGAAAAGAGCTTCACTAATAAATAGTGGAACACAAGAAAATATTACAGAGGAAGAGGATTACACTCCACTCAACTCAACTCTCTTCTTTTCTCTCAGAGCTCTCTCGGCTCTCTCTCTTTTCTTTTCTCCTTGGGTGTGTATCTGAAGCTCTCGCATGGAGCTTCAATTTATAGGCGAGGATTAGTATCGTCTATATGTATGAATGCATTTATTGTTGCATTCAATAGGTAGTTGGGCGTTGAGGGTTGAAAAGCAAGCAGCCATTGTGGACTGCTTGCTTGGGCAGGGATTTCAACAATTCTCCCCCTCCATGCCCATTTACCTATATGCTATCCATCCCAGCTATGTCTCTGCATAGCTCAAGCTTCTCACTTGTAACCACCTTCGTCAGCATGTCCGCTGGATTCTCTTTCGTATGGATCTTCACAAGCTTCAACAGCTGTTGTTCCATCGCTTCGCGTATCCAATGATAGCGGATGTCAATATGCTTGGTATGGGAGTGGTACATTGAATTCTTGCTCAAGTCTAGAGCACTTTGACTATCACAATGTACCTTGTAGTCTTCTTGACTAACTCCTAGTTCTTGGAGAAAACGCTTCATCCACAGCATCTCTTTCCCAGCTTCTGCTGCAGCAATGTACTCTGCCTCTGTTGTAGATTAAGCAACACACTTCTGCAGCTTGGACTGCCAAGAGACAGCTCCTCCTGCAAAGGTGAAGAGAAATCCTGAAGTAGATTTCCTGCTATCCAGATCTCCTGCCATATCTGAATCTGTATAGCCTTCCAAAACTGGTTTAGCTCCCCCAAAACACAAGCACATATTCGATGTACCTTTCAGGTACCTGAGAATCCACTTGACTGCTTCCCAATGATCCTTTCCTGGATTTGAAAGGAATCTGCTCACCATGCCTACAGCATGAGTAATATCTGGTTTGGTACAAACCATTGTATACATCAAGCTTCCTACTGCTGAAGAGTAGGGGACTGCTTCCATTTCTTCAATCTCTTTCTTTGAAGAAGGACACGAGCTTTTGCTCAACTTGAAGTGGTTTGCAAGTGGAGTTTTGACTGGCTTAGCATCTCCCATGTTGAAACGTCTAATGACCTGTTCAACATATTTTTGTTGTGATAGCCACACCCTTTTGACTTTCCTATCACGAACAATCTTCATGCCCAAAATTTGCTGTGCTGGGCCTAAGTCCTTCATGTCAAAGGACTTGGATAGTTCCTTCTTTAGTTTGTTAATCATGGACCTATCCTCACCAATGATTAACATATCATCAACGTAAAGAAGGAGTATGACAAACTTGTCATCCTGGAACCTTCGAACATAGACACACTGATCTGCAACAAGTCTCTTGTAACCATGACTCATCATGAATGAGTCGAACTTCTTGTACCATTGCCTCGGAGCTTGCTTGAGGCCATAGAGACTCTTCTTCAGCTTGCAGACTAAGTGATCTTTCCCTGGAGCTGCAAACCCTTCTGGTTGCTCCATATAGATTTCCTCCTCCAAATCTCCATGGAGAAAGGCTGTCTTCACATCCATCTGTTCGAGTTCCAAATTCAAGCTGGCTACCAATCCGAGTATGACTCGGATTGACATCATTTTCACCACTGGAGAAAATATCTCGTCAAAATCGATTCCCTTCTTCTGCTGGAATCCTTTGACAACCAATCTGGCCTTGTGCTTCATCAGCTTTCCTTGGCCATCTTTCTTCAGCTTGAACACCCATTTGTTCTTTAGGGCTTTCTTTCCTTCAGGAAGTTTCACCAACTCATAGGTCTGATTTTTCTGCAAAGAACTCATCTCTTCTTGCATTGCCTGCACCCATAGGCTTCTATCAGCATGAGTTTGAACTTCCTGGAAGCTCTCTGGCTCCCCCTCATCAGTAAGCAGAATATAGTCTGATTCCGGATATCTTCTCGACGGAATCAGTAGGCGGCCTCTTGCCGATCTTCTTGGTTCATCAACCAAAGGAGGTTCATCACCATCTAACCCTTGTGGTGGTACACCAGCTGCTGGTGGAGAGGATTCTTGCTCCCCCTGCTCGACACCCTGAGCTTCTTCTTCTGCTTCTGCTTCTGGATCTCGATCCTGCATATTCTCATTATCTGTGGCAGACTGTAATGGTGCAGGATTTGGAGTATCGGAACTAAGCTCTCTTGATGAAGCTTCAGTTCCTATGTTCTGGTTTTCATGGAACACAACGTCCCTACTTCTGACAATTTTCTTTGTCACTGGATCCCATAATTTGTATCCGAATTCTTCATCTCCATATCCAACAAAGATACATGGAGTTGACTTGACATCGAGCTTCTGTCTCAGCTCCTTGGATACATGTGCAAAGGCTTTGCACCCAAACACTCTCAGGTGAGAGTAAGAGAAATCTTTTCCAGACCAAACCTTCTCAGGAATTTCAAATCCAGTGGTGCAGAAGGTGATCTGTTGATCAGGTAACAAGCAGCTAGAACAGCTTCACCCCAGAATGGCTTTGGTAACTTGGCCATACTGAGCATGCATCTTGTTCTTTCAATGATGGTCCGGTTCATTCTTTCGGCTACACCATTGTGCTGAGGGGTATATGGGACCGTCTTCTCATGTCGAATACTGCGATCAGCGTAGTATGCAGCGAACCTTTTGGAGACATATTCTCCTCCATTGTTCGTTCGCAGGCACTTCAACTTCTTTCCTGTCTCTCTTTCCACTAGGGTGTGGAAATTCTTGAAGTGCTCGAAGACCTGATCCTTTGACTTTAAAACATATACCCAGACCTTTCGTGAAGCATCATCAATGAATGTCACGAAATATCTGTTACCTCCCAATGACTCTTCTTCCATGGGACCACATACCTCAGAGTGTACAAGACTCAACAACTCTGATCTTCTCTTCGTAGAGGATTTAAACGAGACTCTGCATTGTTTGCCAAACAAACAGTACTCACAAGGGTTTAACGCTGTTCCTTTGGCAACTTTGATGAGTGCCTTCTTCGCAAGCGTATCCAACCCTTTCTCACCTATGTGTCCAAGTCTCTTGTGCCACAGATTCGGTGATGCCTCGTCTTCTACTGCATTGAGGCTATCAGAACCGATCTTCACATGGGTCTTGTACAACGTACCGCAAATATGTCCTCGGGCGACAACCATGGCACCTTGTGACAGCTTCCAAGTGCCTTTGCTGAAGTAGCTGTCATAGCCCTGTCTATCAAGGGCTGTCCTGGAAATCAAGTTGAGCCGAAGGTCAGGAATGTGTCGAACATCTTTCAACACCATGGTGCAACCAACGTTGGTTTTTATCTACACTTCGCCAACTCCCACGATCTTCGAGGAACTAGCGTTCCCCATCCTTATCGTACCAAAGTCTCCTGCTTTGTACGTAGTGAAAAATTCACTGTGGCAAGTGGCGTGGTATGATGCTGTTGTGTCTACCACCCACTCAACATCATGGCTTGCAACGTGCAGACACTTCTCGTCACTGGTGGAGAGTATTGCCACATCTCCAGAAAGAGTGACAAGGGTTTCACCATCTTCTTTCTTCAGCTTACTGCTTTGACCTTGCTCCCTTAAAAACTTGTGGCAGTGTTTCCTCATATGGCCTTCTTTGCCACAATGGTAACATTTCATGTTACCCGTCTGCTGGTTCATGCTATTGCTGGACCTTCCACGTGGTTGAGGCTTCCCTCTGTGTCTGCCTCCACTTCTCCCTCTATCATTACCTTGAGGCCTTTCTCTACTCTCGGTGACAAGGGCATGAGTTTGATTCATGCTTGTCTCTTTTCATCTGGCCTCCTCATTAAATAGGGCATCCTTAACCATCGTCATGGTAAGTTTACCATCTGGAGTAGAGTTACTTAGGGAGACCACCAGCGTCTCCCAACTGTCTGGTAATGAACTGAGAAGTAGCAGGGCTTGTTCTTCATCGCCAAGATTCAGGTTGACGGACCCGAGCTGGTTAACTAGGTTTTGAAACTTGCTAGTGTGCTCAGAAACAGAGGTGTCGCTCTTCAACTTCAAGTTAACAAGCTGTCTCATCAAGAGGGCCTTGTTTCGAGCAGTTTTAGCCTGATACATATTCTCTAACTTTTTCCAGAGGTTATATGCATCCGTCTCCTGGGCCACGTGGTGAAAAACACTATGGTGAATCCATTGCCTGATCTGACCAATAGTCTTCTTGTGCATCTTTCTCCACACTTGATCCGTAACTTCATCTGGCTTCTTCCCTTCATCTTCCAAAGGGTCAAACAGATCTTTACAGTTCAAGAGATCCTCCATTCGAGGTCTCCAAAGACTGTAGTTTGAGGCAGTTAGCTTTATCATGGCGCTTGATGCTGAATCCTCCATGGATTTAGACTGTTCTAAATACAAAATGCAAGTACAGGATCTTTGAGGTGGAATATCACAAAACGGACAGTACCATTGTGTTCAGAATGTCTGATTTTGTTGGAAACGGGTCTTGTTTCGTCAAAATCGGACTTGGATAGCACAAGGAACGAGCAAAAAAACCAAAACAGGAACTCTGTCGCGCGTGCAGTGCGTGGCGCGACAAACAGCGCGTAGGCACGTGTACTTCACGAGCAGAAACTGCTCTGGTGCGCGTGTAACGCACGCGCGTTGTGGAGTTAGTGGCACGTCAGGGGCATGAACTTCACGCGCAATGGCTTCTCTAGAGCGCGTGTGCGCGTGGTTGAGCGTGGGACTCACGCACTAGGTACTCTTCTGGGCGCGTGGGACGCGTGTCGAGAGTGGGTCTCACTCTCCGATCTTCAGACGGCGCGTGAAGGAGCGTGCGGCCTCCGTTCGGCCTCTGGTTTTCACCGCTTTTCTTGTCTCGATGAGACAAACACAGTGGTATACTCAAATTTGAAAACTGAGCTACGCACTAAAATCGAGTTTTCTGTAAAAAACTCCTTCCAACAAATGCTCTGATACCACTTGTTGGGGAAATCAACACAGCGGAAGGGATAAAAGCGGTAATAAAAGAGTACACTCACGCACTCAATGACACCAAGAATTTAACGTGGTTCGGCAACTGCCTACATCCACAGAAAAGATCTTCACTAATAAATAGTGGAAAACAAGAAAATATTACAGAGGAAGAGGATTACACTCCACTCAACTCAACTCTCTTCTTTTCTCTCAGAGCTCTCTCAGCTCTCTCTCTTTTCTTTTCTCCTTGGGTGTGTATCTGAAGCTCTCGCATGGAGCTTCAATTTATAGGCGAGGATCAGTATCGTCTATATGTATGAATGCATTTATTGTTGCATTCAATAGGTAGTTGGGCGTTGAGGGTTGAGAAGCAAGCAGCCATTGTGGACTGCTTGCTTGGGCAGGGATTTCAACAAGATATAGGAGGAGTAACCGTCGGGATCCAGAAAAAAATGAAAAAAAAATTGAAAGGGTGATAGCTTACCTAAAACGGCGTCGGTTTCTCATGAAGGCTAGGCTTCCATCTAGTCTGGGCTTGGGTTTCAGTTTTCACAGTGGAACCGGTTGTTACATAAGGAACCTACTATCACTTTCGAGGGGTATTAACATATATAATAGGTATTTGCTGATGAAAGAGTAATATCTATGTCATAAACAAAAGTTTACAAATCAATCAACGTGATGACCATATATATTCTTATCAAATGTAACGTTATTTTTGTCTATCAAATTAAAATGTTCTTGCATTTCATCCAAATTGTTATGTAACTATATAACTATAGTACATATAATAAATATATAGATAAATAATATATATTTTTATAACATATGTATAATATCAGAGTTAGATTCAGAGTCAGAGTCGGAGTCGGAGGGAAAAGTTGGAGTTAGAGTTGGAGCATAAAGTCAGAGTCAGAGTCAGAGTCAGTCCAGTGGCACCTCCAACTCTGAATCTGACTGAAAAATTAAGAAAGAAATCCAACTCCGACTCCGTTTTATCGAAGTCAGAGTAGAGCCGGATTCGAAGTCAAATTTTTGGATTTTTGCTCAGCCCTAAAGTTGACTAATGAAAGTTACATAAGACAAGTAGGACTCAACTACTCCAAAGAAGAAATGAAATGCAGGATTCGGAGTCGAATTTTTGAATTTTTGCTCTACCCTAAAGTTGACTAATGAAAGTTACATAAGGCAAGTAGGACTCCTCTACTCCAAAAAAGAAATGAAATATCTATAAAAGAAAGAGATCACTACAAATGTCAGGGGATGGGATATTTCTTCAAGGAAAAACTTATCTACCATCTTGGGGACTCTCTCTCCAAAAGGAAGACATCTTCTTAAACCTCTCTAAAGTCCTATTACCTCCACGTATTTTGAGATATATGAGAGGTTAAATCACCCAACATAGTGGATTTCACCCCAAAAGACCCATGTACATAGGTTTTTATACCGAACAGACCGATGTACATAGGTTTTTATACCGAACAACATTAATCTTTGTGACTGTCTCTTCACTTACATTCTATACGCTTTATTTAGTATTTATTTCATAGATGAACAACCAAGCATTGTATTAAGGCCCAAGTCATCATCGTGGGTCATTCAACCGTACCATTAGGCTCCGACTCTATCGAGAAAATGCATCAACAATCTGAATATAAAAGAAATATCACAATGTTGAATGTACATATGACTACTCTTTCAAAATGAAGATAAAAAAAATGATAAAGAAACAACTTGATATTTAATTTGTAAAACTTTTACAAGCCTATTTAAATGGAAGATCATGCTTTTCGGCAATGATCCATTTATTTTCTTTGTGGATCCTAATCAATCTGCAAAAGAAGTAGATGTTGTGTAAGGGGATTTTTTCCCGACCCAGCCATTGGGGTGGGACTCACTAGAAGATAGAATATGAGAGAAGGAGAAGGGACATGAAGAGATTAGAGGAATGGAGGTGTTAGGAGGCATGAGAAAATAATGCCAGGAGAGGAAAATGAGAGATTTAACATAAATCAATGGAAGTAAGATGTAGAGTGTCAGGAGAGAGTAGTAGGGAAGTGACTTAAGGCAAATGGAGAGACCTTCAAATATGCCAAGTAGACATTCCTCACCACTACCAAGGTGTACATATGAAGATAATCTCATAAAAGGGGCAGGAAAACCTACGGATGAAAGGAGCTCTCTTCGGGACAACTTCGGGGATTTTTCTGACTTTTAGACTTCTTCTTCAATCTGAGAGCAAAACTAAGAACTTCTTCTCCAGCAAATAAATCTACAGCTTTCATTGTATAGTGAGAAATGAGAGGCTAAGAGAAATTGTAAATAAACTTATTATAGTAGAATATCCCTTCCCCAAACCCTCGTGGACGTAGCCTAGTGTGGAACAATGTAAAACTGTGTTCATCTCTCTTTATTTTGTGCATTTAAATATTGTTCATCGTAATGAACATACACACCAACATCGTACAGCCGCATCGGACTATCACCGGGGCCTCCAATCATGACTGATCGAGGCCCAACTCTGAAAATTTGAGTTGCCGGGCCTGACCCAAAGGCGTGCGAAACATGCCGTATAATTTGTTCCATTGATCTAGAAGTGCCACCTCTACACAAATGCATCTTTGCCCACATTCGGAGACATGAGGCTCAAAAGAGATATTTGATTTCCTTCCCTCCAGACCTGCATGGTAAGATATCTTAGATTCTCCTCTTTCCTAATTTGCTAATTTAAACTCTTGTTGGGTTTGAATTATTGGTTGGTTAGGTTGAGACCCTGAATTTATCGTCTTTGATTCCAATGAGTATTACGGAATGTGAGAATTTTATGCTTTCTATGGAATCATTGGAAAAAGAGGTTAGAGAAGCACTTTTTTCAATTCCTAAAAATAGTAGTCCCGAGCTTGATGGTTTTTGATCGGCTTTCTATATTGCATGTTAGGATATTGTTAAAAAAGACTTGGTGGAGGCAACTAGTGAGTTTTTTCGTTGAACGTCGTTGCCCAAGTTCTATTCTTCATCTTTTATTGCTCTTGTCCCTAAAGTTCAAGATCCAAAAAGTTTTGATAAATTCGGTCCTATCAGTCTCTATTCGGTGGCATATAAGATCTTTTCGAAGATTCTTGTTAAGCGGATAACAGGCCTTTTACATAAGTTGGTTTCTCCTGAGCAATGTGCTTTTGTGCCAGGGCGTAATATTTTTGAAAATATAATGCTTACTCAAGAAATGGTGCATTCTTTGAATAAGAAATTTGTGGGTGGCAATGTAATGGTGAAAGTTAATATGGCTAAGGCATATGATCGGATAGCCTGGAGTTTCCTTTTTGGCAGTGTTCAAAAGTTTTGGTTTTTCTACTAATTTTTGCAGATTACTTGGGGAGTGTGTTTGGTCTTCATGGTTTTCAATCATAATGAATGGAACCTTCAAATGTTTCTTTAAACCTTTTCAGGGCTTACGACAAGGAGATCATTTATCTCTTTATTTATTTATTGTGATGGAGGAAGTCTTAGCACGATTGCTAAGAAAGAACTTTGCAGAGGGTCGGATTAGTAGATTTTTCCATCCTAGTGGAGCGACTTTGATTTCCCATATATTGTATGCGGATGATCTTTTAATTTTTGTGAATGGAGGGAAAGGTCGGTGAAGAGGCTCATTGAGATGCTGGAACTTTATGAAAGATGGTTAGGTCAGAGTATTAACAAAGAAAAATATACTTTTTATCCTTCCAAGCTTATTAATCCTTCACGTAAGCGTGTTTTGATGAGACTGATGGGTTTTTAAGAAGGAAGCTTCCTGGTGACTTATTTAGGGGTGTCGCTTGTTGTGGTGAGGCTTACGACGAGAATATTGGAACCCCTTGTGACTAAAGTTCGTAACAAGGTGGCGGGGTGGAAGGCTAAAATTCTTTCACAAGTAGGATGGCTGACTTGGCTACTTCAAGTCCTTCCGAGTATGGCTATACATTTCCTCTTGGTTCTTAATGTGTCGTCGGTTACAATTCAACAGATAAATTCCATTTTATCTAGTTTCTTTTGGGGGGGATGTCAATGGTATTCAGAGGATGAAATGGAGAGCTTGGTTGAAGCTGTGTAAACCGACAAAAGAGGGAGGTTTGGGGTTGAGGGACCTCAAAGAAATCCAACGTTTACTGCACATGAAGTGTAACGCCCCGACCCCGAGGGTCCGGAGAATTAACTCATAAAACCTGATAATCAGCTCTAACAAGGCTAGAGTACTCCCAAAATCAATAATATATCCACTTTCCCAAAACTCAAATCGAACGTAAATACTTCAATTAAACACATCAAATAAGTTCATTTATCCAATATTCAATCCAAATAACCCAAATAAAATCAACTCTTCTTCTTGTCTCAAATAACAACTAGAAATAATAAAACATTAACATAAATCTCCATAAACCGTCTAAATCCATTGATGCAACTTAAGAAAATAATTAGTCTCTAACACCAACACTAGTAACATGAGATACCCAACCACAAATCAGTGCTAATCTTCTCCATAGACTCTAATACTGATCCTCAGCTGAACCATCGATGTCATCTGAAATATTATGAAGATTAACGGGGTGAGTTATCAACAACTCAGCAAGCAAGGAGCATATACCAGCATGTAAACATGAGCATTTATAACATTTGATAAGCCGAACAAAACATTTACTTTCAGAATGCAGAAACAAAACTTTTACAAAACATTAGAGCGAAGTTTTCAGAGAATAAACTTATTCCAAAAAGAACTTCGGTTGGCATTTCCAAACTGAAACATTATAATTAAATCATCTCTTAGCATCACATCGGGACTATACCATGTTTAACCCCCGTGGTAGGGTTATAAACCACCATTATACCCGTGGCTGGGCCATATTCCATGTTTCACCCCCGTGGTAGGGTTATAAACCACCATTATACCCGTGGCTGGGCCATTTTCCATGTTTCACCCCCGTGGTAGGGTTATAAACCACCATTATGCCCGTGGCTGGGCCTTAACAGAAACAGAACGGATTTCATCGAAAATCCGATTACAATCATATACAGAATCAGAACATCATGCCAAGATTCTCAGATGACACATCATATCAAAACAAAACATTGAAAGGCTTCAGATCATTTCACATGTTCGAGATAAACATAAACAAAATATTCTCATTTGTTCATAACAAAACTTCCAGACTTTCATATTCGCTCTTTTACATAGTTCAGAAATAAAGTACACAAAACTTGCTCATGTCTACACTAGTCATGACAGAAAAACATTTTCCTTTATATAGAATTTATGCATATGCAGAATAAACATTTGAGGTTGTTTTCAGATCATCTCTTTCAAAAATAAACACATTTATTCTCAAAGTCAACCTCCTTTCATTTATTTTATGCAAAACTAGTATATAAACCCCGCTTACCTGACTTCTTCGAATTATCAACACCTTGAGCCGGAACTCTAAAAGTAACACCACCTAAACAAAAGAACATATATCCAATATTTAATAACCAATCTAGTAGCCTGCTATTTAATGAATAAAAAATCAAACAGTCCCTTCACAGCTCCATAACTATCTAACAATTAAATCCGAACAACTCTCTTCAAACCATTCGCAATTGAAACTCAAAACATCCACACCTTCTAATAATACCAACCGACTATAATCATTTCCAAAACCAACCACAGCAACTCCAATCTTTAAAACATAATCCAATCCAAACTTCGCTTCCAAACTTCGAATAAAACAATTTCAGTGCACGCATCAATACTCTACTCATTCAACAATTCAAAACTTGCACAAAATCCAATACAACTAGTTCCAAAACTCCCATTGTTTTACACTAAAGAGTCTGAAATAATAAAATTCCAATAAACAATAATAAAAATAATACAATTCAAATAAACAATAATAAATAATAATAAAATTCAAACTGTCTCATGAATCATTCCGAAACTATACTCCTACACATCCACAATTCCCACACACTCCACCGCTCCAACAAATAATGCACCAACCCAAAATGAATTTCACAAAACCTTCCACTGAAAAGAACTAGTGGTTTGCACAAAGTGAAAAATTTAAAACTAAGTGTAATGCACGGTTAAACAATCAGCGTGTGTGTGTGTGATAAACAATCCGAATATATCAGAATGTGTGTGTGCAAGTCAAACCGTGTGTGTGCAGAAAAATTCGAGTAGCAAAAAAAAATCAAAGGAGGCCGTGCGTGCAAACCAGGCGAACTGGAAAAGAAAGAAAAAAAAAAAACAATAGCAGAGAAAAAAAAATAATAAACAAGAATGAAGGAGGCGGTTCGGATTGCAGGAAAGAAAAGAAAGGAAGAGAGAAAAAAAAAATATACCAACTTGTTCAAGAGGCCGAACAACACTTCGAAGAACCAGAACAATACAAGCTTCACGGGACTCCGAAAATGCTAGCCAAGATGAAAAAATCAATTCGTGCAAGAGAGGATCTAATTAATACGGAAGAGTGATGAGGAAAACACTCATCTGCAGATCCGAAACACATAAAAAATCGTGGCTTGGGCGTGGGAGCAGTTGCACGGCATGGAGGAAAACACGTTCTGCAGCAATGAGGGTTTACGGGGGAAAAAGAAAAACAGTGCAAGGGAAGTAAATCCCTGCACCAAACGGCGCCGTTCTTCACTCAACCAGCTCGTGGGCTGGGCTTGCATCCGACCAAATAAAGGGGCTGGGCCTAAGCCCGGTTATTACATTCTTCCCCCCTTAAAAAAATTCCGTCCTCGGAATTTGTCACAAGTGGTTAGGATCATCAACGAATAACTGTGGGTACTTGACTTGCATATCCTCTTCTAATTCCCAAGAGGCTTCACTAATAGCATGATTATTCCATACCACCTTAACCAATGGAATAACCCGATTGCGTAACACTTGTTCTTTTCTCTCTACAATCCGCAACGGCTCTTCTGTATAAGTCAGATCTTCCTGAAATTGAAGGGGCTCATAATCAATAACGTGAGTGGGATCAGGAACATACTTCCTCAGCATAGATACATGAAATACATTGTGTACACCTGAAAGTGCGGGTGGTAGGGCTACTCTGTAAGCCACTAGTCCAATCCGATCAAGAATCTCAAATGGTCCGATATACCTAGGGCTCAACTTACCCTTCTTTCCAAACCTCATAACCCCTCTCATGGGTGCAATCCTCAAGAATACCTTATCCCCAACCTCAAACTCCAATTGGCGACGACGGTTATCTGCATAACTCTTCTGTCGACTCTGAGCTGCTCTCATTCTAGCTCGAATGGTCTCAATCTTCTCTGTTGTCTTCTGTATGGTTTCTGGACCCAAAATTTGTCTTTCACCTACTTCGTCCCAATATAACGGAGATCTACATTTCCTACCATAAAGTGCTTCATAAGGTGCCATCTCAATACTAGCCTGATAACTGTTATTATAAGCAAACTCGACCAAAGGCAAGTGTCGAATCCAAGTCCCCTTAAAATCCAGCATACAAGCTCTCAACATGTCTTCCAAAATTTGAATGGTCCTTTCCGACTGACCGTCTGTTTGTGGGTGAAACGCCGTGCTGAAATTTAACTTAGTGCCCATGGCCTCTTGTAAGCTTCGCCAAAATTTCGAAGTGAAACGCGGATCTCTATCCGACACAATGGACACAGGTACCCCATGCAACCTCACTATTTCCTGTATATAAAGCTCGGCTAGTTTCTCCAACTTATAAGAAACTTTGATAGGTACAAAATGAGCTGTCTTCGTCAAACGGTCTACTATCACCCAAATTGCATCTTGCCCGATCGGTGCCCGTGGAAGGCCTGTAACAAAGTCCATGGAAATATGCTCCCATTTCCATTCTGGAATCTGAAGTGGTTGCAACAACCCTGCTGGTCGTTGGTGTTCTACTTTCACCTGTTGACATGTTAAGCACTGTGCCACAAATTGCGCAATCTCTCTCTTCATGCCCTCCCACCAAAAAGACTCTTTCAAATCTCGATACATTTTCGTACTACCCGGGTGAACTGTGTAAGGGGAGCGGTGCGCTTCCTCAAGGATAAGTCTTTTTATTACAACACTATCTGGCACACAACATCTGTTTCCAAACCTTAATACTCCATCTTCAGAAACATTAAACTCAGGTTTATCCCCTTTTTCTACTTCTTCAATTAATCTTGCCAACTTAGAATCTTCTTTTTGGGCGAGCCTGATTCTGTCTATCAAAGCTGGTTGAACTACTAAACTGGCTATTAATGCCTGCTGGTCACCCACGACTACTTCAATACTGGCTCTTTCCAAGTCCATTAATAAGTGGGGTTGAGTGGTAAGATTTGCAATTACTGGTCCCACTGGCTTCCTGCTAAGTGCATCAGCTACAACATTAGCTTTGCCTGGATGGTAATTAATATTGCAGTCATAGTCCTTGACTAGTTCGAGCCATCTCCTCTGTCTCATATTCAGTTCTTTCTGAGTAAAGAAGTATTTTAAACTCTTGTGATCCGTGTAGATTTCGCACCTTTCACCATATAAATAATGCCTCCAGATTTTAAGTGCAAAGACAACGGCGGCCAACTCCAAATCATGTGTTGGGTAATTTTGTTCATATGTCTTCAGTTGCCGAGAAGCGTATGCTATTACTTTCCCATGCTGCATCAAAACACATCCCAAACCCAAACGCGAAGCATCACTGTAAACCACAAATCCTCCTCTTTCGCTAGGGACTGTTAGAACTGGAGCTGTCACCAATCTCTTCTTCAATTCCTGGAAGCTTTCCTCACATTTTTCAGTCCAAACATACTTGTTGTTCTTCCTTGTGAGGGCGGTAAGGGGAACTGCTATTTTTGAGAAATTGTCTATAAATCGACGGTAATAACCAGCCAAACCCAAGAAACTCCTAACTTCATGCACATTGGTTGGTTGAGTCCAGTTAACTATTGCTTCAATCTTCCCGGGGTCTACAGAAATGCCATCCCTTGAGACTACATGTCCCAAAAATGCAATAGACTCAAGCCAAAATTCACACTTTTTCAACTTGGCAAATAATTTCTTATCCCTGAGTGTCCCTAGTACTTGTCTCAGATGGTCTTCATGTTCGGCTTTGCTCTTGGAGTAGATTAATATATCATCAATAAACACCACTACAAATTTATCCAGAAACTCATGAAATACTCGATTCATCAAGTCCATAAATACTGCTGGGGCGTTGGTTAAACCAAAAGGCATGACTAAAAATTCATAGTGGCCATACCTGGTCCTGAAAGCTGTCTTAGGCACATCCTCCGCCTTGATTTTTAATTGATGATAACCCGATCTGAGATCAATTTTAGAAAACACCTGCGCACCTTGCAACTGATCAAATAAATCATCGATGCGGGGCAACGGATATTTATTCTTTATGGTCACTCGATTCAGTTCCCTGTAGTCTATACACATCCTCATTGTCCCATCCTTCTTCTTCACAAACAAGACTGGAGCTCCCCAAGGCGACACACTAGGTCTAATGAAACCTTTGTCTAACAAGTCTTGCAACTGTTCTTTGAGCTCGGCTAACTCTGATGGCGCCATTCGATAAGGGGCTTTGGAAAGAGGCGCTGTGCCTGGTGCTAATTCAATAGCAAACTCTACCTCCCGCTCAGGCGGTAATCCAGACAAATCTTCAGGAAAAACTTCTGGATATTCCCTCACAATAGGAATCTCTTCAAGTTTCAATTCTTCCTTTGGTTCATCCACCACAAAAGCCAAAAACCCTTGACACCCATCACGTAAAAGCTTGCCAACCTGAAAAGCAGAAATAACTGATGGAGAGGTACGCACTCTAGAACCCATAAACCAAAGTTCCTCTTCTTCCGGAAACTTGAACACCACTTCTCTTTTAAAACAATCAATACTAGCATAACTGGAAGTTAACCAATCCATCCCCAAAATCACATCAAACCCAGTCATAGGAAAGACTATTAGGTTAGCTGGCATTTCCTTCCCGCTAATAGTTATTGGACACTTGAGTAAAATCTTGTTACAAGTCACTATATCACCAGTTGGGGTAGAGACCCTCAAATTGTAGTCCATCTCATCGGCAACAATGGGGCACAACTTAACATAATCCATAGAAATAAATGAGTGGGTAGCCCCCGAGTCAAATAAAACAATAGCCTTATTGAGGAATAAGGGAACAATTCCTGGTTACGTCATATAATCCAAAGAGATAATAAGACAAATATTCCTTAATTCCCAACAAAGAAATTTTTTAAGAGATGGTTAGAGAATTATACCTGTGATGACATCATCCTTGTCCTCAGCTTCTCCCGGTGTCAAAGCAAATACCCGAGCAGGTACAGTCCTCCGCTGATTGTTGCCTTGATTATTCGGCCTAAAGTTTTGGGGTGGGTTGGGCCTTCTGTTGTTCTCCGCGAGCAATGGACATTCTCTAATGAAATGTCCATCCTTACCGCATTTGAAACATGAACCCACTTCCTTCCTGCACTCTCCATGGTGTATGCGGTTACAGAACTTACAAGGGTTAGGTGTATGATTTCCCTGTATCTGCCTCTGACTTGAACTGCTCCCCTCATTTCTCTTTTTCCATTGCCCTTGATCCGAACTAGGAAATCCTTGTGGAGCAGCTCTCTTCCTCTGTTCTTGCAATTCAGCACCCCTCTTAAGATTCTGTTCCGCTAGCATCGCCTTGTGTACTAATTCTGAAAAATTCTGAATCTGTAAGATCATCACCCGCTCATAAATCCTGTAGTTCAAGCCTTCTTCAAACTTCCTAGTCTTTTTCTCCTCATCGGGAATCAAGTATGCGGCGAAACGTGATAATTCCGCAAACCTTGCAGCATACTGGCGCACAGTCATGGTTCCTTGCACCAAGTTGGTGAACTCTCGGGCTCTAGCATCCCTATCTGCCTTAGGGAAGAATCGATCGAAGAAACTCTGCTTGAATTGAGCCCAAACAATTATTCCAATCCCCTCAGCTTCCCTGATAATTTTCTCAGAATTCCACCACCTCTTTGCCTCTCCAGATAATTTGAAGGCTGCAAACTTGACTTTTTGCTGATCGGTACACTCCAAAACACCAAATATTTCTTCAATGTCTTGTATCCAATCTTCCGCAGCATTCGCATTGCCTCTTCCATCAAAGGTGGGAGGATGCGTTCGATTAAATTGTTCGAACGTGCAACCCCCACCATTGTCGTCTTCATTCAAATCTTCAAGAGTTCGAACTCTACGACGAGCAGCCATCCTGAAAGTCTACACTCGGTGAAACGTTCTAAATAAAAGAAAAACGAAAATACCAGGTAAATAGAAATATATAAGAGGATAAATGAAATAGGCATATAAACACATATACATATATATATCTATATAAATCAGATAACTATGCAAATCTGACATCACTTAATACACACGTATATCACTAAAATCTATAACCTCAAAGTTCCAAATTCAATTTCTAACATCAGCCAAATTTAAAACCTCAAATCCCATCAAAATCAATCTTAATGTTCTTGTAACTCAAACTTAAATATCCACATGACAATCCTTATAATCCTCCAATTCCTATTTTGAAATTTACACATCCTATGAACCCACAGATATCTAAACCTCCAAGGTCTACAGTATGCAGAATTCAAACCTGGCTCTGATACCAACTGTAACGCCCCGACCCCGAGGGTCCGGAGAATTAACTCATAAAACCTGATAATCAGCTCTAACAAGGCTAGAGTACTCCCAAAATCAATAATATATCCACTTTCCCAAAACTCAAATCGAACGTAAATACTTCAATTAAACACATCAAATAAGTTCATTTATCCAATATTCAATCCAAATAACCCAAATAAAATCAACTCTTCTTCTTGTCTCAAATAACAACTAGAAATAATAAAACATTAACATAAATCTCCATAAACCGTCTAAATCCATTGATGCAACTTAAGAAAATAATTAGTCTCTAACACCAACACTAGTAACATGAGATACCCAACCACAAATCAGTGCTAATCTTCTCCATAGACTCTAATACTGATCCTCAGCTGAACCATCGATGTCATCTGAAATATTATGAAGATTAACGGGGTGAGTTATCAACAACTCAGCAAGCAAGGAGCATATACCAGCATGTAAACATGAGCATTTATAACATTTGATAAGCCGAACAAAACATTTACTTTCAGAATGCAGAAACAAAACTTTTACAAAACATTAGAGCGAAGTTTTCAGAAAATAAACTTATTCCAAAAAGAACTTCCGTTGGCATTTCCAAACTGAAACATTATAATTAAATCATCTCTTAGCATCACATCGGGACATACCATGTTTAACCCCCGTGGTAGGGTTATAAACCACCATTATACCCGTGGCTGGGCCATATTCCATGTTTCACCCCCGTGGTAGGGTTATAAACCACCATTATACCCGTGGCTGGGCCATTTTCCATGTTTCACCCCCGTGGTAGGGTTATAAACCACCATTATACCCGTGGCTGGGCCATTTTCCATGTTTCACCCCCGTGGTAGGGTTATAAACCACCATTATACCCGTGGCTGGGCCTTAACAGAAACAGAACGGATTTCATCGAAAATCCGGTTACAATCATATACAGAATCAGAACATCATGCCAAGATTCTCAGATGACACATCATATCAAAACAAAACATTGAAAGGCTTCAGATCATTTCACATGTTCGAGATAAACATAAACAAAATATTCTCATTTGTTCATAACAAAACTTCCAGATTTTCATATTCGCTCTTTTACATAGTTCAGAAATAAAGTACACAAAACTTGCTCATGTCTACACTAGTCATGACAGAAAAACATTTTCCTTTATATAGAATTTATGCATATGCAGAATAAACATTTGAGGTTGTTTTCAGATCATCTCTTTCAAAAATAAACACATTTATTCTCAAAGTCAACCTCCTTTCATTTATTTTATGCAAAACTAGTATATAAACCCCGCTTACCTGACTTCTTCGAATTATCAACACCTTGAGCCGGAACTCTAAAAGTAACACCACCTAAACAAAAGAACATATATCCAATATTTAATAACCAATCTAGTAGCCTGCTATTTAATGAATAAAAAATCAAACAGTCCCTTCACAGCTCCATAACTATCTAACAATTAAATCCGAACAACTCTCTTCAAACCATTCGCAATTGAAACTCAAAACATCCACACCTTCTAATAATACCAACCGACTATAATCATTTCCAAAACCAACCACAGCAACTCCAATCTTTAAAACATAATCCAATCCAAACTTCGCTTCCAAACTTCGAATAAAACAATTTCAGTGCACGCATCAATACTCTACTCATTCAACAATTCAAAACTTGCACAAAATCCAATACAACTAGTTCCAAAACTCCCATTGTTTTACACTAAAGAGTCTGAAATAATAAAATTCCAATAAACAATAATAAAAATAATACAATTCAAATAAACAATAATAAATTATAATAAAATTCAAACTGTCTCACGAATCATTCCGAAACTATACTCCTACACATCCACAATTCCCACACACTCCACCGCTCCAACAAATAATGCACCAACCCAAAATGAATTTCACAAAACCTTCCACTGAAAAGAACTAGTGGTTTGCACAAAGTGAAAAATTTAAAACTAAGTGTAATGCACGGTTAAACAATCAGCGAGTGTGTGTGTGATAAACAATCCGAATATATCAGAATGTGTGTGTGCAAGTCAAACCGTGTGTGTGCAGAAAAATTCGAGTAGCAAAAAAAAATCAAAGGAGGCCGTGCGTGCAAACCAGGCGAACTGGAAAAGAAAGAAAAAAAAAAATAGCAGAGAAAAAAAAATAATAAACAAGAATGAAGGAGGCGGTTCGGATTGCAGGAAAGAAAAGAAAGGAAGAGAGAAAAAAAAAAAATATACCAACTTGTTCAAGAGGCCGAACAACACTTCGAAGAACCAGAACAATACAAGCTTCACGGGACTCCGAAAATGCTAGCCAAGATGAAAAAATCAATTCGTGCAAGAGAGGATCTAATTAATACGGAAGAGTGATGAGGAAAACACTCATCTGCAGATCCGAAACACATAAAAAATCGTGGCTTGGGCGTGGGAGCAGTTGCACGGCATGGAGGAAAACACGTTCTGCAGCAATGAGGGTTTACGGGGGAAAAAGAAAAACAGTGCAAGGGAAGTAAATCCCTGCACCAAACGGCGCCGTTCTTCACTCAACCAGCTCGTGGGCTGGGCTTGCATCCGACCAAATAAAGGGGCTGGGCCTAAGCCCGGTTATTACATGAAGTTTGCTTGGAGGATTATGTCGATGAAAAATCTATGGACTGATTTTTTCCGTGTCAAATATTTGAAGTCCGGACATTTTGTTCTTGCCTCTTTGAATTCATTGGGATTTAGGTTCTGGAAATCAATTGTTTCGGTTTTACTTGAAGTCAATGAGAACATTTAGGTTTTGGTGAGAGGTGGAAATGCATCGTTTTGTTTTGATAGATGGCTTGCCTCGGGTCCTCGTTCTGTTCGTGTGGATGACATTCATAATAATATGCTGCAAATAAAAGATTGTTGGTCCAATAATTCGTGGGATTATGATCGATTGGTGGATTTGGTGGGAGTAGAGATCACGGCTGAGATTGTTCAAAGTATTCTAGTGGGAAAGGTAGGGTCAGATGAAAGAAAGTCATCCAAGGATGGTGCTTTCTCTTCGACTAGTGCTTGGGAAGTGGTTCAATTGAGAGGGGAACCACAACAGTGGCATGAGTGGATTTGGCATAAAATGCTTCCAAAAAGGATGTATGTGTGTTTGGAAATAAAGATTTTGAGCTCTAGTGGTGGATGAGAGGGTGCAGAGTAGGTTAGTATCAATGGCTTTGTGTTGTGATTATTGCACAGTTAAAGATCTGGAAACCAATGTTCACTTTTTGATTGGGGGTGAGTTTGCGAACCAAGTATGGGAAAAAGCTAGTAATGAGTTGGGAATTCCTCACTTGCGTTTGACATCTTGGTGGGCAAGAATGTCGGCTTGGTTTCGTTGTGCAAAGAGGTCCACTGTCAAAGGCATGTTGCTTGGTCTAACTCCTTGCTTGATAACTTGGAGGCTATGGACAAGGAGGTGTAGGGCTCGCATGGAATGGGTGCACGATTCAGCTGAGAGTGTTGGTGGTCAATGAAATACTAGACTTGAATTATAGCAGGTGACCTTGCAGCTTCTGGTCCACTATCCTCACATGACAGGCAAGTCCTTTCTAACCTAGGTGTTCTTCAGCCAGTCCTAGTTTTCCGTCGTCATCTTTTGGTGGCTTGGAAAAGACCCCTTTTTGGCTAGATCAAATTAAACTGTGATGGGAGTTACTGTGAAAATCTAGGGAGTAGCGGAGGAGGGGGAGTGATAAGGGACAATTTCGGCAGGGTCCAAGTGCTCTCTCCGCTCACTTTGGTTATGATACTAATGATGAAGTTGAGTTAAGAGCCATTCGAGAAGGGGTGGTTTTGTGTAAAAAGCTTAATTTCTTTAATTTGGTCATTGAGAGTGATTCTAAATTGGTGGTGGATTGGCTCAATCAGGGCAAATGCTCAATTTGGTACCTGTGGGATTTTTGGGTTTACTTACCCAATGAGCTCCACGGTGTTAATTACATGGTGGGTCATCAATTTCGTGAAGGAAACCAAGCATCGGATTTTCTTGCAAGACAAGGAGAGGAAGGGAGGTCCATTTGCTATGTAGGTGATCAGAATCTGCCAAGGTTGTTGAGGGGGATTGTTCGGCATGATAAGACAGGACTGCAAAGTTTTCGACCATAGTTCTCTACTGGTTTTATTCATTATGTGGGTTGCTTTGTGTTTAAGGTTATTGGTTTATTGGTTTTTTTATGTGATGTTGGTTTTCCTCCGCCTTAAGCGAGGGCTCTTAATAAATTGAGGGGATATTTCCCTATTTGTAATAAAAAAAAAGTGATATTGTAGCACCAAAAAAACAATATATATATATATATATATACACACACACACACACTATACTTCCTTATGTTCACACCATAGTCAAATAGACCCTTATATCTCTTCTTCTTTGTGAACCCCTTTAGTAATCAAACTCCAAATTACACCAAATATTGTCTTTTCGTTTAAAGTTGGTAGATAAAATGAGGCCCTTAGTTTATGTTGCAATAAAAATTAAATGTAATAAATTAAGTACAAATCATAAGAAATATAATAAATTAAGTATAAAGAAAAGAAAACAGAAAATGTAGGTGTTTTTGGTTTCGAGATGGGGAGTTCTTAATTTGCTCATGAGTTTTAGACGTATTTTTGGTCGTGTGCAATAATTGGAGAATCCGTAGACTTTTTCCAGGATATATCCGAGGATAAATATGTCAATGTTGTCTTCAATATATATTTAAAAATTTCAATGGAAAATTTAAAATGAAAAAATAGAAAATTGATATTATATCTTAATATATCTTGGGAGTCTCTTCACGTGTAAGTCAGGCTTCTCCTAGGTTGAATTTCTAGAATATTTTAATTAAATATTGCATCTGATAATGTACATATTGAGTAAACAACTTGTTTCAAAAACTTAAGCTAATATAAAAAGTAGTTTAGTAATTAATTTGTATTATATGGATCTTAACATAAATATGATCCTATCCAATAGGGCACCGAAGAAGGGGATTTTTTTTATCTTTTTTCTTTTTGTCTTTGACTCAAAAAGCTGTGGAAAATAAAAGGTATATATATTCTTAATTCTCGGTTACTATATTATTTTCCCAACCGAAAGTTAGCATCTCTTGTGGCCCACTACTAGTACCTATCAATTTCTTTCCTTTCGTTTCTTGGATAAGAAACCCACTATCACTTTCAAGGGGTATTAACATAAGAAAAAAGCTGGGGAAGCAGCGACTGTTTGGAGAGCAGCCACAATACACCCTACGTGCCTTGACTAAAATTATAAAAAACAACCTATAATAAAAGGAAAAGTCTAAAGGCAAGTGCTTATGCGCACCGATGCACAGCAAAGTGTTGACATGGAATAGTTTTAATGAAACGAACCGTTTGGGAGTTATACGGCTGACTTCATTTGGTTGGGCGGGATTCAAAACAATTGGCAAAACGCACAGTTTTAAACAACCGAAAGCCTTGAGCTTTTCTTCTTTGGCTTTTCTTCTCTGGTTTTGCCCCAGCGAAGCTTCTCTCCTCTAGTTGGAGCCCGCTCCTCTATTTTCTTGTAGATCTTCCCTCTTTGTAAGACCAAAGTGGGTCCAAAGCCACCAAGACATATAGTTTTGCTCACTCTAATTATTTGAAGTTTTACACGCAGCATTCACTACTTATTTTGCTCTCACTCCAATGGAAAAAGAAGACGAGAGATTTGAAAAGAGGGGCAAAGCAACCAACGATAAATCACCTCCAACTATATACATTCCTAGTTGCGTAGTGCAAATCTTTTTTATTTTTATTTTTTACTTAAGTTTGTTAATGTGAAAGATTTTTGTGATTATTTGTTCACTATCCCTATCAGGAAACACTAATTACTTTAATTAGATTTGAATAGCATGGAATCTAATATTCCCTCAAAAGCAAGAACAGAGAGTAAAGTAGTGCATTCATCATAAAAAGAAAAAAAAAAAGCCTAAATCCTAATTAATCCTAGAAAGTGGGTGACTCTTTCAGAGCAAAAGCTCTTCCCTTTTTCGCTCCTCATGGCTGGAGTTTTAACACTAAAGCATGTTTTTTTTTACATTCAGATGGTTCACCTTTTTCACTCTTAGAGGTTTTAGTTGCAAAAATTGAAAAAATAAATAAATAAATAAAGGTGTTCTTGTAGCTCAGTGTACAACCAAACCATATTACTTGACCATGTGCATAACTTTTCAGTTGGTTGATTCTTCAGAGGAGATCATCTGCATCTCAATGATTTTTCGGTTGTGCTTTAATAACTCCACTCACTGACTTTTTTCAATAGAAGGGAAGGCTTACTTCACATCTCGCCGTCGTGCGCAGAAGAAGGGATTTGGGAGAGTTAGCTTCGTTGAGGAAGAGATTTGGGGAGATGGAGGGAACTGGGCTTTGATTTTGGAGGAAGATGGAGGCTTTGATTTAAGAGGAAGACGAGGAATAGTTTTGTTTTTTCTTTGTTTAATTGATTTTGTTTCTTTAGTTCTCATAATTACCTAAATACCCCTATTGCCTGCCATGTCATCTTTGGGTATGCAATCGATACGCAGTTTTGCTTGCATGTAGAAGAATTGATAATAAAACTCCATCCGTTCCATCTCTGATTTCTCTTTCCCCCTTCCTTCTTTCGCTCCTCTGCGATTTACCCCCTCGTCGTGCTTTATCCCAACTCCCCATCCCTTTTGATGAGAGAGAGAGACCCGTGGAGCGAGAGAGAGAGAGCTGATGAGTTACAGAGCTGATGAGAGAGAGAGAGACCCGAGGAAGGAGAGAGAGAGCTTGATGAGAGAGAGAGACCCGAGGAAAGAGAGAGAGAGAGAGCTTGATGAGTGAGAGAGACCCGAGGAGGGAGAGAAAGGTTGATGAGAGAGAGAGCTTGATGAGAGAGATAGACCCGAGGAGTAATTAAAAGATAGACGTAAGCTTAAAATAAAATATCAAAATATAATATGACAAGAATATGAAAATTTTACCTAAAGCACGTAATTAAAATGAGATTAGGGCACGGATAAGAAGGCAAGTAAAGCTTTGGGCTTCCATCAACTAGATCCAATACTTTGACTTTTTCAACCCAAACGATATACACAATTAAGAATTATAACACCAAACTCCTAATTGGAAGATATGACATTATATCATATACTTTCTCAAATTTAATTATAGAATCTATTCTTCATTTACAAACCACGGTTTTCATATATAAAAATGAATATCAGATCTAAAGACGACACTATGTTCACAAACAATAATACAGCAAAAGATCACATAAATGGCATGAAAAGCTTGTTTAAGTCACAATCATATATTCATAATCATATAGCTCAAAAAACTCAAACCATAGCAAGAGTTAATAAAATTGTTTCAAACTTATAATATCCAAAACAAATAGATAATTAAATCTTAGAATTTTAAACAATAAAGCTTAATCTATGAATTGAAATAAAGTCAAAACAAAAGAAACTGTACTCTTCCAAGTACATACCTAAGGTTAGGCTATATGAAAAGAAAATGAAAAGGATTAAAAAACTTCCAAGTACATACCTAAGGAATCTAATTGAACATCTCAACAAACCACATCTCTCACTTAATGTACTTTCAACCTTTCAAATCGCCAAATAATGCATTTTTTTCAATTACTTTTCTATTTTTAGCTCAACAATTTGGTGAACAAATATATGTCACCCTGATATTCTGTTCTTTCTACCCAGCGTTAGTATTTTTACCTTTGAAACTCACTCACTTGAACACCTTGTAACTCATGTTCTTCCTTTCTTTTTTTTTAATCCTTGTAAAAAAAAGAAGTCCACATTTAGTACACATTTGGAAGTAACAAGGGTAGGAAAAATCAATGTATAGGTTATACTCGAATGTGGAGAGGTATGGATAATGTAGGTATATGAAGAAAAAAAGCTATATGTATTTCTTGGCTCAAAGTTGTCTACTAGGGATCTATAGTTCAATGGCTTGGCTTGAAAGGCTCAAACATTAATCCTAAATTAACCTTCATCATATTCCAAGTATATCTGCCATCCTACCACAAATTATACAATGATATTCTCACAAGAAGTGCCCAATTCAAAAAATCAATGAATGCATATTAAAATTTTCAGCATGTGTTGGCTCTCAATCCTCGCCAAACCTCACACATAAAGACTTAAACAAAAGAGTTCTCTAGATACATGTTTTAAACCACCATCTTACCACAAAGAATGGGTGCATTAAAAATCCTGTGAATACTTCAGCATAATAATCAAGATGGGTTTGTTGAATTCACTAAGATGGCGATGCATGAAAATAAGTACACATGTGAAGGGATGTACTTTGTGATGCTAAAAAAAAATTTGACACATGTAAACGTGCCACAGAGTTCCAACATGCATTTGTAATTTGCACCACCCCCAACTTAAACGAAGTATTGTCCTCAATGTTTAAGAATCAAAATTTAATGGAGAGTAACTGAAGAGGGTAGAATACACCTGATGTATGATGTGGATAGCCCGATAAGCATAAGAGATTGTAAACTGAAATGGCGAATTGACACTATCCTGCAAACAGAAAACAAAGAAAATAGCAACAAACAAAAAAGCAAAAAAAATGAATGAAATGAAAAAAAAAAAACAAATAAAAAATCCCTAGGGTCCTCTATTTCTACCATACCGTTTTCAAAAATATGTTTCACTACAAAGGGGCTAGTCCACCTAGACCAAAGCTTTCCTAGGTGCTTGTGAAGTCTAGAATCATATAAGTATACTCGGTTATTAGGCTTAAATGCCTTTCTAAGAATATTTTTATCATGAAATGCTTTCATTTTAGCCTTATATATTTTAAAGTTCTCATAAGCATCATTTATCAATTCCTTTAACTCGATCGATTGAAATTTTCTAAGCTTACCCGCATTCAATTTCGAAGAAATACTAACAGGAGAAGTGTCACCTAGGCTAAGAAATGCAGGCTTTAAACCTAAGGGCGACGATTGCATTTCCAATTCGGGACTCTCCATGCTTGAAAGAATTTGTTTTTCAGTTTTCTTAGGCAACTCCTCAAATTTCGATTGCCAAACACGTGGATCATAATCCTGAGGTTCATAAAAAATATTACAAACATCAACAACATTAGAGGAATGATTCATAGTATCAAACTCAGAATTAACAAGGAAATATTCTAGGGGATCAGAATCATGAGTTGTGTGAACTCCCTTGTCTATGAGTGCGTCAATCATGTATGTTTGTTGGCACTCATCATCCTCCCTGGGCTGCTTACTAATGTGGAATATGTTGACCTCCATGGTCATGTTTCCAAAAAATAGTTTCATCAATCCATTCCTACATTTTGTAAGTGCATTAGCCGTAGCAAGGAAATGTCTACTTAATATGAGAGGAATCTTAGAGTCATACTTAATAACTGAATGAGTATCCAAAATTAAAACATCAACAGGGCAGTAAAACTTGTCAATTTGGATCAAAATATTGTCAACTATCCCTCTTGGTTTCTTAACTGAACGGTCAGCCAATTGAAGCACAACAGAAGTGGGCTTAATTTCACCTAAACCATGCAAATAAATGGAATAAGGCATCAAATTTACACTAGCACCTAAATCTAGCAACGCTTGCCCAAACTCATGATTCCCAATATTACATGCAATGGTTGGATAACTAGGATCCTTGTACTTGGAAGGAATTTGCTGCTCAATTAGAGTACTAACTTGCTCTGTTAGAAATGTTGTCTTTTTAACATGGTGCTTCTTCTTAACTGTACACAAATCTTTGAGAACTTTTGCATAAGTATGAATTTTTTTAATAACATACAAAAGATGAAGATTGATTTTTACCTACTTGAGGTTCTTCAAGATTTCAGTGCTAGAATTCAAAGTTCGCATACCAGATTTTAAAGCTTGAGGAAATGGTACCTTAACTGGGCCCTTGATTACCTTGGGTCCTTGGGCAACTCAGCACTATCATTGCTTTGTTTTTCTTCAACATTCTCTGGCTTATTAGTTGTTGGGATGTGTAAGACTTACCACTTCATGTCACAATGGCATTGACCTCCTTCAAATTTCCTTGAACCATATGTTGACCTTGGGGTGTGGATTGAGTTTGAGAAGGGAACTTGCCACACTCATTCACACTCAAAGAGCTCATCAACTTGGATAGATGACTCTTTATCTCCTTTTTTTCTTTAATAACCCGCGTAATCAAAGATTCAAATTTTTTATTAGTTTTACCTTGTGCCTCAATAAAAGAATGTAAAGTATATTCTAACGGGTTCCTAGAAAAAGATGATACATTATTTGGTGTAGGATAAGCTCTAGGTGGCTGTGCAGGCTACTGGTTTTCAGATTTTAAGGTAAAATTTGGGTGATTACACCGCCCGGGATTGTAGGTATCAGAGAAAGGTACAAAAGGCTTCTTGTACATACCTAAGGCATTACACTGTTTCTCATACATTCCCCTCATTTCAGCAAATATGGAGCACACTTGAGCTAGGTAATGTACCCCACCACACACAAAACACGGTCCAAATGACACTAGACAAGTAGTCATGTGTGTTGGATTTAAATCCTTAGTTTTTAACACATTTAACTCCCTAGTAAGCATCTCCACCATGGCTTTTAGGTTATCATCTTCTCTAAGATGGTAAATTCCACCACCATTTAGATTTCCAGTAGGCCGTGACTTATTTGTACTTTCAGTAGCACTAGGTCAGGTCCAAGTGTGAGCTTTTTCAGCAAGCTTATTGAGATATTCTATGGCCTGATCTCGATTTTTCTTTAAAAATTCACTATTACACATCATCTCTATGAATTGACGCTCTCTAGGTTAAAGACCCTCATAGAAATAACTAAGTTTCAGTTCTCATACCCATGATGAGGACAAATACTCAACTACTCCCTAAGCCTCTCTCAAGCCTAATACAAAATCTCATTATCCTTTTGTGCAAAGGTAGATATATGTCTCTTCAAAGCATTGGTCTTATGTTGGGGAAAATATTTATTAAAGAATACCTGTGCCATCTCATTCCATGATCCTATGGATCGTGGTCTTAGTGAGTACAACCAACTCTTTGTTCTATCCTTCAAAGAGAAACGAAATAACTTAACTCTTACAACATTATTTGTAGCATTATGATTATAGAAAGTCGTAATTACTTCCTCAAACTTTCTAATGTGCAAATAAGGATTTTCATTCTCTAAACTATGAAAGATGGGAAGTAGCTGTATCATTCATGTTTTAAAATCAAGTTGACGAGTGTTGGCTAGAAACATGATGCATGATGGCGTGATTGTGCATGTAGGGTGGAGGTAATCCTGAAGAGTTCTAGTGGGTTGATCTTCGTGTTCACTCAATTCTTCGGAACTAGATGGATTGTTAAATAAAGGATTTAAAAAATGTGATTCTGACTCTAGCATTGGCCTACTAGCAACTCTACCCAAGGTGTCTCTATATCTATGCATGCAAGGTAACAAAATACTAAAAACAAAAAATACTATAAAAAGAAAGAAGAAAAAAAAGAATAATGCAGCAAGAAAAAAGAGGGAACGAAGTTACCGCCTTTACAAACTGCTAAAGTAAATTATGCCTTGTATCGATTATTGCACCGTACTCCCCAGCAACAATGCCAAAATTTGATTACGCCCAACTTAGTACGCAATGTTATAATATAGTTCAGGGTGCTAATCTACAAGAAGTCGAAAGAAACACAACAAGATGCAAGCTTAAAAGAAAATATCAACTTATAATATGACAAGAATCTGAAAATTCTACCTAAAACACGTAATTAAAATGAGATTAGTGCACGGATAAGAAGGCAAGCAAAGCTTTGGGCTTCCATCAACTGGATCCAATACTCTGACTTTTTCAATCCAAACAATTTACACAATTAAGAATTATAGCACCAAATTCCTAATTGGAAGATATGATATTATATTCATCTATCTTCTCAAATTTAATTCTAGAATCTATTCTTCCTTTATAAATCACGATTTTCATATATAAAAATGAATATTAGATCTAGAAACGTCACTATGTTCATAAACAATATTGCAATAAAAGATAACATCAATGGCATGAAAAGCCTATTTAAGTCACAATCATCTATTTATAATCCTATAGCTCAACAAAGTAAAACCATATCAAGATTTAATCTAATTTTCTCAAACATATAATATCCAAAACAAATAGAGAATTGAGTTTTAGAATCTTAAACAATATAGTTTAATCTATGAATTGAAATAAAGTCAAAGTATTTTCACCAATCAATTTCCGCTCTAGGCTTTACCCAAGATTTAGTTCTCCATGGGAAAACTAAAAATAAATAAAAATGGTATTTTTGTCTTCTCTATATCTTTGTCTCCTCCCTTTTAGAACTCCCAATTTCGTGCTAATGATATGCTTATAGGGTAGAAAAGAAACCCTAATGTCTTCATATTCCCGCATAAAAACTAGCCTAAATCTTAGGACTCATTTTGGTAGCTATGTACGTACTTCAGGAGTTCGAATTTAGAAATCATTATTAGAGACAAATTTGTAGTCCTTTAAATTAGCTTTCCAACGCATCAAGAACCGTAGCAATCCGATATGTTAGTGGAAAGTTAAGATCACAATATTAAAGTATGTCTAGGCTCTCTCCTAATGAATTTTGGACATGGACTTTTTCTCTTAATCCAAATTACTCTCAAACCCCATCATTATCCTTATTTGAAGAGTCCTACACTCATCGAAAGTTCTTAGGTTATTCCAACGTCTTGCCCACTTGAAAGTCCTTTGAATTTGACTCGTCATTGACTTGCTCTTTTATAGACCCTGAAATTAAACATAAAAATCTGCTTAGGAGTATCCCAAAGTAAATAGAGACTCAATTCAAGAATACGCATTAATTCTTATGATTTCTATTCATATTTTAACATTTTAGTCCAATAATATGGTATTTAGAGTGCACTTTCGTACACTTATCAATGGTTAATAGGTGCTCATGTAGGTTGGAACCTCCTCCCGAGGGGGTGTACATGGTGGCAACAATCAACAGAGATTTTGGTAGGGTGAGCATTCGGATCATTATTAGAGCTCATGCAAACCAAGTGGTGGCTATCAAAAGAATACAAAGAGAACTTTCCCCTAACCCTTATCTTGCTTGCTGAATCATTTGGTACTCTACAGGCTGTTAATTTTGCTAGTGAGATTGGAATAAGGAAGATTATAATTGAAAGGGATGCGGTGCAAGTCATCATAATAGCATCAATTGTAAGGTTCCTTCAGGAACCTACTGTAATTCAAGCAAAACACTCGTAATCTCAAGCAAGAACATAGGGAAGATAACACTCGAGTAAGAGATAGAATGAGCAAGATTCCATTATGAAACTTGTAGAAAATCTTCGAGGGATTCTCTACCTCCAAAAGCTAGAACTCCGTATCTCTAATGCTCAAGATGATAAGCATCCACAACACTGCTTATATACTCGCAAGCTATGATGGAAAGATCAAAATGCAAACAACACCAATTAAAACGCAACTAGAAAGATTACAATACACAAAATGCACGTCGAACGACACCCATCCCTTTGCCTCCAAAACTCCCCGTTTCATTAAAGCCTTCATTCTGTTATTTCAATTGCTTCCCTTCCTCGCAAATTCCTTCTTCAACAGCTCTTCCTCATGAATGCCTTGCCCACAAGGCACCTGTGACAAGTATTAAAGGATTGTACCCAGTAAATGTGGATATAATGACCTGAGCTCCATAAGGATTCCCAAGAACTATCATCAAGAAGAGCACCCACCCATTTCACGAAAACTTCAGTGGAGGCATGATTGCCTATCTTCTTCATTTTTCTGTCAAGAATCATCTCAGTTTCAGGTTGCACATTGCCCGCATTATCTACTGGTGGTAATGTTGGGAAAGGAAAGATCTGGTCACCCAACTTTTTCTTCAAACATGAAACATGAAAAACAGGATGTATCCTTGAAGAAGAAGGTAAATTCAACTTATAGGCCACTGTCCCTATCTTCTGAATGACCTGTAAAGGTCCATAGTACCTCGGGGCCAATTTCATATTGTGCCTCATAGCCACAGATTTTTGTCTATAAGGCTGCAACTTCAGAAAAACCCAATCCCCCACTGTGAAAACTCTCTTAGACCTCTTCCTGTTAGCATACAGTTTCATCCCCTCTTGAGCCTTCCTCAAGTTTTCCTTCAAAAGGGACAGTGTTTCCTCTCAAGATTTCAATTGATGATCCACTTGAGCATTTGCAGTAGTGCCTAGAATATAAGACAACAACCGAGGAGATGGAATTCCATACAAGGCCTGAAAAGGTGAAAAACCAGTTGATGAATGTATAGTGGTGTTATAACATCATTCTGCCATTGGTAGCCAACTACTCCAGCCCTTTGGCTTAGACCCAATATAGGATCTCAAATAACCTTCCACACATTTATTCAAGGCTTCAGTTTGGCCATCAGATTATGGATGATATGTTGAGCTAAAAGTCAAAGAGGTTCCCTGCATTTTAAATAATTCTGTCTAAAAAAGGCTAGTAAAGATTACATCTTGATCAAACATAATGGTCTTTGGTAGGCCATGGAGCTTGAATACACCAGCAAAGAAAACCTCAGCTACTTTACTAGTTGTATAAGGGTGAGCCAATGGAAAGAAATGCCCAAACTTTGTCAATCTATCTACCACAGTCAAAATGACAATCAGTCCATTTGAACTATGGAGGCCTTCAATAAAATCCATGGCAATGTCAAGCCAAGGACTTTGAGGGACGTGCAAGGGTTGAAGTAACCTTGCAGGAAGTACAGTTTCATGCTTGTTCACTTGGCAAATTTGACACTCTCTAACTAGCTTCTTAATATCCTTCCTCATGCCTGGCCAGAAACAGTCCAACTTCGCCTTTAGTAAAATTTTATGGTACCCCACATTGCCTGCTTCTGGGCTATGATGAATATGTTGCAACACTTTAGTATGAAATGGTGATGAATGAACTATCACCAGTTTCCCTTTCCTTAAAAGAAGACCTTGCTGTAAAGAAAATTATTTGGGAACCTGCTGCCCTTGCTGCAAAGCAATAACCAGATTAGTTGTCACTAGAAAATGCATAACTTTGTTTAAGTTCTTCTAACCACATAGGAGTGGGAAATGCAATAAGAACCAATGTAGCAAATTTCCTCAAGTTTCCTTGAAAGTGCATCAGCTACTTTATTGTCTTTGCCCCTCTTATATTCTACACGAAAATCATACCCCATAAGCTTCAATGGCTACTCTTTGCTCCAACAAGTGCTTCAAGGCCTGTTGGTTAGTTTTAATCTTGAAAGACTGACCCAACATATATGGTCTCCATTTCCACATTGCACACACCAGTACCAAGAATTCCTCTTCATAGGTAGATAAAAACAATGCTTTTCCTTTTAAAGCTTTACTAAAGAAAGCTATTGGTTGGCTGTCCTGCATCAATATAGCTCCCAACCCCACCCATGAGGCATCACATTCAATGGTGAATTCCTTAGAAAAATCTGGGAGTTTTAACACAGGAGGCTGGGGAATAGTAGATTTCAACTCCTTAAAAGCATCTTTAGCTTCCATAGACCACATAAAGGAGTTCTTTTTCAGAAACATTGTTAATGGGGCAGCTACAGAACCATAGTTCTTGATTAATTTTCGATAATAGCTTGTAAGGCCCAAAAATCCCCTCAATGCGTTCACTGTTTTAGGAACAGGCCAATCCAACATAGAAGAGATCTTTGTAGGATCTGCCTTCACTCCTATTTCAGAAATAATATCCCAAATAGTCTACCTCAGTAACTCCAAATCTACATTTAGATTTCTTTGCAAATAATGTGTGTTGCTATAAAATAGATAAAATTGACTTCAAGTGTTCAAGGTGCTCACCAAAATCTTGGTTGTAAACCAAGATATCATCAAAGAACACCAAAAAAATTTTTTCGAAGAAAATGCTTGAAAACATGATTCATCAAATATTAAAAGGGGTCAGGTGCATTGGTAAGCCCAAAAGGAATTACCAAGAACTCAAAGTGACCCTCATGAGTTCTAAATGTTGTTTTCGAAATGTCCTCTTCTCTTACCCTTATTTGATGATATCCTGATCTAAGATCAAGTTTAGAAAATAATTTAGCTCCATAAAGTTCATCAAGCAACTCATCAGTGATAGGGATTGGGAACTTGTCATTGATAGTTTCTTGCTTAAGGACTCGATAGTCCACTCACATCCTCCAACTACCATAAGCTTTTTTAACAAGCAACACAACTTTTTTTGGTAATGGGGATACCTATAATGCCTCACTGAAATTGGTGCACTACCATCTTTCAATACAATCCGATGGTCAAAAGCTCTAGGGGTGGCAACCCTACTGGTTCAGCAAACACTAAACTAAACTATTACAAAACCTCTTCCACTTCTGCTTTAACTTCCACATGCTTTACCTCAGACTCTATTGCCACCAATTCAAACAACCATCCTTGCTTCCTAATAAAGGAAGCTTTTAACACATTAGCACCAGCTTCCATTTCTGTTACATCAGACATAAGACCTTGCAAGGCCAACTTCTTCCCACACACTTCAAAATGCATGGACATATTAGTAAAATTCCATTGGATAGGACCCCATGTTTTAAGCCACTACACTCGGAATACATTGTCACAACCCCCAAGAGTAAGAACATGGAAAGGAACCAGAAACTTAGTTCTTTGAACACTTATCATCTCTTCACATCTGCCCTAACTAAGTATCTTACTGCCATTTGTCACTTTCACCTGAAGAGCCCCATCCTCAATCACCTTTAACTTGGCAGCTTCTACCACTACTAGAAAGAAGTTATGAGTACTTACTGAATCCACAAGAATTTCAACTGAAAATGAGCCAATTTTTCCCAACAACTTTGTTGAGGGAAAAATTAGTTAATTGGCATATTCTTGTGAAAACCTGTGTAAGGTTGAGTTGTAACAAGTGTTGATGTAGTGTTACATGAAAAAGATTGAAGTGTGCTCAACATGGCTCGACTGGCGCTTGACGTAGCGCTCGAGCGGAACCTTCCAGAGTGGTTCACTCAATGTGCGCTCGATGCAGCGCTCGAGCGGAACCCAAACAGAGTGGTTCGCTTGAGGTGAGCTCGACATGGCGCTCAAGCAGAATCCATCCAGAGTGGTTCGCTCGATGTGCGCTCGATGTGGTGCTCGAGCAGAACCCATCCAGAGTGGTTCGCTCGAGGTGCGCTCGACGTCTCGCTCGAGCGGTTTCAGAAGACAATGTTCGCTCGACCTTCGCTCGACACCTCGCTTGAGCCAATGTTCAAGACAACCTAAAATTCATGTTTTGAGTGTCGTGACCTGCTGGGACTATAAATAGAACAAATTATTTCTGTTCTGTGGTGTGGAAAAATAGAGCAACACCTTAAGTGTTTCAAGAACCAAAGAGAGAAACCTACTCCTCACCTTGTGAATCTCTCTTGGACAAACACAAATCCACCACACCACACTCAAGATCAAATATCTTATAAAGTCGATTGAAGTGAACGTTTTGTTGGCCGGAAGGTTTCTGGAGCTGCTGTTGATGCAGAAATCGAGAGGTTCTCGTGGAAGGCTATAGAAGGTCACAGTTCCAACACTACATGCGTGTAGAGATAGAGTGGGTCACTCGTGATGTTACAAGCCAAGTTTAGAAACTACAAAGGTTTTGTGAGTGTTTCTATATTGGTTGTAATGAACTTTTTCTATAGTAGATTTTAGGTGGTGCCTTACACCCGGAGTGGTTTTAGAATTTGAAGAAGTTCTTCAAATGAGTTTGCACTTCGTGACCAAAATCATTGTGTTAATTATTTTTGTTCATCGATTAACTGTTTATTTGTTTCTATTTTTGAAAAGACAATCAAAATTGGAATACACCTATGCACCCCCCCTCTAGGTGTAGTGATTGGTAGAACCACTGCTTTTTCAAACTTCATAGCATTATTATTGATACATCCAGAAATGGCATGGATTGAAACTTCTAATTCTTCAGACTCTTTCTCTCCCTTTTTCTTCCAAATCTGGTGCCCACTGTGCCTCAGCATTGTCAATTAGCTCTTGCTCAGCACTACTTTCCCCCTGTAAGTAATACACCTTAGGATTTTTCAACACATTGTTGGGATTCCACTTTTCCTCACAGTGGTAACACAATCCATTCCTCCTTTTCTCATCCATCTAAGAAGAATTCACATTCCTTAGAGGAAATAAATTCTTTTGGCCCTTATTAGCTAGATCAACAAGTGCCATGTTATCTATTGGCCAATTATCAGTATAACAACTATTTTGCCTCCAAGATTTCCTTGAAGAAAATACATGCTCTTCCTCCAACTTAGCCAATACAAAAGTAGCCCCAAAATTCAGTGGATTAAACATTTTCACTGGTATTCGAATTTCATGTTTGAATCCACTGATAAAGCAACTCATTTTATGCTTCTCAGACAAGCCTTTCAACCTATTCGACAAGGCCTCAAATTGTGATGTATGCAAACTAACAGAAGTATTTCAACCTAGTTAGAGCCTCCATTGGATCATCAAATGCTGATGGTCCAAACCTCCCTTGCAAAGCCACCACTAAAGAATCCCATAAATTGAACTGCCCAGCATCTAAGGCATTTTGGTATCACACCAATGCCTCCCCTTCCATATGGTGAGATGCCACCATTAACTTCTGATGGAGAGGTGCAGGATCAATACCACTAAAATGTGGAAAATCCAATCTAACACTCCTCTGGAAACCACCTTTCTCTTCATGATTCCTAGGCTCATTAGATACCTCTCTGTCTCTATGAGTATTGATATTTACATACTCAACTAAAGATCTCAACATATCTGAAACTTGATCTCACCTTTCTGTTATTCTAGAAATTGCATGCTTCTGCACCAATTCATTCTGCCTTTGAGATGCTTCATGCTGACCTTTCAATGATGCACGCGTACTATCTACCATTAGAATCTTCGTTGTAAGGATCGACTACTACTGATACTACTTGTAAGGTTCCTTCAATAACCTATTGTAATTCAAGCAAAACACTTGTAATCTCAAGCAAGAACACATGGAAGATAACACTCGAGTAAGTGACTGAATGAGCAAGATTCAATTATGAAACTTGCAGAGAATCTTCAAGGGATTCTCAACCTCCAAAAGCTAGAACTCTGTATCTCCAATGTTCAAGATGATAAGCATCCACAACACTATTTATATACTCATAGGCTGTGATGGAAAGATCAAAACGCAAACAACAACAATTAAAACACAGCCACAAAGATTACAATACACAAAACACTCTGTTTCACCAATCCTTTCTCATTAAATGCAGCTGGTTTGCATGTCGAACGACACCCATCCCTTTGCCTCCAAAACTCCCCGTTTCATTAAAGCCTTCATTTTGCTATTTCAGTTACTTCCTTTCCTCGCGAATTCCTTCTTCAATAGCTAACCATTCTTCAACATTTCATAAAAGGCCACACCCAACTACAGCTTTTCAAGGCTAGCCCCAAGGCACCTGTGACATCAATCTGAATGAAATCCTTGACCATATCTCGGAAGTTCTCATATGGGAAGCTAAATATAATTTGTTACTATTCAAGAGTTGGAAATTAAGCACATCATATTAAAAGAGATGCTAATATAGTTGCAGATGATGTCCTTGCTAAAAATGCTCTAGTGTATGGAGGATATTGTTGAACGGGAGGAATGTCTTCGTTGTATTCTTTCATTCATTTGATGAAGTATATCAATAAAGAGTATTATTCCATTCAAAAAAAAAAACATAATAGGTGTTTGATGCGAAATCCTTTCTGGGCATCACATGGGCATACCACTAATACCACTATACGTAGATCCCCAAATTAACTTCAACAACACTACTGAATCCATCTTTTTGAGGAGCACTTCATTAATTTCACGAATTAATTTGATGTGAAATCTCCACTTTGGAGATGACTCAAGAGCCTATACATCACTTCTAGAGTTCCTTATGACATAAGAGTACAAGAATATCTAAAATGTGGTCTAACCTTACTGTTATATATATATATATATATATACTAAATATGTCACTACAAATTAAATGAGTTTTTGTGACGGTTTGGAAATTGTGACAGTCTCCAAACCGTCACAAAAAAAGTATTTTCTATGACAGTTTATGAAATTCGTCATTAAAGGCAACCAAGAAATTGTATTACGTTCGAACATATACATATTCACATTCGAATGGGCCTTGGAAATTAAAACATCGAGGCTACTTACGTGCAAATGTGTAAATGTTTGGCGCCAACGTTCAAACGTTAGTGATTCACGTTCGAACGTTAATTGATTTAATATTAAATTTGGATAAGCTAACATTAAAAAAGTTTGATAATTCAAATTAAAAAATAGTATATATAATAAATAATATTAATCATTACATAAATTAATGTAAAATTAGTGTGCTGGCATATTCTTGTGAAAAATTTTGTAAAATTATGTTATAACAAGTGTTGAAGTGGGGTGACATGAAATGGGTCACAGTGTGCTCAACACGGCTCGGGTAGAACTCTTGCAGAGAATTCGCTTGACTTGTGCTTGACATAGTGCTTGAGCTAAACACATACAGAGAGTTCGCCCGACAGGCGCTTGACATAGCGCTCGAGCAGAACTCATATAGAGATTTTGCTCGACAAGCACACAAGAAAGCTCTCGAGCGAAGATCATCCAAAAAGTTTGCTAAACTCTCACTCGACTTGGCACTCGAGCGGCTTATGAAGAAAAATATGTGCTCGACTCACGCTCGACACCTCGCTCGGGCCAATGTTCAGACAACTTAATTTTTCTAGGGTTTGAGCGACGTGCTTCTTTGGAGGTGTAAAAGGAACATTTTATTCTACCCTTTGTGTAGAGAAAGTGAGCCAAACTCTCCTTTCACACGTCCCAAGAGCACTTGAGAGAAACTCTCCACCACATTCAAAGTTGAATCTCTCTTGAAAAATATACCTCCACCATATCACATTCAAGATCAAACACAATTGAGTCCATTAGAGTTGACATTTTCATTGGCTGGAAGGCTTCTAGAGCTACTGTTGATGTAGAGATTGAGAGGTTCTTGTGGGAAGCTATAAAAAGGTCAAAGTTTCGACACTACATGCGTGTAGAGATCGAGTGGGTCACTCATGGTGTTGCAAGCCAAGTTTAGGTACTGTAAAGGTTTTGTGAGTGTTTCTCAATTGGTTTTAACGAACTAAAGTCTCTATAGTGGATTTGAGTGGTGACTTACACCCAGAGTGATTTTAGATTTTGAAGATGTTCTTAAAATGAGTTTCCACTTCGTGACCAAATCTATATGTTGATTATTTGAGTGATTTGTTACTTTTTTTTTTTTTAGAGTTTGGGTCACCTGTCCAATAGTGACATCTCCCCAATTTTGTTAATAACCCTCACTTGTGGTAGAGGAAAACCATGGTTACAAATCAAGCATCTGGGGTACAAAACTCAACCCAGTGTACCAAAAGAAAACCAAACCAAAAGAAATAAAAACAAGAAACAAACAAAACCTCCAAGACAAAGCTAAATAATACGAAGTGAAGGCATCCTGGAGTAGTCCATGCGAATGAGGCCATGCAACACTCGGGGAGTCTCCATCAAGTGGGAAAAAACTAAATCACTACCAGAAGCCTCATGTTTGCTAACCAATCTGCAACTTTATTTCCCTCTTGAAAAACATGGTGAATTGAACAATTCATGGAACTCACAATGTCAAGAACTTCTTCCCAAAAATCCTCCAGATACCATACCCCACATCCTTTACTTCTCCACCAAGAAATAAGAGTCATAGAATCAAGTTCAATTTCCAAATAATTGAGGGATAGAGACTTACAAACCTAGAGCCCATGAAGGAGAGCTAAAAGCTCTGCCCGATTATTAGAACCTATACCAATGAACGTAGAAAAAGCATGAATTAAGTTACCATTATAAATAATCATGGTAAGTTAATTCATGCTTTTTCTGCGTGTATTGGTAGAGGTTCGAATAATCATGCAGAGCTTTTAGCTCTCCTTCATGGGCATCAGGTTTGTAAGTCTCTATCCCTCAATTATGTGGAAATTGAACTTCATTCCATGACTGTTATTTCTTGGTGGAGAAGTAAATGATGTGGGGTATGGTATCTAGAGGATTTTTAGGAAAAAGTTATTAGTATTATGAGTTCCATGACTTGTTCAATTCACCATGTTTTTCGAGAGGGAAATAAAGTTGTAGATTGGTTAGCAAAGCATGGGGCTTCTAGAAGTGATTCAGTTTTTTCCCACTTGATGGAGACTCCTCGAGTTTTGCGTGGCCTTATTTGCATGTACTACTCCAGGATGCCTTCGCTTTGTATTATTTAGTCTCTTTTTTGTCTTATACTTGTGGTCTTGTTGTTTCTTGTTTTTATTTCTTCTGGTTTGGTTTTCTTTTGGCATGCTAGGTTTAGTTTGTACCCCAGATGCTTGATTTGTAACCACGGTCTTCCTCCGCCACAAGTGAAGGTTCTTAATAAAATTGGGGAGGGGCCACTATTGGACAGGTGACCCTAACTCTTTAAAAAAAATACTTTTAATAGACCATAAAACTTGATCTATACCTATTCACCCCCCCTCTAGGTGTTTTGTTGGGGTAGAACCACTGCTTTTTCAACATATAATAAAAATAAAAAGTACAAAATATGATAAAAGTTTACAAACAATACTCAGATCAACATGTTGTTCACAAATCATGTACTGTGGAACTCTTCTATAGCCACAATATGTCGGTAGATATGCGCAGTAAGATCTGAGATCACCTCATCAAGCCAAGCAGGCCGTGCATCCCTGCAGATGTACCCGTCGCTTGCTAACTAGTACTCCCAATATGGGGAGCAACACCAGGCCCAGACTGGGTCAGAGGAACAAGATCTGCTACAGGGCTAGGTGGACGTCGAGCATGCCCCCTCATTTGTCCAATGTTCTGATGGTGTGTGGTCATGTCGATAGGGCTTATCTACTCTGTTAGCCACTCCTCCACCTGGGGTGGCACTCTGTGGGCCAGTAATAGCCAGGTAATGATGACTCCATATGGGAAGTTGTCCGTGGAGGCAATGCTCGCATCGTAACGGATCCTCTAAAAAATGTGCAGTGGCAAGTCAATGGACTCTCCATGTGCCACTCGTATTAGGAACTGTGCGTGAGTATGACTAAATGTGATATTATGTTCCACAAGATCCACGTTTGTTGCAACAATAAGATGCAACATGCGGAAAAAGATTGGATGCGTCTAGGCGATAAACTTTGAAAGGACTATGTATCATATGCATGTGGAGTTAGAACCTTTATTGATTTTGCTAGGGCCTCTACCGATAGTCGCGGTTACATTAAGTGTCCATGTCGAGGGTACAAAAATTTGTGTGCTATAGGATTGGATGATGTAGATTGTCATATATTTGTGAATGGTATGGATTTGGGGTATAGCCGATGGGTATTGCATGGTGAACTATATGAACAATCAATCCAGGTTTCATTCGGTCATGGAATTGAGATGGAGGAGATGTTGGGTGACATTGAAGCTGAGATATTTATGGATGAAATAGATGTGGACGCCTCAAGTGGTCGGGGGACTGAATCATAGAATTTCTCTACTATGTGGGAAGATGCAAAGCATGAGTTTTATTCTGGATGTACAAAGCACAACAGAATGAAGTTTATTGTGCTGCTGCTTCACATTAACTTGTTGTGTGGAATGTCGACAAAAGTAATCAACATGGTGTTGGACTTATTTAATGAGGTGCTTCCTGAAAGTCTTGCATTGCTGAAGAATTTTTATGTATTGAAACAGCTGAGAAAGGGGTTAGGGTTTGAGTACAAGTCCATACATGCATGAAAGAATGATTTTGTTTTATTTTGAAAGGAGAATGAGGAAAAACAGGCTTGTCCCGTATGCGGAGAGTCGAGGTGGAAGGGTAAGAAAAATATTCCGGTCAAGATTTTGCGTTATTTCCTGCTGAAACCTAGATTACGAAGGCTATATATGTGTAAAAACAATAGTTCAAGATATGAGGTGCCACGAGAAGAAGAGTGTTAAGGATGACGAATATATGAGGCACCCAGCTGACTCACTTGCGTGACAATCTTTTGATGATCAATACCCAAAGTTTGGCAACGAAGCTCGTAACGTGCATCTAGGACTAACAACAGATGAAGGTGCCAACTTTTTGTGAACTTTACTTATCCTAGGCCCAAAGATTACCTGGGAATGATATTGATGTATTCATGGATCTTTTGATGCCTACATTGACATCTTTTCATATGCATGTTGCAGTAATGTGGATAATAAATAATTTTCCAGTATATCAGAACGTTTTCGGCTGGAGTACTAAAGGGAAGTTAGCGTGCCAAACATGCAATAAAGAAACTACAAGTGAGTGGCTAAAATATTCACAGAAGATGTGTTTCATGGGCCATCGATGGTATCTATCAAAAAATCATATGTGGGGAAGGGAAGGCGCTAAATTTGATGGGAGAGTGGAGGACATAATTGCTAGTCTGGGGATGAGATAGTGGAACAATTACTGGAAGTTAGAGTGAACAATTTTGGCAAAGGTTGGGGAAAGAACAAGAGAAAACAAGGTGCATCATAATTGAATTGGACAAAGCATAGTATTTTCTTTGACTTGCCAAATTGGCCAACATGCATGTCACGACATAGTTTTGATGTAATGCATATAGAGAAGAATATTTGTGATAATATTCTGGAGACATTGACGAGCATTAACAAAAAGATGAAGGACACGATTAAGATGAGGAAAGATCTCGACAGAATGATAATTAAACATAATCTGCATTTGCAGGTGGAAGGCAACACGGTGGTTATGCCGGATGCATGTTTTATGATGAAAAAGCGAGAGGTGATGGATTTTTACAAATGGTTGCAAGGTGTGAAGTTGTCATATGGTTATACTTCTAATCTCGGTAGATGCGTGAGCCCTGATGACTGGAAAATAAGTGGATTGAAAAGTTATGATTGTCATGTATTTTTGTAGAAATTGCTACTGGTGGGAATTCGTGGGAAGCTGACTTCTAATGTATATGTTGCCATAACCGAACTTTGCATGTTTTTCAAGGATTTGTGCTCTCGAGTAGTAAATCGAGATATGTTACAAAATATGGAAGATGACATTGCTACTATACTATGTAAATTTGCACAAATCTTTCCACCATCATTTTTTAATGTAATGGTTTATTTATCAATACATTTACCTCGAGAGGTATTGTTAGGTGGCCCAATGCAGTTCCATTTGATATATATACTTCAAAGATATTTGGGTAAATTCAACTGCATTGTTGGGAATAAAGCCTGAGTTGAGGGCTCAATAGGAGAGGCTTATAAACGTGATGAATGGTTGACATTTTGCTCTCTATATTTTTGTGATGTTGAGACACGATTTAATTGTGAATAGTGGAATGTTGATGTTGCTGCTCCTCCCCCTCGTGAGCTATCAGTGTTTTTCCAGAATATATGGCCCTTGGGTGCACAAACAGGATATGACTTAATTGGTTGAGAGTTAGGAAAAGTTTGGTGGTACATGTTGAATAATTTTCAGGAGATTGACGATTATATCAATTATGTTGCTGCATACTTAGAATAATTCAAATTAAAAAAATTTAACTATTACAAATGTGTTCAAATATTCTATTCTTTTATACTTTTATACAATGAGCACATAGACAAACTTAGGGCAGAATGCATAGAGAATATAGAGACCAAAAATAAAGAAGAATTTTCCAGATGGTTTGAACAACGAGTATGCATTTAAGTGTCTCATGATACAAAAGCTTTTTGAACCATTTTAATTCTTGGTAACTTTTAATAATTTTGTAATTATACCAATTGTTAGATTTTGGAATAACGTACTCATAATCCCACATCAGTTTCTTCTGAATTGTATGCATTGGCCCGTAGTCCCTCACACAGAGCACTTTGATACACTGCATGCACGGTTCGAGGTTATAGATTCCATACTATGAACTGTGAACGTATTCGAAAGATGCAAAACTGTGGTGTGTTGGTCGTGGGAAGTCATGGAACATATGATATTGGTTACTATGGTGTCATACGTGACATTATCATATTAAAATACCTAGGTGAGAATGTGAGATATGTTTTTAAATGTGATTGGTGAGATCTAGGCAGTGGTTGGGTTTCGATACATAGGGATAGTCACTTTACTAGGGTCAATACTGCATGTAAATGGTACGAAAATGATCCATTTATATTGGCTTGTTAAGCTATCCAAGTCTATTACTTGGTTGATCCAATGAAAATGGCCGATGAAGATAGTGGAGAGATAACTTGACAAGTCATACAGAAATTTGTTCATCGGAATATCTATGATGCATGAATGGTAGCGGATCACGATCATAGTGGAGATGAAGATGACACTCCGATTATAGAGGCCTACCAGGAAGATGAGGAGGGTATTAATTTATTTGTTTATCTCAGTGCACTTAAACTAACCTCCTTATGTGGCGCCCCCGACCCCCATGTAAGGAAACACGGAAATCGAGACGCCGGGATGATGACAATACAGTCACGCATCCCAACGAAATATGCTCAAGTGTGTGTGCAACATGCAAAGGTGCACAATAAAAGTCGCAGCGGATAATATAAATAAGTCAACTAAGTACCAGAAATTTAAATACAAATATTCAAAACAATTTACCTTTAAAGAGTTATACAGTCATCCCAAATAAATTACAAGGACAATATATAAATTGATAAAATACGAAACTCGATAAACAGGAGCAATCCCAGATCACTCCACCAACGAAGCCAAGCTAAGGCTCGTCATCCTCATCTGCATCAAAATCTGCGATACCATAAAATGGTACCACAGGTAAGTATAAACCAAACAACTCTCGGGATAAAAATATATTAATGCAACCAACATGCATTCATACGACAAAATCCACTTAGCCATAAAATACCGTTTTTCCCAGAAAAATGATAATTTCCAACACACGCCAAAATCCCATTTTGGCCCGAAAATAATCCGTAAAACATTTTCCCAGAAAATGATTCACACAAAACAAACCCTTTATCGGACACTGTAGGTTGGACTCTACCACCATCCCTACCGCGTGCACCGTAGGCGGGAATCACAGGCGGGACACAACCACCATCCCTGCTTACCACCATCCCTATCGCGTGTACCGTAGGCGGGAATAACAGAAGGGACTCTACCACCGTCCCTGCTTACCATTATCCCTACAGTCTCTTTTCCTTTTTCTCAAACCAGTCAATCCAGTCGTTTCAAACACACCCAAAAATCATTTCTCACATGAAAACCCACTTTTCAGATAAACACATGAACCTGTATGCAATCATGCGAAAACCTAGTTTTTAGTTACAAACATGAACATGCGTGCAAATGCAGTGAACAAGACATGACACCAATATCCAACAACCAACAAATGTCAACACAATCCAATCACAAACCAAACATACAATCAACTCCGTCCGCAATCCACCCGACCCCTGAACTCCTCGGACTCAGTCCGGTATAACCAACCAGTTCACAGTTAAAAAGAGTTAGTGCAAAATACATTTAAATCACGAAAGTTCTTTGAGAAAATACTTACAGTGCTATATAATAATTTCCGAAGGATCACGAAGCTGCAAGAAGTGGCGGCTCAGCAATGTAACATTGTAAAATATACTGTGGCCGTGGGTCTCAAAAACCCACTTTTCAACGAAGACAAACCAAGACCCAAAATTGATAGGGTAGGGCCTAGAGAGGTCGGTGAAGCCAATGGTGGTGGTGGTTTGCCGTGGGCGGCGGCGCAAAGAGTGGTTTTAAGGCCAAAAAGTCGAAATCGGAGATGGGCTTAGTTGTGCTTCACCGGTGACGGATCGGAGCCGGGGTTGGGTCCATTGGGTTGCCAAGAGGTCGGGGATGAAGTGGTGAAGAGTTGGTGGCCGGAGGTGGCGTGACGGCGGCGCTGGAGCTCAAAATGCGCCGCGACTTAGAGTGGTGCGTGGAGGCTAAAGGCGGTGAGATAGGGGCTGAGATTCACGGGGAAGGGTCGCCGGCCGATGGGGAGGGGAACGGAAGGAGCGGTGTCGGTCACGGGCAGCGCACGGCGGCACTGGGTGGAAGAGAAAGAAACGGACGGAAGAGGGAGGGAGGGGACTGGGCTTCGCGCGCGGGAGAAGGAAACCGAAGGAGAAATAAGGGGAAAAAGAAAAGAAAGGGAAAAGAAAAATAGAGGGAAAAGAAATGAGGTCCAATCCTCATAATTTGGGTAATAAAAAAGATCCAACGGAAACGATTTTAAAACCATAAGTTAAATAAAATAATTTAAACGTAATGGTAAAGTGAAATTGAAGTAATTAAATCCCACAGTAATTAATTTAAATATTAAAAGCAATTTAAATGCATAACAATAAATAAATATTAGGAAAGCACATAAAAATAATTTTCACCAAATTAAAATCATAGAAATAAACTCACTAAAAATCCAACCAATTTTAAAATAAGAGAATAAATAAAAATAATTCCTTCAGTAAACATACACTACAATACAGGGTGTTACACCTTATGTAGAGATGACATCCCACCCGTACATCTTTTCCCATCCATATTAAATGATCATTCAGTTGAAGTAAGTGAGGAAGAAGAAGAAGAGTCCACAGAGGAAGTTGATGAAGAAGACAAAGAAGAAGATGATGATTAGGAATATGTTATTGAAGTTGATTATGAAACAAGCATGAAAAACACATTTAGAGATGAAGAATAAAAGTATTAAATTTTTTATTTACATAGGTGACAATACAATACATTTTTTATACATTATTCTATACTATTTTTTTAAAATATTAATCATTTTCAAGGATGCCACCAAAATGACAATGAAGAAATGCGCCTCCTCCCCCATGTCCCGAACTCGTTCACGACTCTCCAACTGAGGACTCCGCTCCTGAACAAGTTGACACACAAGAGACAGACAGACAGTCGACAACTACCAGTAAGAAAATTTCAATGATAATTAATTATATTTCAATACTTTGGGGACTGTATTTAATAATTTTAAAAATATTAGCTGATGCCTTGTCACGTCATGGACGTGACTTAACACGTGGTCTTCCCTGAAAGAAAATAGAAGGAATGAAAAGATCAAGGTCAACGTTCCTGATAACTTCACTGGGGAAGTAAATGATAGTGAAGCATCGCTTTCCTCCTATATCGGCATACTAGTCCAAACTTATACCTGATTTTATGTTCAACCAATGAGAGATGTTCTGAATGAGATTAAGGATTATATTCGGAGTCGTGTATTGGTGAGTTTATATATAATAGTAAATTTGTTTAGATATGTTTTTATCTCATATTTTTTATGCAATTAACTTCTTAGAATGAATTCAACCTCAATTTTGGCCGTAGCGAGGATGTGCGAACTGTGAATGAGTTGATGGGTACATTATTTTGGTGTCACAAGGCATGATGTCATGAACACTTCAAGAAATTCGAGACGTTGGAAGAGAATGCTTAGCCCCCTTTTAAGAAAATGAAGTTAGACGATCAGAAGAAATGTTGTGATCTTTTCACAAGTCCAAATTATAAGGTATTCTAGATTTATCCCCTATAACTTATATACTAATATATTAGTTCCATATATTATAATTAACATTCTTAATTAATCTTGTAGCACTTAAGTTCTATCAATCTACAGAAAAGAACGGCTTTGACAATCAACCATTGTGCTGGTTTAAGGTCATTATAATGTCTTGTCGATAAAATGGTTATTAAAAGCTTATTAAAATTCACTCATTTTTATCATATTCTTTTATTTATGTACTAACATTATTTTTTAAATTACTAATGTGGCTTTGTTAGAAATTTGATTATCCTGAAAATTTCTCCCTTATTTGAGTCTATGCTGCTACTCAAACTGATGAACACAATGAGTGGATTGATCCTATCGCTAAAGATAATTATGTAAGTAAGGTTATTTTTTATGAATAAATTATACAACATGTGAATAGATATTCTGTTTGATTCCTCATTTCTTTTAATATTTTCTTTATTATGTGTTTTCTTTGTAATTGAAAGAAACAATGATTTAGATACAATCAGCCTCTGAGTAGTCCTCTTCTAGTGACATGGACATATTCACGCAAGTGCTCAAGAACATGTATATTTGTTTTGAGAAAAGAAATTTATATTTTTTGGAGAATTTGAAGCATAACTAATTGGGTTAGAAGAGATATTTGATGCAACAGGAGCTAACTTTCTAACCCTGCAGGACTGCGGCATTACAGGTTCGGTCCAATACCAGTTCCGGTTTTCATATTTTAAAAATCGGGTTGAATTGACTTGGACTGGTATATATATATATATATATTATAGTATATATAATATATGCTAAAATCTAATTAGTATAACATGAAATTTTATTATTAAATATGAACATTAATATTAGGTTATTAATATAAACTTACTTTTGATATATATATATATATCAAGGATAAATACATTTTTATAATAATATAATATATATATACATATTCTTTTTGATAAATACATTTTTACATATTTGATTATTTATTCTCAACTTATTTAGTGCCATACATGTAAATGGTAAATTGAAAAAACTGAAATAAAAAAAAAACTGAAAGTAGCATTTTTACATATTTGATTATTTAAACCGGACAGAAATAAAAAAAAAACTGAAAGTTTCAGTTTCGATGATGAATTGGTCCATATCGATTCTTAAATTTTTAAAACCAGTATATCAGTTCTCTTCCAAAATTTGTCAAAAACTGAACCGATTACCCCCCCTAGCACAACAAATTAAGAAACTAGGGATTTTATTTTTTTATTTTTACTCAAAAAGTGGAAAATTATAGGTATAAATTTTCTTCGCTTTCCAAAAACAAAATTAATTCAAAGTAAGGTTACTATTATTTTCTAAGGACAACCGAAAGATGCTAAATTGGCCCTTGAAAAAGAATAATATACCTATCAAGTTAAGAATATTAATGCTCATGGACCTTATACATTGCCATTCCCTCAAGACCAGAATATTCTACGAAATTGGAGTGGTAATATTGTAGCTGGGTGATAGCTATAATAAGCCAGCTTCATGCAAAGGTACGTATATATTGCACAAGCTAATTGATCAGGGTATTTATATCACATGATTGTGATAAGGACCGTGCTACTTGGACCGAGAGATTTAATCGAGAAAAACAACAGATTTATTTTGTTCCTTTTCTTTTAATCATGATTTTTAAATATTTTTAAAAACTAAAAAAAAAATATAACTCACTAACATATAGTCAATTTCTTAATCATTAAATAAAAACTAAAACTTAAAAATTCAATCAATCACTTTCATCAGTCACTTTTATCGATCGGTCCAACTATCATTTTTCTTGTGATAAAACAACAATTAGATCAATATTTTTTTTCTTTTCCCCTGTATTGGATTTGTAGTCATAAATGGTAAGAATTCTTCCGTCTATAGAGTTTTGGTTTAATCTTAATGTAAAAAAATAATTAGAATTTATTGTAGTAATAAAGGAAATACAATGAAAGGTCTTTCTAGCATGTGAAAGGTTAGAATAGATTAGTGAAGTCAAATAAAACATAAAATGAAATGATGAGACGGCTTAATAAAGATCAAAATGTTTAAGAAAATATACAGTTAATAGACAAAATGTCCTTGGATAAAATCAGTAGAAATGACCTTGAATATGAAAAGATCGCTACAAGAAATTTTTCTATATATGTTTGCCACGAAAATAATAATTTCTTACTAAAATGAGTACATCCTCAACACAACTAGTCGTTTTCGTCACAAATAATTCATCATAAATGACCTTCTTGTAACTAGAAGTAGATAATGATATATATAGTAACTATCTTTATAGGAATTAAGTTTACAACAAAGGATTGATATATATTTTCCGAGCTCGATAGTTTTAAACTATTTGAGTAGTAACTAAAATAGAAAGACATGATATATCGTCTGAGCTCATAATGTTAATTATGATAAGCTCCTACAATATATATATATAGCTCTTCGGACATTTTAATAGCTAGTACCATATTTTCATGCATGTCCCTATATATGCATGTGTACTGAGTAGTCATGGATATGTGCATGTTTGTTTATGTGACAGACAGAGAGATGCTAGATATTAAAAGAAGCCATATCTATATATCATAAAACTACAAATTAAGTTGCTGCATGCGAGGGACGTCACACCTTTCCTATCTTGGGATAAAAAGCTGCAACTTAGAAATTATTCAATATAGCATTCAGCACTCGTACATAGTATTACACCCATAATATATATAATAGACAACAAGAAAATAGATGATCTACTTGAGGTATCCATGTTTCTCGACCCTGTCAATAAGGTTTTCCATCTCTTTTTCATCAATGAACCCATCTCTGTTTTTATCAGCTCGGAGGAGTTCCCAAAAGGCTCTACAGGCAGGAGAGTTCGATCCAAGAACTTCGAATGCCGCTGTCAGCTCGTCCCTTGAAAGTTTTCCATCACCATTTTTGTCACACCTGCTGAAAACATCCATTAGATCTTTTCTTGTAAAGGGAACATCGAACCGATTATGTTTACGACCTATGTCTTGTCGACCCATTTTCGATGCAATGAGGTTAGAGATCGATCGAGCCGCAATGATTTATATATAGAGATTATCATGTGGCTAGCTCCGATATTATCTATCTTAGCTTTATTCCACTTATCTTCATAGCTGTAGCCTGTACCCAACTTTATTCTATCATATAAATATACCAAAAGCATAGAATAAAGATCCTCATACAATCCATTTTACAAACATGGTACTGCCACAGCATAAAAAATATTGAAGTTTCATTAATTTCAATTCCAAGATTTACATAAATTTTGTTTTTAAATTTGTAAATGCCCTCTATTTGTCGAATTGATAAGTCATCATCCTTTTTTTTATGCATGATTAACGAATATGTAAATAGATCATAATAAATTTTAATTTCCATTATTTGCAATTATTATTGTTGCATGTAGTACTACTTATTCTCCCGTCAATAAATGTAGTCATGGACCACGGCATCGATTGATTATGATCAATAAACTCCAACGGATTCCTTCCATTGGAGTTTGTCGAGATGTTTTTCAACATACACAAGTATTAAGGCGTCGATCTCTAGAATCATTTCATGTGGCAAATGATCGAGCATCTAATTCTGTAAGGTCTACAGAATTATATTGGCCAGCGTAATCGTTTATATTGGGCTTTTTTCCTTTAAATTTCCCAACAACCAAATAGATTCATTAAAATAGAGAATTAATGAATCCATAAACAAGTCGATACCCAATACAGATTAAAAAAAATGAAAAACAAGTTTCCTAACACTCCAAAAACCACACGACCACCAACAAACAGATGGTCAAAGCATCCATCCATCACCACACGACCCATCTCAATGGTAAATAGTTCACACACCTAATGACCTTGTACTCACGCACAGGAACATAGTTACAAGGGGGAAAGAGAGAGAGTACTGGAACAATGACCTAGAGGCAAAGGTCGACGGCGAAGGAGATGCGGTGATGGGGTTACAATGACTGCGGCTAGGGACCTAGGGTTTTTGCTTCTGCCGCAGTCTAACGAGAGATAGTGTGAGAGACTAGAGAGAGAGAGAGAGAGAGAGAGAAGTGAGTCGGTGGGGTTTACCAATCAAACGGGGCTTTTTTTTAAAAAGACCCGGGTACCGGGTTTAAACCCGATACCCAAACCGTGTTGGTCTGGGTTTGCAATTCGGGTTCCGTATCGGTTTTGATTCGAGCCGGAACTCGAAACCGGAATCCGATTTTCCGGGTTCGAAACCGGGCTGGGAAAAAATCCAACCTGGATGAACAGTGCTAAGTAGACCCCACAAAACTTTAATATCATGTGAAACAAGCATCATCAAATTCGTATGTAGCAAGGGTTGATAAGCCTTTCTATTTAAGTCGATCTCTTGTGGCCGGCCAGGACTACTATCACTTTCTTTGCTTCATTTTTGGATAAGAAACCCACTATCACTTTCGAGGGGTGTATTAACATATATAATAGGCGCTTGCTGATGAAAGAGTAATATCTATGTCGTAAACAAAATTAGTAATGTTATTTTAGTCTATCAAATTAAACTTTTCTTGCATTTCATCCAAATTGTTACCATAATTCTTTCATTGTCTTTGTCTTTTTGTACAGACCACTCTAGCAAGCTAATGACATATGTACATCTATGTTGGATATGAAATAAAATAGGGACTAGCACTGATTGGAAGCAAGTTACTAGGGATAAACGGGAAAGTTGACTAGGGGTGAGCACCAACTTAATCGGAGTCAGATTCTCCTAAATCCAACTCCGACTTGTGTAGGCCCTGACATGTCGGAGTCAGAGTCAAATCGGAATCGAATTTGGGATTTTTTTAGTTTCATATTTAGCCAATTTTAAAATAATTTTTTTTGTAGGCTTTCGAATTTCAATTTTTCAAAAAAAATTAAAAATTAAAACTAAATCATTCACTGTTAATTTACTTCTATACTAATATCTAAGTTATGTTTATACTCAACTTATACTAGTGTCTAATTACATATTATTATACTGTAATATTACATATATGTTTTTTTGTTTCTAATTACATGTTATTATACATTAGTATTACATGTTTGTATACTAATGTCTAACTTATTTCAAACTTAATTATATACTAGACCTTCTAGTGTCTAATTACATGTTAGTATACTTTAATAAATTAACTGGTTATAATAGACTTATTTAAATATTAGTATCTAACTTATTTCTATACTTAATTTTGTATGGTAGTAATAATTATGATGTTTATATATACTAAACTATCACTAGTCTATTTATATTATAGTATAAATTAATTATTTTATAATAATTAGCTCATACTGGTATATTATTGAATTTAACTATATAACTATATATAGCTATACTAGTTATGTAACTATATAGCTATACTAGTATATATGATAAATATATAGATAAATACATATTTTTATAACATATGTATAATATTAGTGTCAGATTCAGAGTCGGAGCCAGAGTTAAAGGGAAAAGTCGGAGTGAGAGTCAGAGCATAAAGTCTGAGCAAGAGTCGAAGCATAAAGTCGGAGTCAGAGTCGGTCTAGTGAAACCTCCGACTCCAACTAAAAAGTTAAAAAAGAAATCCAACTCTGACTCTATTTTGTCAAAGTCTGAGTGGAGCCTGATTCAGAGTATGATTTTTGAATTTTTGCTTAGCCCTAAAGTTGATTGACAAAAGTTACATAAGGAAAGCAGGACTCAGCTACTCAAAAGAAGAAAATAAATATTTATAAAAGAAAGAGATCGCTACAAATGTCAGGGGATTGGATATTTCTACAAGGAAAAACTTCTTTACCATCTCGGGGGACTCTCTCTCCAAAAGGAAGACATCTTCTTCAACCTTCCTAATATCCTATTTCCTCCATGTATTTTGAGATATATGAGAGGCCAAATCATCCAACATAATGGATTCCACCCCCAAACAACCCATAGACATAGGTTTTTATACTGAACAACATAAATCTTTGTGACTCTCTCTTTATTTACATATTATATGCTTTATTTAGTATTTATTTTCATAGATGAGCATCCGAGCATTATATTAATGTGCAAGCCATTATCATGGGTCATTCAACTATACCATTGGGCTCCGACTCGGTCAAGAAAATGCATCAACAATCTGAATATAAAAGAAATATCACAATGTTGAATGTACATATGACTACTCTCTCAAAATGATGATAGACAAATGATAAAGAAACAACTCGATCTTTAATTTGTACAACTTTAACAACCCAATTTAAATGGAAGATCATGCTTTTCGGCAATGATCCATTTATTTTCTTTGTAGACCTAATCAATCTACAAAAGAAGTACATGCCGTATAATTTGTTCCATTGATCTAAAAGTGCGACCTCTACACAAATGCATCTTTACCAACATTTGAAGACATGAGGCTCAGAAGATATATTTAATTTCCTTCCCTCCAGACCTGGTAAGATATCTTAGATTCTTCTCTTTCCTAATTTACTAATTTATTAAACTCTTATTGGGTTTGAATTATCGGCTGGTTAGCTTTTATATATATACAGTACTATGTTTCCTTATGTTCACACCATAGCCAAATAGACCCTTATATCTAGGGCTGCAACCCGGCCACCTAGTTTGTGTTTGGGTCCATAACAAACCAAATCGACCAGGACCAAACCAACTTGAGATTGTAAGCACAATGAGGCAAAACTACAAATCAGCTGTAGAACAAAACACCCTTGCCCTCGATGATGATGAATCAGGCAAACAACGTCGTCCTCTGTATCTACAACTTCTAGGTTAAATTTTTCTGTCCCATTCTTGAGCTCAAACTAGTAATGGCTTAGGTTGGAGCTGTTCCAAACAGTTTTTTGTCAAGAAATCTTCAATGGGTTGCTGATTGACTAAAGCAGCAACAATCTTTAGTGAGAACTCAACGACCAAGACCGAGATCTGATGCAAATGAGAGTAGTGCACCTCCTCCTTCAGTTGAGGAAGAAACCATCAAGGTGTTAAGGACCTCGGCAGAGTAATAGAGAAATGGCTTTGTACGTATGGATGACTGTAAATGGACTGTGAAATTAAGGAAGAAGATAATGGATAGCCTAAAGCTTGCTCCTTTTTCTTCTGTCGTGCACCCCTTCTGATGGCTTGAGCCTTCTAACACGAGGTGGTGCTCTCCGAAACCCCGAAGCTTAAGCCTCCTCAACATCTAGGTTTCCAATCTACTGCTACTAAGCCTCTGTATATGACCCAAATGCAGGCTGTTGACATTAGAAAGTAGTTGGCCAAAAAACATTTCATCAATCACGTGTTTTGGTAAGAATGTCTACATCGAGTTAAAACAAGTATTATAGTTTACATTTGTTTCCTACACTGTCTTCATTATCGGTACTTATTTATGTAGGGAAAGTGATTTTGAAAATGGGAACCAATGTTATCGTTTCCTTCAACATGAACCCTTTATTCCAAAATGCTTCAATTTCCAAGGATCGGTAAACTACTGCGAGCCCAAGCCTTTGGAGGGCTTGGAACCTAGGTTTTACATCGGTTCTCGCAATACGGTGGGGAAGGATATTCTTAAATTATACAGTGTATAAACACTTATGGACAAACTAATTGAAGGGTCAAAATGTTTGCCTCACCACTGAAGCATGGAAATCGGTCTAAAACTTAAACTGCATGTCTTTGATTGCCCATTTTCTAGATTGTAACTGGAAATTTCACAAAAAGATTTTCAAGTTTTGTTTAATTTCCAATCACAAAGGTGAGACCATTGAGATGGCTTTGGAGGCCACAATAAAAGAGTGGGATTTGGAGCACATTGTGATAATAACAGTTGAAAATGTCTCGTCTAACGATACCGCACTTGAGTATCTTAAGAACAAGGTTAGAGATAACAATTTGAAAATTTTGGGTGGTGATTTTTGGCACGTTAAATGTGTTGAACATATCTTCAATCTTATCATGCTCAACTATTTGAAAGATATTCATGAATCAGTTGCAAAAGTAAGAAGTGCGGTGAGGTTTGTGAGATCCTCATCAACTAGGCTTGAGAAGTTCAAGGCGTTTGTTCGTGATGCGGGCATACAGTGCAAGAAGATGTGTATTGATGTTTCTACAAGATAAAACTCAACCTTCTTGATGTTGGAGATAGTCGAGAAGTATAGATTGACCTTTGATGTCATGGGAGAAAAGTACAACATATATATCTGTCACTTTGAAGAGGAGGACGAGAGATTGAAGCGGCCCACCGATTTTGATTAGGATAATGTGCTGACTTTTGTAGAATTCTTGAGATTTTCTATGAGGTGAAATACACCATTTCCTAGTCTTTGTATGTTACATCCAATGAATATTGTCAACAAGTTTGTTACGTGAAAGAGCAGTTAGAAGAAATGTGCGATTGGTGATGCTACATTACGGATTATGGCAATGAGCATGAGCCTCAACTATGAGAAATATTGGAGAGATTTGGGTAGGACCAACGTTTTTCTATATATTGCTATTGCTCTTGACCCTAGGTAGAAAATTGATGCCATGACATTTGGCATAGAAAGCACTAACAATTTCATGTCGCCGCAAATATGTTTCTTGTGGAGCCCCCGACCCCCTTGTACAAGAACACGGGAATCGAGACACCCGAATGGTGACAACATGGTCACGCATCCCAACGATGGTGCCAAGTGTGTGTACATGCAACAGTATACAAAAACAAAGCAGCGGATAATTTAAGTCAACTAAGTATTAGAATTGATAACACAATTTAAACATCAGTAAAAGTGGTTTGAAAGAGTTATACAGTCATCCAAAATAAATATAATACAAGTCCAATACATGAACGAGTGATCCCATATCACTCCTCTGGCAGAGCAGAATCCCCAGGCTCGCCCTCAGTATTATCTGCATCGAAATTGGCGTTACCATAAACGGTACTGCAGGTAAGTATAATCCAAACAACCACGGGATAAAAATGCATTAATGCTACCAACAATAATGCATGCATATGATGAAATATGCATTATACCCAAAACATCATTTTCTCCAAAAATGAATACTTTCCAACACACGCCAAAATCCCATTTTGGCCCAAACATATCCGTAAAACATTTTCCCAGAAAATGATTCACACAAAATCCATATTCAACACACTCTATTTTCCCAGAAAATAGTCCATCAATCCATTATTATCATATGCACCATGATCTCTCCTAAGGACCATCCGCACGTCCTGGCTTCGTAGCGATGCCCAGTTCCGCACCTAATGTGTTCATGGCTAAGGATCCTCTACACAACAAGTGATGCCCAGTTCCCCGCCCAGCGCGTTCGTGGCCAAGCATTCTCTAGCCCCCGCTAGCAAATGGGCCACGAAGTCAGCACGAGACCATCTCGTCCGATCCCATTGTCACCCAGCGACAATCTAGGGGATGTCACTCAGTATATTCTGCTCCCGAGTGACCAGAGGAGCGCCATCGAGATAATGCCCCATCTCGGCTTGGGGTCGTGATATACACACCCACCCAGAAATCCTTTCATATGAAAACCCAGTTTTCAATAAACACATGAATATGAATGCAATTACATGAAAACCCAGTTTCCTTTACAAACACGATCATGCATGCAAATATGCCATGTACATGAAACATCTCAATAACCAACATCCAACAACACTCAACACAACCCAAACACACAAACAACTTCATCCACCAATCCATCCAACCCCCCTTACTCCTCGGACTCAGTCCGGCAAAACCTACCAGATCACAATGAAATGAGTTAGTGCAAAAATACATTTAAATCGCAAAAGTTCTTTGGAAAAGTACTTAGAGTGCTATTTTATAATTTTTGAAGGATCACGGAGCTGCAAGAAGCAGCATCACAACAACAGAACAGTGCTAAATGCACTGTGGCCGTGAGTCTCAAAAGCCCACTTTTGAATAGGGACAAACCAAGATCCGAGATTGGTAGCGAACGGCTTAGGGATGTCGGCGAAGCTAGTGGTGGTGGTGGTTGGCTGTGGGTGGTGGCGTAGAGGGTGGTTGAAGTGCAAAAAAATGCCCAAATCAGAAATGGAGTTGGATGTACTTCACCAATGGCGGATCGGAGCTGGGGTTGGGTCCATTGGGTTGCTAGGAGGTCGAGGATGAAGTGGTGAAGAAACGGTGGCCTGAGGTGGCGCGACGGCGGCGCACGAGCACAAGGAATGCCTCGGCTTTGCATCGAGCTTGGGGACTCACGGCGGTGTGAGAGGAGCTGAGATTGGAGGGTGGTGGTCGCCGGAGGGTGGGGAAGGAGGTGGGCTGGGCGGTGAGACACACGCGGCACGCGGCGGGGAATAGATGGAGGAGAAGCAACGCACGGGGAGAGAGGGAGAGAGGGCCTTCGCACGCAGGAAGAGCAGGGGACAAATAAGGGGACAAAGAGAAAGAAGGAAAAGAAAAAGAGCAGAAAAAGAAAAAGAGAAAAAGAAAAAGTGAGGGAAAGAAATAAGTTCCAATCCTCACATCTTGGGTCACAAAAATGATCCAATGAAAAAGATTTCAAAATAGCAAGTAAAATAAAATAATTAAACCCAACAATAAACTAATTTAAAATAAAGAAAAATTTAAATGCATAATAATAATTAATACTAAAGAAAGCACATCAAAATAGTTTTCACAAAATTAAAATCATAAAAATAAACCAACTAAATATCCAACAACTTTAAAACAAGAGAATAAATTTTGAATTAATAAAAATAATCCTTCAATAAAAATACACTAAAATATAGGGTGTTACATTTCTACTATGAAAAAATTATTTCCGACAAAATTTACTCGCCAAAAAAGGTTTCTTAGAAAAAAAAAATGCACAAGAACAGAATACATAAATTACTTAATCCCACAAAAAATGCACAAAAAATTTATTTTGAAGTGCATATGCAACTTCAACATCAAAATTGCATAAACTACCCTATTTAGAAAAGTTTCAAAGCTATGTTAAATAATTAATTTGAAGCAAAGTTAGTAGATCGGTTAAGATTTAATTTCCTTTACTTAATAACACGAAGGGTACATAGAAAATAACAACAAATTACTCAAGGATCCTTACCCAAGACCATGCATGCAAAAAATGCCAGTTGAAAGGAATTCTGCATGCAAACCCAAAAATAGTAAGTAACTAGACATAAATTTCTTTTAATATTCATCCACCACTCTGCTCATGCAAGAGCTCTCCTGTATATTACACAAAATCCAACAATGAGCTTCATTTGTTATGAAGGAAATAGGTAATTTAAGGGCTATACATGAGAGAACAAAAAGAATAAAAGAATATATAGCTAAAAAAATGGAGGACCCCAAGACGTTGCAGCACTAGCTGCTACTTTTGTTTTTGTGGTTCAGATTGTTTCAAATCTCAGCTGCTAATGACTCTTTTGCTACTTAAATACACTTCTATAACACACATGTGACAAGGGATTGGTAGAGAGGAAGAGAACGGGAAAGAGCAGACCCAAGAGCTTGAACTAAGCTGATTTATGAACAATTGCAGACTTTGTTCTTGATTTTTCTATTTTGTTGTTTGTGTGCTTCAATTACAACTGTTGTGGTGGCTAAGATACCTTTTGAGTGGTCTAAAACAAGGTAAATCATTGACTTAAGAGCTGACTTACAAAACAAAATCCCCCAAAATAGAATTAACATACAGGAATCATATTCTCATTTGAATAGCCACACGCTTGGGCAATGCTCCTTGTTTCACCACGGATGCCTCATCTGCCCTATTTCTCGTGCCTCCTCCACATTTGGTGGTAGTGGGTTGTGAACAGAGCAAGGGATAGAGGGAGGGCCTCGGGCTACTGGGCTAGGGGTGGAGGAGAAGGGGTTCCGACGGAAGGTTGGCGACAGCGTTGAGGTGTGAACACCAAATTGACAAACTAAGAAACTTGATGAACTAATATGGTCTCAACAAATATACTAGGGGAGAACACCAAATCAAAATGCATAGTAATTCTAGGCAATATCTTCTTTTTATAAGTAATTCTACTCAATATCTTCAATACATGATATGAGAGAAAATTGTATATGTCCCTTTGCAATCTTATGCTGCAATCTAATTTACGATACATTGATGCTAAACTGAAACAGGTTATGATGATCCTAGGGAAAAACAACTTTTGGTTCTTCCACATGTTCAGATTATAGAATTAGAAACATCAGAATTCAAACCTAAATTAAAACTAAAATAGTCCAGAAAAAGCGTAACCATCTAACATGAATAAACAACAAAAAAACAAAGAGCTTGAAACAAGAGAAAGACCTAAAAAAAATAGTAAAAGATAAAGAAAAGAACCCAAAAAATCCTGAAACTGAGAAGTTGTAAAACACGTCAAGACAACATTCAAAGCTAAAAAGTATTGAAAAAAAAAGCCTTGGTCCCCCAAGTATTGAACAAGTCAGGATAACCATCCAACACACATTGTTTTCTTTAGCATTTATCATTGTTTATCAATACAAAGAGATACTATTCGCCTCAGTATCTCAGCCTCAAAGGACATTGCTACACAAGGCAAGCAATTACTTTTACCAGTGAAAACTAAGAGCTTAAAAGTCTGAAGCCATTCCAAAAAATGTCTTTACTGCAAGGAGAACAATATGGATGGCAAAGAATCACTAATGCAAACCCTTTATGAGATGAGATCTCATTATTTAATATTATGATAACATAAGGGTAAAAAATGTCTATCACTTCCAATCATCAATACAAATAATTATAGAAATTGAAGTGAGGCTCTTAGAACTAATGTGATCAGAAGCAAAGGTAACAACCTATTGTTATGCCCTGAGAAGCAACCATCGAGATGTGATGAAAAGGCATCTTGAGTGCTAAAATGCACTGACTATCGCCTAATGCAGAGACAAGATAAACCTATTCCACCAGATAAAATAAAAGTAAACCCATAATGAACATTTGTGGATGAACTATTTTATGACTTCCAAACAGTATCAGATCCTAGAATATGTTGTGAAGAAACAATAAAAAATAAGTATTACTAATCTACTAAATGCATTTACGAGGCATGACACAGAAAGTGTAAGAGCCGTTTATGAAAAGTTTACACAACATCATGGGTATTATTACTAGAGGTAGCACTCCAGATATGAAACTTGTTACAAAGTATCTTATTCCAACTTGGCCGCAAAACCTGCTGCTTGAGTAACTTAACATATTTTCATTTAGCAAGAGACTTTTATCTATAAGGCCATATGTATATGTATATGTATATGTATGCACTGATATATGCCTGAAGACCATTCAAGGTCAATTACCATTATACCTTGACTTAATCTACTCTCACATTTGAAACATTAAAAGACTCACCTTAACAATTTTGGCTTCGGTATCATATGTAGACAGTATCTGTAAATCACATATTGATCTTTTTAAGTACTCAATCAGGGGGAAAGAATCTCAAATGTTTCAAATATAAACACAGATATAAACACAAAACCCAATCTCCAAACGAAACTACAACAAGAAATCAAGCAAATAAAACGGGAATGAAAAGAACCCATAAATGAGAAAACATAAGGCAATATCAGGGGTGGTTGTAAGACCCCATATTTTTGTGTATTTTTACTGAAGGAATTATTTTTATGGATTCAAAAATTTATTCTCTTTTTTTAAAATTAGTTGGATTTTTAGTGGGTTTATTTTTATGATTTTAATTTGGTGAAAATTATTTTTATGTGCTTTTTTAATATTTAATTATTGTTATGCATTTAAATTCCTTTTCATATTTAATTAACTTATTGTTGGGTTTAATTATTTATTTTCATTTTAGTCACTGCATTTGAATTATTTTATTTAACTTGCTGTTTTAAAATATTTTCCGTTGGATCATTTTTGTGACCCAAGATGTGAGGATTGGACCTCATTTCTTTTCCTCTATTTTCTCTTTCCTCTCTTTTTCTTTCTTCTTTTCTTTTCTTTTTCTTCTTTTCTTTCTTCTTTCCCTGGTCTCCCGCGCGCTGCAGGTCCATCCTCTCTCTCCCCGTGCGTTGCTTCTCTTCCACCCAACCACCGCTGCACGCCGTCGTGCGCTACACCGTCCCTCCCATTAGCTTCCCCACCGGCCGGTGACACCAACCCACCAATCTCAGCCCCTAACTCGCTGCCGATAGCTCCCACACACCACACCAAGCCGCGGCGTTCTTTGTTCTCACATGCCACCGTGGCGCCACCACTGACCACCATTTCTTCACTACATCATCCTCAATCTCTTAGCAACCCATTGGACCCAACCCTAGCTCCGATCCGTTACCGATGAAGCACTTCCAACTCTATTTCCATTTTGGGTGTTTTTGCACTTCAACCGCCTATTGCGCCGCCACCCACAGCCAACCACCACTACCACTAGCTTCACCGACATCCCTAGGCCCTACCCTATCATTCTTGGGTCTTCGTTTGTCTCCGTTGAAAAGTGGGTATTTGAGACCCACGGCCATAGTGCATTTTGCACTGTTACGTTGCTCAGACGTCACTTCTTGCAGCTTCGTGATCCTTCAAAAATTGCTATATAGCGCTGTAAGTATTTCTCCAAAGAACTTTCGTGATGTAAATGTATTTTTGCACTAACTCATTTCACTGTATTAGGTTGAACATGCCGGATTGAGTCCAAGGAGTACGGGGGTCGGATGGATTGGTGATTGGAGTTGTTTGTGTGATTGATTGGGTTGGTACTTGTTGGTTTGGATATTGTGTTGTTCATGTACATTGCATTTTGAACGCATGATCATGTTTGTAAAGGAAAACTGGGTTTTCGTGTATTGCAGTCATCCTCATGTGTTTATCGAAAACTGGGTTTTCATGTGAAAGGATTTCTGGGTGCGTGTGTATCACGACCCCAAGCCGAGATGAGGCATAATCTCGGTGGAGCTCCTCTGATTACTCGGGAGTGGAATATACTTAGTAACGTCCCCTGAATTGTCACTGGGCGACAATGGAATCGGACGAGATGGTCTCGTGCCGACTTCGTGGTCCCTCTGCTAACGAGGACTAGAGGATGTCTGGCCACGTACGCGCTCGGCGCGGAACTGGGCATCGCTTGTTGCGTAGTGGGTGCTTGGCCACGAACGCTCTGGGCGCAGAACTGAGCATCGCTATGAAGTCAGAACGTGCGGATGGTCCTTAGGGGAGACCATGATGCATATGGTAATAATGGATTAATGAACTATTTTCTGGAACAATGTTTTACGGATATTTTTGGGCCAAATGGGATTTTGGCATGTGTTGGAAAATAATCATTTTCGGGAAAAATGATGTTTTGAGGAAAATGCATATTTCATCATATGCATGCATGTTGGTTGTATTAATGCATTTTCATTACGTGGTTATTTGGGCTATACTTACCTGCGGTACCGTTTGTGGTAACGCAAATTTTGTTGCAGATGAAAATGAGGGTGAGCCTGTGGATACAGCTCCGCCCGAAGAGTGATCTGGGATCACTTACTTAGATATTTCATTTTACTGTATTTTATTTTAAGTTGGGATGACTGTATAACTACTTTTTAAACCTTACTGATGTTTAGATTGTATTTAAATTCTGGTACTTAGTTGACTAATCCGCTGCGTTGTTTTGTACACCGTTCCATGTACACACACACTTGGCACTATCGTTGGGATGCGTGACCGTGTTGTCATCATGCTGACGTTTCGATTCCTATGGTTCCTTACATGGGGGTCGGGGGCGCCACAGTTGGTATCAGAGCAGTTCGGCTCTGGGTAAAACCACATGTCTCATAGGTGCAGTACCAGAAAGTTTTTAAAGTTGTGATGTGAAATTATTTAATTTAAAGTATGTGGTTTTTATTGGTTTTATTTAGTTTATTGTATACTAATTGTTTGTTTATGTATGTTATTGCTTTATTTTATGGTAAGTTATTTTATTGTTTTAATTATTTTATTATGAACTACTTCATTGGTTTTATTCATTTTGCCGTATGTTATTTTATTTATGGAATTTTATTTTATTTTGTTTTGTTTTGTTTTTTTCGGAGTTGAAAGGCGGGTTAAGGGTTGTGCTATAGCAGGAAGATGGTACGGCTATGAATGACATTGTTAGGCTTGAACATTTTGTGTAGTAGGACTGAATTCTTGGTGATTGGTTTGTTTTAATATCGAGGCTTGAACATCATGGTCTGGGTGAACTCTTTGGATTAGGTACTCAAGTTGCTGCTAAGAAGGGGAATAGTTTTAAATTGCTTAGGATAATTGAGATTTTAGGTTCCATAGAATTTATGTAAGGAGTCTATGGGGTAGGAGGTTGTAAGATCAACGAATTACAAGGTTAGATTTATGAGAAGTTCATCTAAGATTTGAGGCCCCATAGTTTTTAGGAAATAAGTTTATGGGATTTAAGCTGGTAGGTTCAACGAGCATTTGAGGGATTACTTAGATTAGAAGTTTTCGATCTTGCCGACCTTGATAAGCAATTTGATAACATTTGGGGTTTTAGAATTTACAAGTTTTATAAGGTGAATGTTTTAGATTTAAGGTCATTGATATTGAAGATTTTGGAAACCGATTTTTATCTGGTTTAAGGTTTTAGAATTGTAAAGTTGAATGGCTGAATTAAAATAGGATTGATGAGAGTTGAGTTACTGATATCAGAATTTTTTCAGGAGAGAATTTCTTTGGAGATGGAAGGTAATGAACTAGTTGGTGTATTTTCTAAGGATTGAAGATGTTGATCTAGTTCGGAAAATTATTGCTTTTAATTCGAGGTTATAGTGACAGGTTAAGGATTTAATCCATATCAATTTTAAGGATAATAGATGGTGTGGATTTTGGAAATGATTCTTGTTGATTTCAAGGATATAGGTCCAAATGACAGAAATGGTAGTGATGGATCACTCTCACGTTTGGAGGATTATTGGTTTTGGCTAAGGGTGCATAAGATTGATGCGTAATAATGGTGAGTGTGTATGCATTTCGGAGAGTATAGGTCCTAGTCTCATTTTGGTTTGGAGGAAGTGGCTTTGGTAGGTGTTGAAGAGGAGTCGACACAATAGTACTAATTCAAGAGACCTTGGCTTGGAGTTTTTTTTTATGATGAGTTGATCGACGTGTATAGTCGAAGTGGGTTGCTTAATGGAATGATGGTTGACAATAATTATTGTGATTATCTTTAGGAATTAATTGTGATTTGAGGTTACCTAGGAATTGTAATTTTGAGGTTATACTTTCCTTTGGAGTTTGAGCATCCAGTTGGTTGAATGAAGGACATTGTTATTTAACTTGAAGAGTGATTGTTGGGACATCATGTATGGTGTATGATAAGATCTTGGAAGTTGAAGTTTAGGCATCATCGGTGGATAATATGGTCAGGTATGTGGGTTAATAAAGCAGTAGGATCCTTGGGTGCTTTGCAATGGCTTTTGGTGGATTGAAGGTTTGAGTAGTATGGCTTACCTTGAGGTTTAATAGTGATGTACTATTGAAGGAATTAGTCGTGTTAATACTAGCTTATAGGAGTATAAATAGGTGGGCGAGTTACCAAGAAGGTTTTGATAATGTTTTGGTGAAGTCAATGGTGGTTCGTAGTGAGTTTAGTCACCGCTAGATTAGATGTTGTTCAGAATGTAGGTGATGAGCTTTTGGGTTGAGGTTGCTTATTTTCAATTTGGGATGCTGAGGTTGGTTGATATTGGTTTTCTGTCAATGATCATGGATGTATTTTATGGAATTTGATTTTGATCAAGGCAGTAGGAGTTAATTGAGGAATTTCAGTTATAACTCGTGATTTTGGGAAATAGAGTATTTTTCTACCAAATTGTGATAAGAGTTTGTGATTAGTAGGTATGGAGCCACCTTGTACTCGATGGTGTTAGTTTGATGATGACATAAATTTTATGCAGGTGGCGAATATCAGAGTGCATAGCAGAAGCGTGGTATTTTTGTTGTAGTCAGGAGTTCAGATTGTGTTGATTTTGAGGAATTAATGGTGACTTGAATTTTGAGATGATACTTGTAATTGGAGATTAATCATTTGGTTGTGCAATTTGTTGTTGATGGTTAACTTTAGAAGTGGCTATTAGGTTACCAAAAGTAGAATTCAATGGAGGTTTAGAAGTTGTAGTATAGGAGTTGATTGAGGTTGGCACATAGTATTGTAAGGGCTATTGTTCATTGGAATTTTCTAGATGTTGTATTAAGGTTCTTGCGGAAAATGAGATTTTGGATAGCATAGTCACCCTAGGAATACTGGTCGTGATGTGCTGTTGGGGGACTAATACGAGTATGTTGGATATCACCATGTTTATTGAGAAATGTGTCACGTGCTGTCAAGTTAAGGCTGAGCATCAAGGTAAACTTCAACCTCTCCCTATTCCAGAGTGGAAGTGGGATGATATTTCTGTGGATGTTGTAATGGGTTTGCCGAGGAACCGTAGTGGAAAGAACTCAATTTGGGTGATTGTTGATCGGTTGACCAAGAGTGCCCATTTCTTGCCTATTAATAATACCAGCTCTTTGGGTGAGTTGACTCGGTTGTATGTCAAAGAAATAGTGCGTTTGCATGCAGTACCCAAGAGTATCGTGTCGGATCGGGACCCGCGGTTCATGTCCTATTTTTGGAAAAGTTTGCAAGCAGTTTTAGGCACTATGTTGAAGTTTAGTACTGCATATCACCCTCAAACTAACGGTCAATCAGAGCGTACTATTCAGACTCTTGAGGATATGTTGCGGTCTTGTGTTATGGAATTTCTGGGGAGTTGGGAGAATCTCTACCGCTTATTGAATTCTCTTATAATAACAGTTTTCATTCCTCCATTCAGATGACCCCGTATGAAGCTTTGTATGAGGGGAACTGTAGATCACCTTTGTGTAGGGATGAAGTTGGCGAGAGCAAATTGTTTGGACCTAAGATAATTCAAGATATGAAAGATCAAGTTCAGTTTATAAGGACAAAAATGGCGGAAGTACAAAGTCACCAGAAGAGTTATGCAAATACAAGAAGAAGAGACTCATCATTTTGAAGTAGGTGATTGGGTTTATCTCAAAGTCTCTCCTATGAAAGGCGTTAAGCGCTTTGGTAAGAAAGGAAAGTTTAGTCCAAGATATGTTGGCCCTTTTCAGATCTTAGAGAAAGTTGGGCTTGTTGCTTATAGAGTTGCATCGCCGGACTATTTTGGGGATGTTCATGACGTGTTCCATGTGTCATCGTTGAAGAAGAGTTTCAGACAGCAAGAGCCACTTTTTGTTGACCCTGGATGCATTCAACTTCAGTCTAACCTTACTTATGAAGTTGCTCCAACGCAGATTGTGGATTGGAATGAGCAAAAGTTAAGGTCTATGACAATACGTTTGGTGAAGGTGTCATGGGCCGATCCATTGGCTCAAGATTTCTCTTGGGAGAGAGAAGCCGACTTGAGGGAGCAATATCCGTATTTGTTCGATTGATTCTGGCAGTATGTTCTTAAGTCTGCTCTTAGTTGAATCTTATTCCTGTCTTGGTTTAATGTTTGACCTTGCCAATTTCGAGGACGACATTTTATTTAAGGGGGGGAGGATGTAACACCCCCGTATTTTTGTGTATTTTTACTGAAGGAATTATTTTTATGGATTCAAAAATTTATTCTCCTATTTTAAAATTGGTTGGAGTTTTAGTGGGTTTATTTTTATGATTTTAATTTGGTGAAAATTATTTTGATTTGCTTTCTTAATATTTAATTATTGTTATGCATTTAAATTGCTTTTCATATTTAATTAACTTATTGTTGGGTTTAATTATTTATTTTCAATTTAATCACTGCGTTTGAATTATTTTATTTAACTTGATGTTTTAAAATTGTTTCTATTGGATCATTTTTGTGATCTAAGATGTGAGGATTGGATCTCATTTCTTTCCCTCTATTTTCTATTTCCTCTCTTTTTCTTTCTTCTTTTCTTTTCTTTTTCTTCTTTTCTTTCTTCATTCCCTGGTCTCCCGCGCGCTGCACGTCCATCCTCTCTCTCCCCATGCGTTGCTTCTCTTCCACCCAGCCACCGCCGCACGCCGTCGTGCGTGACACCGCCCCTCCCATCAGCTTCCTCATCGGCCGGCGACACCACCCCACCAATCTCAGCCCCTAACTCGCCACCGATAGCTCCTACACACCACACCAAGCCGCGGCGTTCTTTGTGCTCGCTCGCCGCCGTCGCGCCACCACCGGCCACCATTTCTTCACCACATCATCATCGACCTCTTAGCAACCTATTCGACCCAACCGCAACTCCGATCCGTCACTGGTAAAGCACTTCCAACTCTATTTCCATTTTGGGTGGTTTTGCACTTCAACCGCCTATTGCGCAACCACCCACGGCCAACCACCACCACCACTAGCTTCACTGACATCCCTAGGCCCTACCCCATCAATCTTGGGTTTTCGTTTGTCTCCGTTGAAAAGTGGGTATTTGAGACCCACGGCCACAGTGCATTTTGCACTGTAACGTTGCTCAGACCTCACTTCTTGCAGTTTCGTGATCCTTCGGAAATTGCTATATAGTGCTGTAAGTATTTCTCTAAAGAACTTTCATGATTTAACTGTATTTTTGCACTAACTCATTTCACTGTATTTGGTTGAACATGCCGGACTGAGTCCGAGGAGTACGGGGGTCGGATGGATTGGTGATTGGAGTTGTTTGTGTGATTGATTGGGTTGGTATTTGTGGGTTTGGATATTGTGTTGTTCATGTACATTGCATTTTGCACGCATGATCATGTTTGTAAAGGAAAACTGGGTTTTCGTGTATTGCATTCATGCTCATGTGTTTATGAAAACTGGGTTTTCATGTGAAAGGATTTCTGGGTGCGTGTGTATCACGACCCCAAGCCGAGATGGGGCATTATCTCAGTGGAGCTCCTCTGGTTACTCGGCAGTGGAAAATACTGAGTAACGTTCCCTGGATTGTCGCTGGGCAACAATGTGATCGGACGAGATGGTCTCGTGTCGACTCCGTGGTCCCTCTGTTGACGGGGACTAGAGGATGTCTGGCCACGTATGCATTGGGCGCGGAACTGGGCATCGCTTGTTGCGTTATGGGTGCTTGGCCACGAACGAGCTGGGCGCAGAACTGAGCATCGCTACAAAGCCGGGACGTGCGGAAGGTCCCTAGGGGAGACTATGGTGCATATGGTAATAATGAATTAATGAACTATTTTCTGGGAAAATAGTGTGTGTTGGATTTCTGTGTAAATTATTTTCTGGGAAAATGTTTTACGGATATTTTGGGCCAAATGGGATTTTGGCGTGTGTTGGAAAATAATCATTTTCGGGAAAAATGATGTTTTGAGGAAAATGCATATTTCATCATATGCATGCATGTTGGTTGCATTAGTGCATTTTCATTATGTGGTTATTTGGGTTATACTTATCTGTGGTACCGTTTGTGGTAACGCAGACTTTGATGTAGATGAAGAGGATGGTGAGCCTGTGGATACGGCTCCGCCCGAGGAGTGATCTGGGATCACTTGCTTAGATATTTCATTTTACTGTATTTTATTTTAAGTTGGGATGACTATATAACTACTTTTTAAACCTTACTGATGTTGAGATTGTATTTAAATTCTGGTACTTAGTTGACTAATCCACTGTGTTGTTTTGTATACCGTTGCATTTACACACATACTTGGCACTTTCTTTGGGATGCGTGACCGTGTTGTCATCATCCTGGCATCTCGATTCCCGTATTTCCTTACATGGGGGTCGGGGGCTCCACAGTGGTCGTGGTGGTAGATTGGCGTGGAGTGGTGGCTTGGGAGGAGCACGGTGGCGCTGGCGAGACTTGGTGGTCGTGGGCTACGAACAGAGCAAGGGAGAGAGGGAGGGCCTAGGATTGAGAAGTGGGCTAGGCGTGGGGGAAACGGGGGCTTCGATAGAGAACTAGCGATGGCGTCGATGTGTGGGTGGTGGCAATCAGCGCCCCTAGCGGCGGTGATATAGAGAAATCTGAGGGAGAGGTGTAATACCCAACTCCTTCTTCTTTTGTACGCTTCTCCTTTCTGACATATGTTTCGTCTTGATGACGTAAGCAAATCCCAAAGGTAGAGATTATGTGATGATCTGCCTTTCTCACTAGCGACCGTGAGCCACGTTATGCGTGCTGAACCATGATGGCGTGTCTCGAAAGATATCGTGTGACTTCTAGGGCACGCCCAGTGTTTTAAATATGCTGGAAATATTTATAAGAAGTATTTCCATCATTATTGAATTAAGACTTGATCTTAAATACAACAATCATAATATTATTGAAGAGCTCCAAAAATATTATAATTGTCGGAAATCATTTTAATATTATTTTTAAAATGATTTCAATTATTTAAGATATTATGAGATTTAAATTATATTGAGAACTTTTATTAATTAAATGGTTTAACCCTTTTAAATATGTTAAGTGAGACTTCATCATTTTATTAATGATGAAGAATATTATTTTATAAACTAAAGTTAGTTTAAAATAATATTTACCTTAATTCCTCTAAATGCTTTTAATTAAGTTAATGTTTTACGCATCTTCAAATCAGTATTTTAATTCCTCATCGTTAGATCGTTGTGTAGATCCCTAGACGAAGGGACTGGGTTAAATACCCAGACCCCCCTTTCTTTCCCTCTCATTTCCCCATAACCCTCTCTCTCCTCCCTCTCTCATTCGGCGTACGCTGTACGCAGATCCACCCCATGTCTGAACAGCTTAAGGCCTCAGCCCGGTGCCGCCGTGTGTCGCCCTTCCTTACCGCCGGCACCAATGGCTTGCTCTCCCTCCGGCGAGTCCATCCATGCCAACCTCTCCCTCTCACGCTCTCCCTTTCTCCATTTCTGAACTGCACAGCCCGAATGGGCTTGGTGTGCGTAGCGCCGCCCTCTAACGCCACCACTCCCTCGACAGCTTCCTCTACCATCGGCCACCACTCCCCAGCGAGCTTGGCCTCTCCCATACAGCCACCTTCCCTCCGTCGCACACACGCACGAACAAGGAGACCCACGCAAGGCTTCACCGTGCGTGGCCCCTAACGCCTCCGTGCACAGCACCCACAGCCACCTTGTGACACCATGGCTCCTCCCCGAGCTCTTTCACATGACCCATGGCCAGAAACCCCCTCCTCTACCTCACAGCTTCTCCCCCTCTCACGCACAGGTTGCACGCCATGCACCACCATGCACAGCCACCCACGGCTAATGACCGCCACGTCCAGGCTCCTCAGGCTACCACCAAGCCAACCCGACCTCCCTTGGCCCCGATCTGCCATCCACGAGAGCACACTCTCACTCACTCTCCCACGGCTTCTCCCCCACGGTATAGCCAGATTTGCCACCGTGAACCACTGTGGCGCCACCTCGACGCAACCATGAGATCCACCGCACCTCCCTTAGCCAAGCCTTAGGTCCAAACCATCACTTTATGTGGTGGGTAATCACTGCACGTGATGGACAGCCACTGCGCGTGGTTGACCGCCACTGTACACGGCTAGATCCGTCGTGTTATGCCCCTTGCCATCATCACAAGACCACCATGAGCCCTTCCAAGACCACACCTAGCTATCCAAACGCCTAACCAGTCACCGTACGTGAGTTAGCCGCCACGTACGACTCTTCCGACATCATTGGCTATGACGATCAACGAGCAACGCACGGGTTATCCCGTCAATGGTTTAACCCTCTATCCATCGTAACTATATTAGATATTGATTAGTTGACTAGGTTGTGGACTGTGTTGTTAGTATTTGTAGAGTTGTGGTATCGTGATGTGGTGTTTTGTGATGAAGTGTTGGGCATTCTGTGTAGTGAAGTGTTGGGCTTATCTGTGTTGTATGGAGGTGCATTGTGCCGTGTAGTGTGTTGTGATGTGTTGGGTGTAGATGGGAAGTGTTGTGGACTGTGCCATGTAGTGTGATTGGGGAATATGTGCTGTAATGATGGCTTGGTGTATGTGGAGTGGAAATAGTACACACTGAGTGTACTCTGTGTGTATGTGGCGTAGTGTATATGTGAAGGGAGTACATGTGGAATGTAACACCCCGTATTTTTAGTGTATTTTTAATTGAATGATTTTTTGTTATTAATTTAAAATTTATTCTCTTGTTTTAAAATTGTTGGATTTTTTAGTTGTGTTATTTTTATAATTTTTTTTTAGTTTACGAAAATTATTTTTGAAGTGCTTCCTCTAAATTAATTATTTTTATGCATTTAAATTTCTTCCCAAATCAAATTAACTTATTATTGAGTTTAATTAATTATTTTCATGTTAATCACTGTGTTTGAAATATTTTATTTCACTAGTTGTTTTAAAATCGTTTCTGTTGGATCATTTTCGTGACCCAAGTTATGAGGATTGGACCTCTTTTGTTTTCTCTCTATTTTTTCTTTTTCTTTTCTTTTTCTTTTCTTCTTTTCCTTCTTTTTCTTTTTCTCTTTTTTTTTTTCTTCTCCCTCCCGCGCCTCTCTCTCTTTCTCTCTCCCGTGCGTCCGCCGTTTGCCCTCGACCCGCCGCCGTGCGCCGGCGGTGGTCGACACCGCCCGGCTTCCCAGCACCCCCACCCACCGGCGACCTCCCCCTTCGATTTTCAGCCCCAACCGTGCCGCCGTTAGCCTCCACGCACCACACGAAGCCGCGACATTCCTTGCGCCGCTGCGCCGCCGTCTAGCCACCTCCGGCCACCATCTCTTCACCACATCATCCTCGACCTCCTAGCAACCCATTGGACCCAACCCCACCTCCGATCTGTCACCGGTGAAGCCCCACCATCAACATTTTCATTTTGGGTATTTTTGCACTTCAACCGCCTTCTGCGCCGCCACCCACGGCCAACCACCACCACCACTAGCCTCACCGACATCTCTAAGCCCTACCCTATCAATCTCGGGTCTTCGTTTGCACCCGTTCAAAAGTGGGTTTTTGAGACCCACGGCCACAGTGCATTCGGCACTGTTTTGTTGCTGCGTTGCCGCTTCTAGCACCTTCGTAATCTTTCAAAAATTATATTATAGCATTGTAAGTATTTTTCCCAAAGAACTTTTGAGATTTAAATATATTTCTGCGCTAATTCTTAATTACTGAGATTTTGTTGGTTGTGCCGGACTGAGTCTGAGGAGTAAGGGAGGGTCATTTGGATTGGTGGTTGAGCAATTATTTTAGAAGGGAATTTAATTTTCTTTGTCCAGTACAGTTAATTTTTGGAGGTATTAGTTTATATTTTCTGTTATGGAGTTGTGAATGGGAAGAAGTGTGCTTTGTGTAGTATTGTTGGTTAAACTGTTAGTAATTGTTTGGGATTGCGAACTGTTGGAATAAGTGTGAGTTATTGGAATTTGAATTGGCATTGGTCTTGATGCTTGTATTGGACAATACTGAGATTGGTATAGAATATTTTGGGTCGAAGTGTGGGCTGTCTAGATTGTTATTTGGTTATTTGAGTTGGATTAAACTTGCTGAATTATGGTCTAGAAATTGGGTCTTAAGTTGTCTAAGACCAATTTTGTGTTGTTGGACTTTAATATTTAGTTTATATTATTTTTATGAATAGGTGACGAGACGGATAGAGACCGTATTCAAGTCATAGTTAATGTGCTGCAGGAGTCAGGTAAGCGGGGTTCCTATGCTAGGCCTTACACAAATTATTTGAGATTGAGGTTGATTTTCTAAAAACTTTGCATATCTTTGTGGTGAAATGAGAACTTGAGAAAAACAAAACCAACCTCGGTCGCTTATTTGCATACTCATGAAATCTGTACAAAAAAGAGAAAAATATGTTCTGACATGCATTGTGTAGACATGAGCTAAATTTTTGTCATGTGGTTTCTGAAATCTGGAAAAAGAGCGATATTGAGAATATGAAAAGTTGTGCATTTATTTAGAAAGATATTCTGGCTTTTGTGTCCAGTGTGTGTAAACTGTCTGATTCTGTTTTGGTACTATGTATTTTTTTTTATATAACATCTGAAAACCTTTGGCATGGTGCACTGGTTTTCGTATCTGACTCTGTCTCTACTTTGCTCTGCTCTGCTCTGCTCTGTTATGCTCTGCTCTGTTTGGGTTGGTACCAACTTCTCTGTCTTTGAGTGCACCCACTTTGAAAACAAAGTGGTTTTATTGTGGTCTTTCCTGTGTGCACACTCGGGGCTCCGAGAAGAATAAAGGAAAGATTTCACCTGTCTCTGCCTGGTTTGGCCACCAGGGTTAGCACAACCCTACCACGGGAGTGAAACATGGTCTCTGCTCTGTTTGATGCTCTGTTTTGATCTGATGATGATACTCAGTTTATGTTATGCCAAAGCACTAAGGGTTTTTACTTGTCTTAAAACCATCGCTCTGTTACTTTTGAAAATATGTTCTGTTCTGCATGTTAACTCTGGAAAATATTTTGTTCTGCATGTTCTACTTTGTAAATGCTCATGTTTGCACGCTAGTATATGATTTCTGCTTACTGAGTTATTGATAACTCACCCCCTATCATTATAATATTTTTCAGATGAAGTGAAGTGTCCAAATGAGGATCTGGATTAGATTGCTGAATGTGTTTAAGTTGAGGAGATGTTGTTAGAAGAAGGACTTCTGATGTTCTTAGTTTTAATGTCTTTGGGTTTTATTTATATCTTGGGTTTCAGTGATATTTATGAAATTATTGGTTGGGTTGTTATGACTACCGCGAGATTTCAGACTTTTTAGTTTATTTTAGCTACAGTAATGACTTTGTGGAGTTTTCAATGTGGTTGTTTAGCACTCTTGATATTGAGATTGGCTATTAAAGATTTGGGTTTTCTTTTTAGTTGTGTTGGAAAATAAGTTCTTAAGAGACAGGTGGTAATTTTCCAGACCAACCGGGTTTGGGGCGTTACATTTGGTATCAGAGACAGGTTTGAATTCTGCATACTATAAACCTTGGAGGTTTAGATTTCTGTGGGTTCATAGGATGTAAAGATTTCAGTGTAGGAACTTGAGGAATTTAAGGATATCTTGAGGATATTTAAGTTTGGGATTCTAAAGATGTACTGGAGTTTAGAGCGATGTTGGGTTTACAATATGAGATGATAGGAGTGACTGTACGAGTTGGTTGAAGATATGGCTAAGAATGGGTAAAACCATGTGTGCAGTACCATAGAAGTTTAAAGGTTTAATTTGAAATTAGTATTATTTTATTTAAATTGAATTTCTTCGTTTTCGTTTTATTTGATTTTATTGGAATTGAAATTATGTTATTTTATTTATTAAGTTTATTTTATTTTGTTCATTTCGTTCGAAGCTAAAAAGCGGGTTAAGGATTAAGTTATGGCAGGAAGATGGTACGACTGAGAACGCTATTGTTATATTTAGCAGAGTAAGCTTGAACTTTTATCGACTTGGTGTGCTTTTATAATATCAAGGTTTGAAAGGAACGGCAGGGTCTGGGTGATCTATTTGGGGAATAAGATATTGGAGGTTTTCGATTTCATGGATGTATGACACGAGGCTTTAGAATAGAAGATTGTAAGTTCAACAAACTTTAAGGATAGACTTACAGAAATTTCACCAAAAGTTTAAGGTTTTGCAGACTTTAGGAAATGATTGTTATCATTTAATGTTTTAGATTTTGAAAGCTTCGGGAGTCGATTGTTTTATTATTGGATATAAGTTCATCGATCTTACAGATTGCGGAAATTGATTCTTGTATAATTTAAGGTTTTAGAATTGCAATTTGAAGGACTGATTTATAATGAGATTGGAATTTTTAATTCTGTAGGCTTGGTTTGTTAGCTTGATTTATTTTGGAGACTGATTAATTTGTGACCATAAATGGGGTTGATCGAAGTTGAATTATTGATATAGGGATTTTCAAGGGGATTATTTATTTGAGAATTGAAGGTGTTGGTCTAGTTTGGATAATGATTATTATTAGTTCGAGGTTTTAGTGACAGGTTTTAGGATTGATCCATGTCAGATTTAAGGGTAATAGTTGGTGCAGATTCAGAAAGGAATTATTTGTGAGTTTTGAGAGACCAAGAATTTTTCTTCTACCAAAATGTTGTAAGAGTTTCTGGTTAGTAGGTGTTGGATTACCTTGTACTTGATGGTGTTATGTTGTTATTGATGGTTAACTTGTAGAATACAATGAAAGTTTGTGAGTTTTAACATAGGAGTCGATTGCGGTTAGCGCAGATCGTGTTACGAAAATAATAATAATCATTGGGATTCCTTGGATGTTGTGTTAAGGCTCTTGTGGAAAGATGAGATTTTGGATAGCATAGCCACCCTAGGAATACTGGACGTGTTGTGCTATTGGGGGACTAATACGAGTATGATGGAATTGTCTATGGAGATAGACTTGAGAGAACATTACTCCTGCTTGTTGGGAGTTATTGATGGTATGATCCTTTCGAGCGTATTTTGGGTTGTATCTTCTATCCTGCTTTAGTGTCATATTTGACCTTACAAATTTCGAGGACGAAATTTTTTTAAGGGGGGAAGGATGTAACACCCCGTATTTTTAATTGAATGATTTTTTGTTATTAATTTAAAATTTATTCTCTTGTTTTAAAATTGTTGGATTTTTTAGTTGTGTTATTTTTATAATTTTTTTTTTAGTTTACGAAAATTATTTTTGAAGTGCTTTCTCTAAATTAATTATTTTTATGCATTTAAATTTCTTCTCAAATCAAATTAACTTATTATTGAGTTTAATTAATTATTTTCATGTTAATCACTGTGTTTGAAATATTTTATTTCACTAGTTGTTTTAAAATCGTTTCTGTTGGATCATTTTCGTGACCCAAGTTATGAGGATTGGACCTCTTTTGTTTTCTCTCTATTTTTTCTTTTTCTTTTCTTTTTCTTTTCTTCTTTTCCTTCTTTTTCTTTTTCTCTTTTTTTTTTTCTTCTCCCTCCCGCGCCTCTCTCTCTTTCTCTCTCCCGTGCGTCCGCCGTTTGCCCTCGACCCGCCGCCGTGCGCCGGCGGTGGTCGACACCGCCCGGCTTCCCAGCACCCCCACCCACCGGCGACCTCCCCCTTCGATTTTCAGCCCCAACCGTGCCGCCGTTAGCCTCCACGCACCACACGAAGCCGCGACATTCCTTGCGCCGCTGCGCCGCCGTCTAGCCACCTCCGGCCACCATCTCTTCACCACATCATCCTCGACCTCCTAGCAACCCATTGGACCCAACCCCACCTCCGATCTGTCACCGGTGAAGCCCCACCATCAACATTTTCATTTTGGGTATTTTTGCACTTCAACCGCCTTCTGCGCCGCCACCCACGGCCAACCACCACCACCACTAGCCTCACCGACATCTCTAAGCCCTACCCTATCAATCTCGGGTCTTCGTTTGCACCCGTTCAAAAGTGAGTTTTTGAGACCCACGGCCACAGTGCATTCGGCACTGTTTTGTTGCTGCGTTGCCGCTTCTAGCACCTTCGTAATCTTTCAAAAATTATATTATAGCATTGTAAGTATTTTTCCCAAAGAACTTTTGAGATTTAAATATATTTCTGCGCTAATTCTTAATTACTGAGATTTTGTTGGTTGTGCCGGACTGAGTCTGAGGAGTAAGGGAGGGTCATTTGGATTGGTGGTTGAGCAATTATTTTAGAAGGGAATTTAATTTTCTTTGTCCAGTACAGTTAATTTTTGGAGGTATTAGTTTATATTTTCTGTTATGGAGTTGTGAATGGGAAGAAGTGTGCTTTGTGTAGTATTGTTGGTTAAACTGTTAGTAATTGTTTGGGATTGCGAACTGTTGGAATAAGTGTGAGTTATTGGAATTTGAATTGGCATTGGTCTTGATGCTTGTATTGGACAATACTGAGATTGGTATAGAATATTTTGGGTCGAAGTGTGGGCTGTCTAGATTGTTATTTGGTTATTTGAGTTGGATTAAACTTGCTGAATTATAGTCTAGAAATTGGGTCTTAAGTTGTCTAAGACCAATTTTGTGTTGTTGGACTTTAATATTTAGTTTATATTATTTTTATGAATAGGTGACGAGACGGATAGAGACCGTATTCAAGTCATAGTTAATGTGCTGCAAGAGTCAGGTAAGCGGGGTTCCTATGCTAGGCCTTACACGAATTATTTGAGATTGAGGTTGATTTTCTAAAAACTTTACATATCTTTAGGGTGAAATGAGAACTTGAGAAAAACAAAACCAACCTCGGTCACTTATTTGCATACTCATGAAATCTGTACAAAAAAGAGAAAAATACGTTCTGACATGCATTGTGTAGACATGAGCTAAATTTTGTCATGTGGTTTCTGAAATCTGGAAAAAGAGTGATATTGAGAATATGAAAAGTTGTCCATTTATTTAGAAAGATGTTCTGGCTTTTGTGTCCAGTGTGTGTAAACTGTCTGATTCTGTTTTGGTACTATGTATTTTTTTTTATATAACATCTGAAAACCTTTGGCATGGTGTACTGGTTTTCGTATCTGACTCTGTCTCTGCTTTGCTCTGCTCTGTTATGCTCTGCTCTGTTTGGGTTGGTACCAACTTCTCTGTCTCTGAGTGCACCCACTTTGGAAACAAAGTGGTTTTATTGTGGTCTTTCCTGTGTGCACACTCGGGGCTCCGAGAAAAATAAAGGAAAGATTTCACCTCTGTCTCTGCCTGGTTTGGCCACCAGGATTAGCACAACCCTACCACGGGGGTGAAACATGGTCTCTGCTCTGTTTGATGCTCTGTTTTGATCTGATGATGATACTCAGTTTATGTTATGCCAAAGCACTAAGGGTTTTTACTTGTCTTAAAACCATCGCTCTGTTACTTTTGAAAATATGTTCTGTTCTGCATGTTAACTCTGGAAAATATTTTGTTCTGCATGTTCTACTTTGTAAATGCTCATGTTTGCACGCTAGCATATGATTTCTGCTTACTGAGTTGTTGATAACTCACCCCCTATCATTATAATATTTTTCAGATGAAGTGAAGAGTCCAAATGAGGATCTGGATTAGATTGCTGAATGTGTTTAAGTTGAGGAGATGTTGTTAGAAGAAGGACTTCTGATGTTCTTAGTTTTAATGTCTTTGGGTTTTATTTATATCTTGGGTTTCAGTGATATTTATGAAATTATTGGTTGGGTTGTTATGACTACCGCGAGATTTCAGACTTTTTAGTTTATTTTAGCTACAGTAATGACTTTGTGGAGTTTTCAATGTGGTTGTTTAGCACTCTTGATATTGAGATTGGCTATTAAAGATTTGGGTTTTCTTTTTAGTTGTGTTGGAAAATAAGTTCTTAAGAGACAGGTGGTAATTTTCCAGACCAACCGGGTTTGGGGCGTTACATGGAATGTACTCCGTATGGTGGAGTAATGCACCATGTGGCCGATATGCCATAATGGTGATGTGGCATGTGGAATGAGAATAGTACACGCTGGGTGTACTATGTGTGGCGTAATGTGAGACAAGGAGAGTATATGTAAAATATACCCTCTTGGGGTAGTGTGGAACGGGATAAGTACAAGTGGAGTGTACTCAGTGGCGTAGTATATATGTGACGGGAGTACATGTGGAATGTACTCCGTATGGTGGAGTAATGCACCATGTGGCAGATCTGCCACAATGGTGATGTGGCATGTGGAATGAGAATAGTACACGCTGGGTGTACTTTATGTGTGGCGTAATGTGCGACAAGAAGAGTATATATAAAATATACCCTCCTAGGGTAGTGTGGAATGGGATGAGTACAAGTGGAGTGTACTCAGTGGCGTAGTGCGTGTAAAAGGAGTACATGTAGAATGTACTCTATGTGGTGGAGTGACGCACCATATGGCGGATATGCCATAATGGTGATGTGGCGTAATACTTGTGGATGGAGTACACAAGGAGTGTACTCCATATGATATAGTGACGCACCATATGGCGGATATGCCATAATGGTGATGTGGCGTGTGGTATGTATGTGGGGAGTACATGTGGAATGTACTCTATGTGGTGGAGTGATGCACCATATGGCAAGGATGCCTTGATGGTGATGTATCGTAGTGTGTATGAAGGGAGTATACGAGGAGTGTACTCCATGTGATATAGTGACGAACCATATGGTGGATATGCCATAATGGTGATGTGGCGTGTGGTATGTATGTGGGGAGTACATGTGGAATATACTGTATGTGGTGGAGTGATGCACCATATGGCAGGGTTGCCATGATGGTGATGTGTCATAGTGTGTATGAGGGAGTATACGAGGAGCATACTCCATCTGATATAGTGATGCACCATATGGCGGGTATGCCATAGTGGTGATGGAGCATATGTAAAGGGAGTACGAGTGGAACGTGCTCCATGTAATGGAGTGATATATCATATGGCAGGTATGCCATAGTGGTGATGTAGTATGTATGAGGGGAGTATACGTAGAGTGTACTCCATGTAGCAGTGACACTCCATGCAGCGTGTCGTAGAGATAAGGATAGTTATGTGTTTGATGGGCGTGGAACGTGATGGATAGTGTCGGGAACTGTGGAATAGTGTCCTGAAATAGTTATGGCATAGCCTGTAGTCTGAGGTGACAAGTGTCACTGTGATGGACTTATGGCTAGGAGTATGCGCAAAGTAGCGGAACAAGTATAAGAGTGCGCAACAGAAGCATGACTGAGGAATGTCACGAAGTGACATAACTACTGACAGTCGTGCTTGTGATGGGTGAAGTAGTGGAACAAGTGTAAGAGTACGCAACGGAAGCAAGACTGGGCAACTTCACGAAGTGACGTGGTTATTGGAAGTCATGCTTATGATGGGTGAAGTGTTAAAGTGTAGGAATGGCGCAACGGGAACATGATGAGATGTCACGATGTGACGGGAGTACGTGAGGAACCGTACTCGTGATGAGTCAAGAGTGGACATAGCAGTGTTGGGTAACGCAACAAAGTCACGGTGTAGCTTGGGGTTAATTCCGAGCTATATAACGTGACATGAAACGTAGTTATGAATGGAGTCTTGTCGTGTTAAGTGTTGGGATGAACTGTCAAAAGGGACGGATAGCATGAAGAGTCATGCTAGCCGGGTTAAGAGAAGATTGGTATTGGAGTATGGCCCTTGTCCCTACGAGCAGGTGATTAACGTTATATATGTTGATCTTAGGAGATGAAATGGTACGGTACATGTGTAATCTGGTTAGACACATGTGTCGGATAGATTCACCATGTGTAATGGGTAATCTATCCTAAATACAGTTACACGGTGCTTGAGCCTCAGAGTTGGCTTAGAGCTGTGTGCTTATATGGATGGGAATGAGGATTTAGTGTGGGCTAAGATGTATGAAGGTAGTGACGGATGCATCGTTAGGATTGAGATGTGTGGTTCCATCAGTCGGAATCATGCGTCGAATGTGGTTGTAAGAAGAGTAAGACGAATGTCTTAGTGTCGTAATCCTAAGGTGAATAATGGATTCACCTTAGTGGATGAGCACTCGAGGAAAGACTTTGAGTTGGAAGTTGTGGTGACCGTAAATGGTTCCCGAAGGGTTTAACATAGTGAAGGGCACGTAAGTGCACAGGATAGAAGGAGAGTGTTCTAAGTATAGCATAGTTCTATTTATAGTTTAAGTTACTTATACATTAGATAGAGAATGATGCTAAGGTTATGTGTATGCATGTAGGTTGTCATCTGACAAGCACATGAATGGACTGAATGACATGCAAGTAGCATGGAGTCCAGGTAAGTGTTACGTTCATACTCTTCTAGAGTCTTTATAAGATAGAAGAAAATGAAAACGAAAGTTTTTCCTTATTGACGCTTTAAGAAAAGACTAAAGGCGTTTTAAGAAAGAAAATGCTAAGTGTTCAAAAGTATAAGTATGTACGGCACCTTCTTGGCAGCCCCTGTTTACGTAACCAAAGTATTAATTGTACGCATGTGAATGGATGACTATACGCTGTATCTATTTGTGTATTTTCTAAGAAAAATCCATAAACTGATGAAGATGCATGAAAGGCATGAAAGCGAATGCTTTTGTGAATCCTATGAACCGACGCTCTCATGTGCGCCGCGAGGTAACGCTCGTCGATGCCATGATTGACGACGTTCAAGGTGACGCTTATGGATGCCACGAAAGCTGATGCTTAAGCCCATGTATGTTCTTAAACGAAGTTTTCCACGAATGAACCGTTAAAGAAATGATAGAACTGAAATGAACTAAAAGACGAAAAGACCATTTTCGGGCTTACGCCCCAAACTATATTTTATCACGAAAAGAAATGTTTTCTCATGAAAAGAAAGGACTGTTTAATGAAAGAACGAACTGAATGAAAGCTCCAGCTCTTTCGAGCTGACATGATCGTATGAATGAAAAGCAAGAAAGAAAGAAATGAAAGCATGAATGTATGAAGACACGTAACGGTCACATGACATGAATGAGAGGGTACCGATGAATGGGCAGATTGCAATGTCGGGTCAGTAGTACTGGAAGTGCACCCAGTGCTGCCCCCTATGAAAAGGGGTTCCGAACCCGTGGCTACGGGCGGAATCCGGGTCCAAAGGAAGACCGCTAACCCCAAACACACGGGGCGTAATTGTGTGTATGGCCTATGAAAGCGATAACAACGAATGGATGTATGCATGCATGTACGAACGCACGAACCTTTAAGAAATGAAGGCACTGACGGGGGACACGTTTTAAAGAAGGAAAGCCTTTTAAAAAGAAAAGCCCTGTCAGTGAAGTTTTCCAAAAGAACGCACTCATGAACTCTTGAAGAAATGAAGGCACTGGCTGGAGAAACGTTTTACGAAAAAGATGCCCATGTTTAAAAGAGAAAAACCCCGTCCAAGGACTTTTTTAAACGAACGCACGTAAGCACGTATGCACGCACGTAATAGTATGTACGAGTGATGAATGCATGAATGAAAACTTATGTTGCTATATTTTAACTGTATGAAATAATGCTTACGAGTCTTCGACTCATTTTCATTTTTATGCATGTCCCTCCCCAACGCAGAAATTACATGATCGGGACGGACACAACCCATGGGGAAGAGCACAGAAGTCTAGGCACGAGTTTTAAACGTATGAGAGACCTTTTTATTATAAGATTTATGTTTTCCACTGTAACCCTCTTTTATTATCAAAGCACATTTTATTTAATAAACGTGGAGTCTCGCACCCCGGGTATGCAAGTGAAAAGTTTTAAATAGGACGGTAATTCCCGTCGTCATTTTATAAAAATATTTTGGAAAAAGTCCCACTACAAGGACGAGCATTACAAGAGGGGTGACACTAGATTCAGGGAGGCAAGAGATCCGACAGGGGCTGGGGGAGAAAGAGCGGGTGGCCTTCGACATGAGGTGGCAGTGGCAAGGTGGGAATGCTGGCCACAGGTTGTGCGCAGCGGCGTGGGTTGTGTACGTCAGAGGGATTGGAGAGAGAGAAAGCAGGAAGATGGGGGGAGACTGGATGGAGGGAAATGCAAAGGAAAACGAGTGGGGCTTTTAATTTAATTAGCTTTTTGTGACAAGTTTACATTGCCGCTATTAATACTTTAAGTGGCTGCAAATATTTTACGACGATAATTTTCGCCGCAACAATTATCTATTGTGGCGCTTTTTGCATTCGAAGGAAAATAAATTTCGCTACAATAAAGAATTGTTTATTGCGGCGAAAAAACTTAACAGTTAATTTCTCCATCCGTATTTTTCAAACACGTGTTTTAATTCATCCGCAAAATTTAAATCGCCGAAAATAACTATTATTTACGTTATTTTTTTGTGGTGATTAAAAAATCACTGGAAATAGTTTTTTCAATGATTTTGCAAGTTAAAAAATCGCTGCAAAATGCCACTTTCGCAATTGCAGCGGTTAACGAACTGTCGTGACAAGTTTTTTAATATGCCGGCTTTTCATTGCAAAAAGTGAAGAATCCCTGCAAAAGACCAATTTAGAATTTGCGGCGAATATTGTCGTCGCAAAAAATGAAAAAATCGCTACAAAATACCGATTTCAAAATTTTATGTAAAAAGATCGTGACGGTGCTGTAATTAAAGGTTTTTTGCGGTGATTTTATTTCCAACAGACATAAAATCACCGCAAAAAACCTTATTTCTTGTAGTGAAATTAAGTATGAAGAAAAGAAAACAGAAAAGGTACGTGTTTTTGGTTTCAAGATGGGGAGTTCTTAATTTGCTCATGAATTTTAGACGTATCTTTGGTCATGTGCAATAATTGGAGAATCCGCAAACTTTTTCCAAGATATATCCGAGGATAAATATGTCAATGTCATCTTCGATACATATTTAAAAATTTCAATGGAAAATTTAAAATGAAAAAATAGAAATTGATATTATATCTTAATATATGTTAGCAGTCTCCTCACGTGTAAGTTACACTTCTCATAGATTGAATTTAGAGAATATTTTAATTAAATATTATTGAATGTAGTATCACGATTCGAATCTAGAATCTTACATCTGATAACGTACATATTGAGTAAACAACTTGTTCTAAAAGGTTAAACTAATATAAAAAAGTAGTTTAATAATTTATATTATACTGATCGTAACATAAATATCCTATCCAATACTAGGGCACCGAATAAGGGTATTTTTTTTTCTTTTTGTCTGACTCAAAAAGTGGAAAATAAAAGGTATATATATTCTTAATTTCTGAAAAACATAAATTCTCGGTTACCATATATATTATTTTCCCAACCGAAAGTTACTATTATTTTCTGCATCTCTACTGGCCCAGTACTACCTATCAATCTTTCCTTCATTTTTTGGATAAGAAACCCACTATCTATGTTACCCCATATAATATAGATAAGGGTAGGTGGTGTATGAGATCTCACATTGTTTGAGAATGAGAAGTTCTTGCTCTTTATAAGATTTTAATGGGGCTCTAATTGTATCATTGACTAGTCCTTTTAGAGTATAGGCCATGTGGTTTAAGCCTTCCATTGGGGCGTTACGCTATCACTTTCGAGGGGTATTAGCATAATAGGCATTTGCAATTGGATTACCAAGAGGCAAACAAAGGAGGGATGCATGCACACTCTTAACTTATCTTTGATGAGAACAACCTGAAACGCTCCGTATTTTTTGGTATTTTTTTTTTTTTTGAAAATTCTACTCGCCTAGGGTTAGAACATGGCGGCGCCCATCGCCCCTCCATCATTGTAGGGGGCTAGAGGGAACAGCGGGACCTTGTCTTATGTCCAAATGGTAGCGAAGGCTATGGCGTCTTCTTCGTTTAAGGTTCATATGAGATATCCAGTGGATGTGGATGGGGAGCCAAGATTCGTCTTCAAAGAGCCAGAGATGTCAAAAGCTGCAGAGGATTTTCGATTTGCACTTGTTTTAAAATTTGTATGTATTAGGCAGACGATTGATGATAATCGATTGGCTATCATTAAATCATGGGGTTTATTGGAGATCCCGACGGTTGGCGTGATGGATGATTATCACGTTTTGGTGAAGATGCAGTCTGAGTGGGATTTTGTACATGGATGGGCAAGAGAAGGCCGTTTGAGTGTTGGTGCTATGTTTAGACTCTTCCGATGGACAAAGGATTTTGATCTTCAAAAATAATCAATGTTAGCGCCTCAGTGGATTTTTCTGCCAGGTTTGCCTCTTTATATGTATTGAACGAATGTGTTGCAGATTCTTGCGACAAGGTTTGGACAGTTTTTGGGAATTGATAATGCAACGCTTCATAGAACTCGAGCTTCGAGGGCTCGTATGTGTGTGGAAATTGATTTAACAGAGGAGCCAGTGTAGAGTTTCCCAATAGTGGTGGCTAATAAAAAGTTTTGGCAGGAGGCTCGGTATGAACGGCTTGGGTTCTATTGTAAAAAATGCAATCGACAAGGGCACACTTCTTTTGTATGTAGGGCTGGTGAGGGTCTGTTGCGTAAGAAAAGAGATGTGGCCAAAGGGGGGGTCAAGAAATTGTGGCAAGTGAATCCAAAAAAGAAAATTCTAAAGGAAAATGCAAAGGAGGGGGTGGCTGTTGAAGGAAAAGAGGTTTTGAATCCTAGGGAGGATGAAGGAAAGTTTTCAAGTGATGATCTTGAGAGTTCATCAAGACAACTGGTGGAGGGGGCAACACATGAAGAGACGGGAAATAAGGAGGAAAACATAGAGGAAGTGGTGATTGACGACGGAAAAGAGGTGGTGAGTCCTAGGGAGGATGAAGGGAAGGTTTCAAGGGATGATCCTAAGAGTTTAACGAGGTATCTGGTGGTGGGGCCAAGACATGCTGAGACGGTGGTAGTGCATCCTTCAATCCAAATAGTTGATATGGATTCTAAAGTGCCTGCGAATAAAAATGGGAGGGATTTTTTTCCTGCTATGGATCTTTTTCTGGGTGATGTTTTCAAGTCTCCATGTAGTGGGGATTGCGATCATGCTACGATGGTTTTGGGTCAATGAGTTCTGGAATTTTGACATGCTTGAGCAATTAGATGGTATGGACATTGTGAACGACATGATACGAGAGATTGGGGCAAGCAGACCTGGGAATGATGTGTTAATATGGAAGCCCACACGGGATGGATAGTTTACTACAGCCAGTGCCTGGAATTTAATTAGAGTGAAGGAAAGTAACCATGCTTGGATGGACTGGATATGGAGTAATTACTTGCCGAAGAAAATTTCAATGTGCATCTGGTGGCTCAGTTTAATTGTTTAGCTACAAATACAAGGGTGCAATCACGTGGAGTGGCTATGGCATCCATGTATGATTGTTGTACATCGCCACGGACGGAATCGCTGGATCACGTTCTTTCTACTGGACAGGTTGCTGAACAGGTATGGCGCAAAGCTTCCTTGGCTTTAGGCATTTCTTGTTTGCACTATAGAACTTGGTGGCACCGAGTTGTGGCCTGGATGGTGTGTGTGAAAAAAGGAACCAAAAGGGGTATTTTAATTGGTTTATTGCCGAGCATCCTAATGTGGTGTTTATGGAGAAGACGATGCCAATCTTGGATGGAGGGTGTTCAGTTTAATGCAGTGGATGTTTGGAGATCAATTTGGTCTTGGTTGGGGAAATTTGTTGATGACATGGATGATAAGAAGTTGACTCAGATAGATAAGCAGGTTTTGTCTACACTGGACATTCGAACCAACATTCGTGCAGAGTGTAAACCACAGCAAGTAGCATGGATGAAGCCTCCTAGTGGTTGGTGGAAATTAAATGTGGACGGCAGTTGTCGTGGGAATCTAGGGAATTGTGGTGGGGGTGGAGTATTGAGAGATCATCGGGACCAGATTAGGGCAGGTTTTCTATGCCGTATGGTTTCGGCACCAACAATGAGGCTGAATTGAGAGCTTTACTTCAAGGGCTAAGGTTATGCAAAGAAATGGCCTATCAACATGTTAGTTTGGAATGTGATTCCAAGGTAATGGTGGATTGGGTGAAGAACAGGCACTGTAACTTATGGTACCTTTGGGATTATTGGGATTCGTTACTTCAGGAACTAGAGGTAGTTTCTAAGTGGTGCACCAATTTCAAGAAGGTAACCAAGCTGTGGATTATTTGGCAAGGAGAGGTGAAGAGGGGCTAAACTGGAGTTTCGTTTTAGAAAATTGTCTACCGAGGTTGTTGAGGGGTATTTTGAGATTAGATGCATTGGGTCTTCCTTCTAATCGGAGATAGCCTTTTATATGTTAGTCGTTCTTTATTAGGACGGTCTTGTAGCACCTATTAACCTTTGCAGCACCTATTAACCTTTGTGAAGCCTCCATGATGGCGGTCTTGCAGCACCTATTTGTCCACAAGTGACCCCCATCATGATGGAGGCATGGTTAATAGGTGCTGCAAGTTGGAACCTCCTCCCTAGGGGGTTTACAAAGTGAACTGGGATGCAGCAATCAACAAAGATTTTGGTAGGGTGGGAATTGGGATCATTAATATTAGAGATCATAAGAACCAAGTGGTGGCTATCAAAAGAATACAAAGAGAGCTTTTCCTTGACCCTTATCTTGCTGAGTCAGTTGGCGCTCTACAGGCTGTTAAGTTTGCTAGTGAGATTGGACTAAGGAAGATTATAATTGAAGGGAATGCAATGCAAGTCATCAAACTAGCATCAAGCAGAATGAAATTCTCTACCACAGCTCGGAAGTTCTCATACGTGATGCTAAACAAAATCTGTTACTATTCAAGAGTTGGAAAGCACATTATATTTAAAGAGATGCTAATATAGCTGCACATGTACATGCTAAAAATGCTCTAGAGAATTTCAATTGATGTTTATATTATGATGTTCCAAAATATTTGAACAATTAATATTTGAATTACAATTTGTATAATATTAGTATGATATTTTTAATTAAATTTTGTTATGTTTAATTAATACCGTTCGAACGGTAAATTACTATTTATAAATCCATTCGAACAAAAACTAACCCATTCGAACGACAAATACAGTCTGTACAGCCGTTTGAACAATAAAATATTTCTTCAAACAACATTAATATGCAAAACCCCATTCGAACAGACAGAATTTTCGAAAATAAAATGTCTATTCGAACAGACATAATTTATGTTCGAACAAAAGTCATTTGAAAAATTTATTCGTTCAAATGTATAAAATCTGTTTGAACACTCCGTCTATTCGAACAAAATCAAATATGGTTATTAGTTCGAATCAAAATTTCATATTGTTCGAATGGACGTGTCAGTTTGAACTGAACATTATTCTATTAGAACAATTGTTTGAGACGAAATTGGTTCGTCTAAAAAAAAAATCCCTTTCGGACAGTTTCAACTGGTTTCGCACAATTTCGTCTCTAAAAATTATTTTTTGAGATGAAAATCTCGTCTTCAAAAACTTTTTGAGATAGGCTTTTTGAGACAAAATAAATTTCATCTCCAAAAACATTTTGGGTTGAAATTTGAGTTTTTGATAAAAAAGTTTTAGTCTAAAAAAATCCAATCTCTTGTAGTGTCTATATTGTATGGAGGATATTGTTGAACTGGAGGTGTGTCTTCGTTGTATTCAAAAAGATGCTTAAACATAATATCTAGTACGAACTTAAAAAAGATAATTAAACAGTTGCAATGATTGGTACCTATATGATTGTTAAAAATTGAATGTTATACATAATATTGATTACTGTTCATGGCCTGTTCATTTCATTTTTATTAGGACATATGTTAAGTAGGCCTGATTTTATCTAGGAAACGAAAAACAAAGTTTTGAGTTTATATAAATGATATGGATTGTATATGCATGATATCATGGATCACATGTCTATATCGTCATAACTCAAGTGATATCGATCTATTACATTAGAAACATGATTCCTTCTATGCGAGTATATAACATTTAAGATTAACAGTTGATAATTTTAAGTACAACAAGGTTTACTTAATGGTATAACATTGTTTCAAAGCATATCTCACAAGATTTTCCAACTCGGCCTCGCTGATGCGACCATCTCCATTACTGTCAGCCTGCCAAAGTGCTCGAAGAGCTTGCCAGAGAGGGACGGACGAACCAAAGCTAGAGAAGGCATTTGTAAGCTCTTTCCTGCTTAGATACCCATCGTTGTCTTTGTCAAAACGTTTAAACATACCTTTCAACTGAAGTTCAGTGTATGGCACCTCCACCTGCTTCCTGACCTTTGTCCTAGGGTAGTGGCCATCGATGCTTGTCGTGGCAATACATGGACGAGACATAATTTTTGGTGTAATTTGGGGTTTGATTGATAAAGGGGCTCGCAAGGAAGAAGCTAGAGATATGAGCTTCTACTTGGCTATGATGTGAACATAGGGCAGTATAGTGTATATATAGAACCTAATTAAGCAGCCAATAATTCAAACCCAGCTAGAGTTTAAATTAGCAAATTTGGAAAGAGAAGAATCTAAGATATCTTTCCGGCCAAAGATCTCTTCTAAGTCTCACGACTCCCAATGTGGGTAAAGATGCATCTTTGTGGAGGTGGCACTTTTGGATCAATGGATCAAATCCAGCATCTATTGTTTTAGCAGATTGATTAGGATCCATGAACGAAGAAAAGAAATGGACTATTGTAGAAAAGTACGACTCTACTGATCCTCCATTTGAAACAAGGTTAGGTAAAAAGATGTATAAATTAAAGATCAAGTTGTGTCTTTATCATTTTTCTAACTTCATCGAGAGAGAGTCATGATCAAGTGTACATGATTCAACATTGTGAAATTTGTAACGCCCCGAACCCGGGTGGCTTGGAGAATTACTACTTGTCACTCATAAACATGTCTCCCAACACATCTAAAGAAAAATTCTCCAAAAACTTTATAAATGAAGTCAATCTCAAATCTTCTCAATAATCTCATTACAAACTCCACACAAACTTTAATGCAATAATAATAAATCAAAGGGGTCCATAACCTCCCGATAATAGTAACATACCAAACTGAAAACACCATAGGTCCTACTAAACCCAAACATATAATTAAAACTCAAAGGCAATAAAAACTAAGAACATCAAGAGTCCTTATTCCAACTACATCTCCTCAGCTTAACCATGTTCACCAATCTAATCCAGGTACTCATTTGGACTCTCCACATCATCTGAAAAATATTATCATGATAGGGGGTGAGTTATCACAACTCAGTAAGCAGAAATCATATGCTAGCGTGCAAACATGAGCATTTATAAAGTAGAGAATGCAGAATAAAATATTTTCCAGAGTTATCATGCAGAACAGAACATATTTTCAAAATAACAGAGCGATGGTTTTAAAACAAGTAAAACCCATGGTACTTTGGCATAACATAAACTGAGTATCATTATCAGATCAAAACAGAGCATCAAACAGAGCAGAAACCATGTTTCACCCCCGTGGTAGGGTTGTGCTAACCCCGGTGGCCAAACCAGGCAGAGACAGAGGTGAAATCTTTCCTTTATTCTTCTCGGAGCCCCGAGTGTGCACACAGGAAAGACCACAATAAAACCACTTTGTTTCCAAAGTGGGTGCACTCAGAGACAGAGAAGTCGGTACCAACCCAAACAGAGCAGAGCAGAGCAAAGCAGAGACAGAGTCAGATACGAAAACCACTACACCATGCCAAAGGTTTTCAGATGTTATATCAAGATAATACAGAGTATCAAAACAGAATCAGACAGTTTACACACACTGAACACAAAAGCCAAAATATCTTTTCGAATAAATGCACAACTTTTCATATTCTCAATATCGCTCATTTTTCAGATTTCAGAAATCACATGACAGAATTTAGCTCATGTCTACACAATGCATGTCAGAACATATTTTTCTCTTTTTCACACAGATTTCATGAATAATGCAGAATAGTGACCGAGGTTGATCTTTGTTTTCACAAGTTCCCAACACAACACAAATTATGCAAGTTTTCATAAAATCAACCTCAGTCTTATTAACTTGTATAAAACCCAGCATAGGAACCCCGCTTACCTGACTCCTGCAGCGTATTATCTAAGCCTTGAAAATGATCTCTATCAATCTCGTCACCTATTCATAAAAATAATATAGATACGTTGAGTATTAAACGATAATTGACATAACGTCCATCTAAATATTAACACTCATAATCTCAACCCATAATATAGCAAAAACAACTCACTAATACTACTAATAGTAATTTGGACAGCCCGCATTTCAACCCGAAAATACCATATTCTAATTTAAACAATTACCAAAACACCCACCAAAATCCACGTCAAACACAAATAACCAAAATATCAACCCCACCTCAAAGGCCCCTAACTCCAAGCAATCATCACAACTCAACCACAATGCAGCTCCAACTATTAATCTCCACTCCCAACAGTCAAATAGAAACCCATATAGCACAAAAACAGCCCCCAAACAAACCCAAGCATTACTCGATTTACTGCTCGACCAACCCAAAACAATTCACAATTCCAAGCCAATTCCAACACAAAGTGTTTGTTAATTCACAAAAAGTGTCCGAGAACTCACAATACACCTCCAAATATTTCATTGAAGTGAAAAATAAACTGACATGAAGTAAAGTGTGTGTGCGTGCGTAAGAGACTAAGAACGAGGCTAACTTACCAACGAAAATGAATTTCTCCCGTAATGGTTTTACTAGTTACACAAGAAGCCGAGAATCGAAAGCCCAATAACTAGGAATCACAAGTCACGGAAACTCAAGAACCGACGAAATGCAAACCCAAACTCACGGCAACAACAAACTATATAGAGGAGGAACATCAAAAAATAAATATCAAAAACAGAATCTGCACACTGCAGCAAGGGAAACCGAAAATCAAAGGAATGAAGATGGAACTCTTACCAGTCGAAAATGGAGGGATGCGAAGTGATGCCCGTGTGTTGCAGAGGAAAACCGAGATGCAAAAATGGAGAGAAAACAGAGGAATGTAGCATACGGCAATACCGAAACTACGTGCAGCGCGAGAAAGAACACCGAAATTGAAGAAGTTTAGGGCATGGGATTCGGAAACTCAAAAATAATTCCAGCAACAAGAAATGAAGAAGAAACCGAAAGAAAAGAAGGAGACGTGGGAGAGAGAGAGAGGTCTAGATGGGGGGGAAAAATCAGAAACTGAAAGAGAGAATGAGGGAGAAAGAAACGGGAGGAAGCAGAAGAGAAAGCAAAAGAAACTAACCCAAACGGCGCCGTTCCGCAAATCTTACAAGAAAAAGGCTGGGCCTCTCGCGAACTGGTCCGGGCTCACAGACTGGGCCTTACAAAATTTCTTATGTATTCATGAGATCTACATATATAATTAGCTGGTTTTAAGAGGGGTATGGATCAAAGACTAAGGGTTTGTTTGGATACAGAAACGATCTTATCTCATCTTATCATTACAACTTTCCAAATTTTCATACAAAATATAATAAACAATTCAACTTTTTCAAATATCTAACCAATAATAATATTAAAAAATAATATTCTTACAATATTTTATTCAACTCTTATAAAACCAATATCTCATCTCATCTCACTATCCAAACGAGACGACAATGAAATAGAAAAAAATACAAATTAATGCGTTTAATTTTAAAATTGGTAACTCCATCAATCGACATAGTAATTTTCATGCCGGACTTTTTTGTTTTTTTTTGTTTTTTTATAGGAAATAGACTTCATTTCATCCATGAAGGAAGTTAACTAATCGAATACAAGTCAAACTACACATTTATTGTACGCCTCCCCGCACACAAATTTCTTTGTGATGGATATTGTCTTAACTTCTAGAAACTCTCATAAGAGATTATCACCCTCTGTAATAAATAGAGATAAAACCATCCCCCACCTCTTTTCACCTCCAAAAGAGGTGGGGTATCCGACCACCCCATCCTCCAGGAGAGGAGGGGTATCCAACTCCCCCATCCTCCAAAAGAGGAGGGGTTCCCTTGCTATGGACATAAGTCCAATAGTCTATTTCTTTTATTAATAAACAAAATTACAAACATTAAGAAAACACTACAAAAACCCCCCTTCTCCAAAAGGACGGGAGGGAACATGCCGGACTTAAACAACATTATATTTGATAACAATATATATCGTTAGGCTAATTACTGATCTCTCATCAGCAAACATACGTCTATATATATGCTACTATGACGTACGTGTTGGTGGTACTGGCCGGCCAAAAGATCAGATCGATGCGGATAGCAAAGCTAGCTTATCGATCGCCTTGCTATAATATAGGAATTTGATGCTGCTTGTTTCACAGGCATGATGCTAATAAACTTTAATTTCAGGGGTCTACTTAGTACCACATGAATTATTCACTCTTTGTTGTTTTCCTTCTTCCAAAGCTACAATATTCATTGAACGTTGAAGAGTGATTAACACGACTAAGGGGTAAAAGAATATGGCAAATGATCATCGAGAATCTAATCTTTGATAGACCCACAGAAATTAAAAGCTGCAAATCTTAATTTATGCATAGTAGCTTTTTCTTTCTTCTTTTTTCTCCTTTTAAGAAGCACCCACGAATTATGGCAAGCACCCATTATAAAGAGACCGAATGTAGAACAAAGGACTATTATTGGGAGTATCCAGAGACTGGATCTCCTAGTCCTTGATCTATATTCTGTTCCACGTTCTAGCAATTCATCGTGATCATCGCATTATTGCTCGATCGGTCTTATATGTTATATGCTCCAAGCATGGGGGATTCCTATAGATCGATTGCTACGAATTGGAACCATCAACATACTTTCTATTTATCTATTTATTTATTTCATATTCGTTGCTGGCCTGGTGAGCAGTGGTACTTTATGAGATTCACTCTAGCGAAGTGTCGAGCAAGCCTCAAATGAGCTTTCTGTCTAATCTTCGCTCTAGCAACATGCCAAGCGAGTGCTGATCAAACTTTTCATCTTGTGTTTCGCTTTGGCTTGGGCCTATCTGCCTAAGACTGCACTCCATGACCCAAGCCACATTGAAAATCCACCAAAATAACAGTGAAGAATCCTTGTCACGTCGGTTCATCAAATTGGTCGGCCACAAGAATAAACCACGCTCCACTAACCCAACACACTTTGTAGGATTTAAATTGGGCTTCGAAGTTCAAACAACATTAAAATGCAATGAGTTTGATTGGGAACGGCAATTGCTTATCGAGGGAGTTCTATTAATAAATATGTAGTTATATATATATATTTATAAAAATGGGTGTATTTTTGTAAAAACTTTTAGAATTATTTTATAAGTTATTTCAAAAAAGTATCCTTAATTGAAACCAGGGTCGTAATGCCCATGATTCAAGCTACTCCAAATCAGTCATCATTCAAGTCTCAAGGTCATAGTTCAGTGCAGACAACACAATCCAAGATATTAGCTCCATCATAGCTGCACTTTGAATATCCGAGCGGATAGATATTCAATGTTGATTCGTTACCTTGTATATATTAGGAGATTACTGCCTACAAATTTTATATATAATTGTACAGATCATATAATGAAAGTGAGAAATTTCTTCATTCTATACTTTGTTCTGACATGGTATTAGAGCGCCAAAGGTCTACACCTATTGTTATGGCTAATTCTAGTTCTGCTCCCACCACTTTTTCTTTTCCGAACATCACACCGTTAGTCTTTGTTAAACTGGACATTTCAAATTACTTGTTATAGTTGTCACAATTCCTTCCTGTTTTAAGGAGTCATGAGTTTTTGGGCAATGTTGATGGCAGTGAGCTATGCCCTCCATGAAACCTTCCTGTTTCTTAGAGTATAAATCCATATTATATCATCTAGATTAAGAAGCATCAATACCTTCTCAGTTGGATTAATGCCATGCTTACTAATGTTGTGTTTTCAACTGGTCTGGTCTTAACACTTTAAGGCAAGTGTAGAAATCCTTAGCCTCAAGATTTTCCTCTCAATCTTGTTCCAGAATTGCCCATCTCAAAAGGCAATTACATATAGTTTCCATCAAGACGTAGAGTCTTGCCAATAATTTCTTTCCATAACCAAGGCACTGGCTAATCAAGTAGTAGTAGTGGGGAAATGAGTAGATGATGAGGATATCATCTCATACATCACTAGAGGACTCGACCCCTCTTACACCCCCTTTGGCAGTGCCTTTAACTTTGCTACATGCAATACTCCCATGAAATTTGAAGAATTCCTAGAAGAATTATTAAATCACGAACTGTTACTAGCTGCACAAACACCCTTCACTGAAGCCATGGGGTTTGCTCTCTACTTGCATTAACCTAACATTCATCCTCCCCACTCAAAGTCTAAATACTCTGGCTCATCTCAGAAATATCAACAATACAAGAACAAAAAGCAATTAGCCCAACATATGAACTTCAATTCCAGCAACTCATCTTCCACACCTACACTAGTTCCATGTCAAATATGTGGATGAAAAAATTACCAAGCTTTTGATTGCTTTCATAGGATGGATCATGCTTACCAGGGTCATTATTTTTCCATACAATTAGATGCACGATTGCCACCAAAAAATAAAACCTCAAAGACCAAGCATGATATGTTGACAGTGGGGCAATCACTCACATTACAACCGGCTGGATAATCTCTCAAATCAACAACCATATCAAGGTTTTGAGTCAGTTGCAGTTAAAATGATTCCTCTCTACCTATACTACATTATGGTTCTAGCATAGCTCATACTCCAACCTCCTTATTTACATTAAATAATGTCTTTTATTGTCCTAACTAAATCTCCGATCAATCATCGAAGCATCCAGAAATCGTGTGCAAACAATAACTGTTTTTTTAACTCACCGTATCTGACGATTTATCAAGGATTGCATGACCAAGAAGCTACTACATCACAGGTGCAGTAAGGATGGGCTATACCCCCATCCACCTACGAAGATTATTTCTAAAACATAACATAAGGTTCACCTGCATGTTGGGAGTGAAAGCATCAAAGTCTCTATGGCATCTCAGACTTGGACACCCAGCCCAACTGATAACTGATCATGTTCTCAGGCACTTTGAACTTCTAGTGTCCCCACAAAATGTATCTTCCTTTGTATATGAACCTTGTCAACCTGCAAAATGAAAACAATTGCCCTTTAATAGTTTTTCAAGAGTTAGTTTCAATCCTTTAAAAGCATTCATTTTTGCGTTCGGTCATATCTTATTTCATCTATTGGAGGATGTAATCATTATTTTATTTTTATTGATGACTTCTCCATATTTACGCGGTTGTATTCAATGACTCAAAAATCTGAAGTTTTCTCGTGCATTGTCAAGTTTAAGTGCTTTGTTGAAAATCTGTCCAACACTAGCATCAAGTCTTTACAAATTAAAGGAGGTTGGGAGCTCACCTGTAACACCCCGTATTTTAGTGTAATTTTTTACTGAAGGATTTTTATTATTTATTCAAAAATTTATCCTCTTATTTTAAAATTGGTTGGATTTTTAGTGAGTTTATTTCTATGATTTTAATTTGTTAATTTGGTGAAAATTATTTTATTGTGTGCTTTCTTCATATTTATTTATTGTTATGCATTTAAATTGCTTATAATATTTAAATTAATCACTGGGTGATTTAATTATTTCAATTTGACTTTACCATTACGTTTAAATTATTTTATTTAATTTGTGGTTTTAAAATCGTTTCCGTTGGATCATTTTCGTGACCCTAGTTATGAGGATTGGACCTCATTTTTTTCCCTCTTTTTCTTCCCTCTCCTTTTCTTTTTCTCGTTTTTTCTTTTCTCCTTATTTTCCTTCGGTTTCTTCTCTCCCGCGCGATCTCTCTCTCTCCTCTCCTCCGCCCGTTTCCTTCTCTCCCTCCCAGCACCGTCGTCCGCCGGCGGTGGTCGACACCGCCCAGCCCCTCCGCTTCCCCTGCCGCCGACGAAGCTACCCCTCCATTTTTAGCCTCCCTTGTGCCGCCGTTAGCCACCGCGAGACCCACGAAGCCGCGGCACTCTTTCCGCCGCTGCGCCGCCGTCGTTCCACCACCGGCCACCATCTTCCTACCACTTCATCCCCGACCTCTTGGCAATCCTTTGGACCCAACCCCGGCTCCGATCCGTCACCGGTGAAGCCCCACCAAGTCCATTTCCGATTGGTACACTTTTGGCCTTAAACCACCATGTGCGCCGTCTTCCACGGCAAACCACCACCACCATTGGCTTCACCGACCTCTCTAGGCCCTACCCTATCATTTTGGGGTTTTCGTTTGTCTCCGTTGAAAAGTGGGTATTTGTGACCCACGGCCACAGTGTATTTTACACTGTGGTGTTGCTCAGACGTCGCCTTTTTCAGTTTCGTGATCCTTCGGAAATCATTATATAGCAATGTAAGTATTTTTTTTCAAAGAATTCTCGTGAATTTAATGTATTTTTGCACTAGCACATTACACTGTATTTTAATTGCTGGTTGGTTTTGCCGGACTGAGTCCGAGGAGTAACGGGGGTGATTGGATTGGGTGATGGAGTTGTTAGTATGATTGGTTTAGACTATGAGATTTGTTGGCTGTTCGGGTTTAAATATTGGTGTTTTGTGTATGACGTGGATTGTGGTGGATATTGGTGATTTTATGAAGTAATGATATACTTTGGGATTATGAGGATTTTTAAGTTTTGAGAAATTAAGATAGATTATTTTAGAAGCTTAGGCTTAAATATGGAAATCCGTAATTGGTTGAAAACTTACGGAAATTGTGTGATTATTTTTTTTATAGGTGACGATTATTAGTCGACTCAACATTTTTTGAAGAAATTTCTGAACAGCTAAGAAGTCCAGGTAAGCGGGGTTCATATACTAGTTTTGCATAAAAGAAATAAAATGAGGTTGACTTTGAAAATAAACGTGTTTGTTTTTGAAAAGAAATGAGCTGAAAACAACCTCAGATGTTTATTCTGCATATGCATAAATTCAATATAAGAGAAAGTATTTTTCTGTCATGACTGGTGTAGACATGAGCTAGTTTTGTGTACTTTATTTCTGAACTATGTAAAAGAGCGAATATGAAATTCTAAAAGTTTTGTTATGAACAAATGAGAATATTTTGTTTATGTTTATCTCGAACATGTGAAATGATCTGAAGCCTTTCAGTGTTTTGTTTTGATATGATGTGTCATCTAAAAATCTTGGCATGAAGTTCTGATTCTGTATATGATTGTAATCGAATTTTCGATGAAATCCGTTCTGTTTCTGTTAAGGCCCAGCCACGGGTATAATGGTGGTTTATAACCCTACCACGGGGGTGAAACATGGTATACGGCCCAGCCACGGGTATAATGGTGGTTTATAACCCTACCACAGGGGTGAAACATGGAAAATGGCCCAGCCACGGGTATAATGGTGGTTTATAATCCTACCACGGGGTGAAACATGGAATATGGCCCAGCCACGGGTATAATGGTGGTTTATAACCCTACCACGGGGGTTAAACATGGTATTGTCCCGATGTGATATTAAATGAAGATAAGATTATAATGTTTCAATTTAGAAATGTCAACGGAAGTTCTTTTTGGAATAAGTTCATTTTTCTGAAAATTTCGCTCTAATGTTTTTGTACAAGTTTTGTTTCTTCATTCTGAAAGTAAATGTTCTGTCCGGCTTATCAAATGTTATAACTGCTCATGTTTACATGCTAGTATATGCTCTCTGCTTACTGAGTTGTTGATAACTCACCCCGTTAATCTTCATAATATTTCAGATGACATCGATGGCTCAGCTGAAGATCAATATTAGAGTCTATGGAGAAGATTAGCATTGATTTGTTGTTGGGTATCTCATGATGTTAGTGTTGGTGTTGGAGGTTAATTATCTTTCTTAAGTTTGCTTCAATGGATTTAGACGGTTTATGGATACTTATGTTAATGTTATATTATTTCTAGTTGTTATTTGAGACATGAAGAAGAGTTGATTTTATTTGGGTTGTTGGATTGAATATTGGATAGATGAGTTTATTTGATTTATTTAATTGAAGTATATACGTTCGATTTGAGGTTTGGGAAAATGGATAAATTCTTGAATTTGGAAGTACTCTAGCCTTGTTAGAGTTGATTATCAGGTTTTATGAGTTAACTCTCCGGACCCTCGGGGTCTGGGTGTTACAGTTTTAGCTATTGTTTTACTAGCTACTCAATTAAGGATGAAAACTACGGTCTTTATGACATCTCCCCGTAGTGACTCTAGTAAAAAAGAATCAGTTATCATACTCCCAACTATGTCCTTTAGGGTTCAATTTCGTCTTGCAACTACACCATTTTGGTGTGGAGTCCCTAGTATGGTGTGTTGAGAAACTAAGCCACATTCTCTTAAATACCTCACAAATGACTTGGACACTGTTTACCTAATCCATCATACCTACCATAGTATTCACCACAACGGTCTAATCTAATCGCCTTAATTTTGTTATCAAGCTAATTTTCAACGTCATCTTTGTAAGCCCTAAAAATGTCACGTACTTGTGATTTTTCATGTATACCCATAATGACCAAAATCATCTATAAAAGTGATAAAATATTTTTGACCATTGTAAGATGTCGTAGTGAATGGACCAGAATGTCAATATGTATCACTTCTAATTGAGTACCTAGTAAAGCAGTAGCTAAAAGTCCATACGAGTTATGAACTGACAAAAGGCCTAGTATTAGGCATTTTCATGTGTGATAACTCGGACTTAGCCAAGTTCACGTCTATTATTTTCATTATGTTTAGTCTTAGCCCACTTAGTTATCTTTTTAAGTTATGGCATGTAGAAAACCTAGAAAGCAACAAGGGCCTTGCCCATCTTAGGAAAGAGGCGCCAAAGCTCACTAAGGGGCCGAACATGGGAGGCGTTTACTTGGAAGAGGGGAAAAGTGTAACACTCGGGCCCAGCCCAAGTCTGTTAAATAATTTTGGGCTTATATATGAAAAGTCCATTTGAGTTTTAACGAGTTATTTTAGAGTTACTTACGGGGTCAAAAAATTTATTTTGGCAAAGTATGAATTTTTTATTGGGCTCAATGATTGGACGAAGGAACAAATAATAAATCACGGACCACAGCGGGGCCAGAATATTTAGAACTTGGCCTAATAAAATTTTTCTAAACGTCGAAGATATTGTTGGATGAGAGATTTATTTTGGTCATTTATGGCCTAAATTATTTATTGAGTCCTAGCCTATTAACGTGTCCAATTTTAAGCACACTAGAATTACAATTTTAGAGTCCCCTTGGTGATAAAATTTCTTAAACGCTTCTATATATTTAGACCCATGGACATAAATCAAGCCACACCTTCTACGTAAATTTCTATCAAGCACGACGAGGCCAACACAACACTGAGTCCCACGTCTCCACGTGTCCAGGAAACAAGCACAACAACTAACTTTCCACCTCATGCACATCTCTATCCCTCTCTACGTTCACGACAACTGTCCCTAAATACATACAACACGTACACGTTAGACCCCATCTTCTAAACTAGGGTTGCCATTGCTTGGCTTTTTCGGCAAAAATGGTCTTTTACGTAGCTGCCAGCATAAGCACTAGCTTCACTGCCTAGTTTATGTTCAGTAGTATTCTCCACGCCTCTCTTATGGAATAAGACCACCGTGAACAACCCATGTTGTCCACCACTGAAAGAAGCCGAAACTGCTCTGTCTTTGCACCAAGAAACAGAGCACTTCCATAGCCAGACCTTCCTTCCCAAGCATGCGTTTAGCCATCGTTCTCGACGGAAATGGCCACAACCCGATCTTGCTACACCCTGCACCACCTTGCTACACTACTGCCCCCTTCCACCTCCGCCGTCCAAGCTACTATTGCACTTCCAAGTGGCCTCTGTTTTAACTCCACAAAATAGAGGAAATTATTGCTTCCACCAAGTGCCACAAACCAACCATCCCATGCTGCCAACTCCCACCTCCACATCACCACCGTACTGCTCGGCCGCCGCATCAAGCCACTGCTCTCTTTTTTCTTCAGTAACATCTTCTTCCACATTCTGTGATCACTCTCTCTCCGTCCTTCCATCGTAATTTCTTCATCAGGGATTGAACGTGTTTGAATAAAGATTATTTTGACGTTGAAAATTGGACACATAATAGGTTTGTTCATAACTTGGTTGGGCAAACGGATTCCCTAATTGGCAATCTACACTTGAATGATTTCCCGCCCAATGATCCCAGACAACATTAGTTTGAATAGCATTAACGTTCATCTTACCTAGTTGTTGTGATAGATTTGCCATTTGTGCCGCCAATATAGTAATAGAATCAAGTTAAAAAACTCCAGCCGTCTTTCTTGGCACTGCTCTCTCCTTAGACCATTAATAGTTGTTGGATGCCAATTTTTCCAAAAGTTCATATGCGGCTTGATGGGTCTTACTCATTAATGCTCCTCTTGTAGCCGCATGAACCATAGATCGATTTGTGGGTCTCAGATCATTGTAAAATGTCTATACTTGAAGCAAGGTTGGGAGGTCGTGATGTGGACACTTGCGCAATAAATCCTTGTATCTCTCCCAGGCCTCATATAATGATTCACCCTCAAATTGGGTGAAGGTAATGATATCATTTTCGCTGTCTTGGTCGGAGGGAAATATTTTGTTAAGAATTTTTTGGCCTACTCCTCCTAGGTGGTGATGATGCTGGGCGGCAAAGAGAAGCATCACTGTAAATAACCCATGCTGCATCAAGACACAAGCCAATCCCTTGAGAGAAGCATCATTGTAAATAACGAATCTTGTATTGCACGAGGGAACAATGAGTATAGGTGTTGTCACTAGTCTCTTCTTCAGCTCTTGAAAGCTTCTTTCACAGTCTTCTGTCCACAAAAACTTCTCATTTTTCCTTGTCAGCTTAGTCATCGGGGCTGTGATACTGGAGAATCCCTTGACAAACCTCCTATAATATCCTGCAAGGCCTAAGAAGGTTCAAACTTCATTCACATTGGTTGGCTTGGCCCATTTCACAACCGCTTCAATTTTCACTGGATCTACTTAAATTCCATCTTTTGACACAACATGTCCCAAAAAGTAATCTCTTGCAACCAAAAATCACACTTCTTGAATTTTGCGAACAACTTCTACTTTCTTAATATCTGCTACACAACTCTTAAGTGTCCCTCATAATCTACTTGCCTTTTGGAGTAGATGAGAATATCGTCGATAAAAACAACAACAAACTGATCAACATACTCCCTAAGCACTCTGTTCATCATGTCCATGAAAGCTACTAGAGCGTTTGTCAAACTGAATGGCATGACTAAAAACTCATAGTGTTCGTAGCGTATTCTAAATGTCATCTTCGAAATATCTTCCGACTTGATCTTAAGTTGGTGGTAACCTGATCGTAGATCAATCTTGGAGAAAACTTGGGCCCCATGTAATTGGTCAAATAAATCATCAATCCTGGGTAGTGGGTATTTGTTTTTAACTGTCGCTTGGTTCAGTTCTCAATAATCAATACAAACTCGCATAGAATTGTCCTTCTTTTTCACAAAAAGGACTGGTGTGCCCCATGGTGACACACTAGGGCAAATGTAACCCTTTTCTAACAACTCCTGCAATTGCTCCTTAAGCTCATTTAGCTCTACTGGAGCCATATGGTATAGAGCCTTTGATATAGGTGCGTTCCTGGTAGGATGTCGATTGAAAAGTCAACATCTCGATCTGGAGGCAACTCTGGAATATCCTCTGGAAACACATCTAGAAATTCCCTGACAATGGGGATATCTTCAAGTTTAGGTCCCTCTGCAGGTGGTGCTACTAGAATAGCTAGGAATCCCGAACATCCTTGTCTTAGTAATCTAGTCGCTTGTAAGGCCGAGATCAATTGGGGTGGAGCATTTCCTCTCTCTGCGCAAAAATTGAATTCCTTCTTGCTCGGGGGTTTGAAAACCACTTCCTTTTAAAAACAGTCAACACATGCGTGGTTTCGAGACAACCAGTCCATTCCCAAGATTATATCAAATCCTAACATCTCAGATATGACCAAGTCTACTGGAAGGTGTCTTCCAAAAATTTCTATAAGGCAATTCCTAAGTATGGTATCGCAAATTATATGTTCACCGGTAGGTGTTGCAATAGATAGTGAACAATCAAGACTCTCTGGTACTCTTTCATTCAAACAAGCATAGACACGTACTATAAAAGAGTGTGTGGCACCCAAATAAAATAAAACAGTGGCATAACGAGAAAATAATAGAAGGGTACTTGTAACCACATCATTAGATGTCTCAGCGTCTCCTGGGGTAAGGGCAAAAACTCTGGCTGGTGCGGTAGTCCTCTGACCACTCTTTGTAGCTAGAGGCAGCGCATTTCTTGGGTAGTCTCGAGCCATATGGTTTGGTTGCCCGCATCTAAAGGAAGCATTCTGGCCCATTAAGCAAATTCCTTCATGCTTCTTCCCGCAATTCTGGCAAGCTGGATTCGTTGGAATACTCTGAGGTAATTGTTGCCAGTAGCCGGGAGAAGGCTTCTTGTTTCTATTGGGCTCAAGTTAGGTTGTTGGCGTTTCCTTTGATTGAGTAGTTCTGCATTCGCCCTCATGTCTTCTTCTACCAAAGTGGCTTGTGTGACCAAATCGGTGAATTTACGGATCCTTAGGGGTATCAGGTGACTTTGAATTCTCTGATGCAAGCCCCATTCGAACTTTTCGCATTTCTTTTCCTCATCTGGAACTAGATAACTTGCAAACCATGATAAGGCCACAAACGTCGCAGTATAGCGTTCCACCATCATGGTTCCCTGTACTACGTCGAGAAATTGCCTAGATTTTACCTCACAGAGAGTTAGGGGAAAATATCGGTCCAAAATCGCCCGTTTGAAACAATCCCAAGTGATAGGTACCCCCTCTTTAAGTTCGAGCAGTAGTAGTTCCTGTGTAGAGGTCCGCCACTCATCTACTTCATCTGCCAGCATATAAGTGGCATACTCTACTTTATGTTCATCCATACAGAACAGAGCCCTGAAACTCTTCTCCATTCTTTTGATCCAGCTTTTCGCATTGAGTGCTTCTACCCTGTTGTCAAAAGTCGGAGGATGCTACTGTGTAAATTGGTTTAGGGTACAACTGACCCTGGAATTCCTGGCTCCCATGCCTTGATCATCTGCAAAATACCGGAGAAGTCTGGTAGCAGTAGCAGCTATCACCTCCAATTCATTCGGTGGAGGTTTCGAGTAATCTTCAGGGTGCACGTTACGCCTAGTAACCTATGCGATTATCTAACAACACTGTTCATGCAATGAGCAAGTAATAATTCAATCATGCAATCAACAAAACATTACAATAAGCATCAAACATAATAGTAAATGACTTCTCTTGAACTTCGAGCTAGTCAGGAGTCATCCTAGGTATTTTCTATCCTATAATACCCCCTTCCCGCAGGATAGAGATATTATAACATTCGTAACATAATGCTTGATAAACAGATTCATATTCTAAAATACCTCATTTATTGAAAAGCATCAAAATGTTATAACTTATTCCTTCCTAATTCTTTATACTAAATCTACTCCTGGCCATCCAGCTCTGCATCAGCATAATCACCATCTGTGAGAATTAAACATAGAAGAAAACAGGAAGACAAACAAAAAATGAGTCAAATACTCGGTAAGTAGCACATCATACCGTAACATATAATTTGGCCTAGCATGGACTTAATTTCTGAAGACTCTTCACAACATACATACAACATACAATCATACTCGTAACATAACTTTCTGAAAAACTTTACATACATACATATATCGTCATGGATTCATATAGCATACATATTCATCATTAACATGAGCGGAAGCGTACATAATCGTGGCACACATGTAACATGAATGTATAAAACTCGTTTATCTTGTCTTAACATGGAGTGAAACACGTTTGAATTAGTGTTTCACTTAACTAGCATAACATGGAGTGTAACGCGCTTGAGTCTGTGTTTCACTTAACTTGCATAACATGGAGTGAAACACGCTTGAGTCCGTGTTTCACTTAACTGGCATAACATGGAGTGAAACACGCTTGGATCCGTGTTTCACTTAACTTGCATAACATGAAGTGAAACATGGTTGGGTCCGTGTTTCACTTAACTTGCATAATATGGAGTGAAACATGCTTGGGTCCGTGTTTCACTTAACTTGTGGTTAACCATGCTTAAGTCCGTGGCACCGCAAAACTTATTATCTTTCTTAATGCATGAGAATTTATTAGGCTTCATGAACATTTCTGACATGGCATATTCTTGTACATGGCATAGCATAACATGGCACATTCTTGTACATGACATAGCATAACATGGCCTATTCTTGTACATCGTATAAGATAACATGACATATTCTTGTACATGGTATAGCATAACATGATATGACATAACATGACATACATAATCTAAGTATTACATGAACATGGCTTGCATAATCTGGCTATTCTATGGCATACTTGACTTATATTACAACATGAACATCTCATGGCTTCCATATGATTTTAGTAACATTCAATCAATCAAACAACAAATTCATTCATTCAAGCATAATCTCATATTTCATCAAAGATTGTGAAAGAGAATCTAACCTTGACTTGTCTCTAGCGTAACGTAGATAACCATCATAAGCACATCATATTTTCATACATAACAATAATATTCACAGTACTCATGTATTTATATGATCATACTATTTACCTCTTCACGCTGCTTCCTGATTTCCAACATATAGTGCGTTACCTATAAAAGGTACTGGGCATTACTAATTTTCTAGATAAATGTGTCATGGTTCTTTAAGTGATTAAAACAAAATTAGAATTTTAACATAATAGTTATCTTATGTCCTTGCAAAAATAATAAATGCTTGTAATATATAGTTAATCGTGACTAAATAATTTAGTAGTGTAATTGTATTTTTCTGTGAATTACAAGCCCAGAATAAACATCAGGCCCACAATGATTGAGCCCACTCAGAAAATAAGGGGGCATTCGACCGACTGGGCTTAAGGCCCAATGGCCCATTCCAGATTAAAAAGAAAGCTTCTCTATGGGAAGCACATTGCTAACACAGAGAGCTCATGAATGTGGGAGGGAGTCGTGCGATGACTTACCGAGAGAGAGGCTGAGTGCGACGGCGGCTTTGGGTGGCTGGATGCGACGGCGGTGCAACTAGGAGGTCCCTATGGTGGTGCGACACCGAGAGAGGGAGAAAGGGAGAGAGTTTTAGAGAGATGGAGTTGAAAACTCAAATAACCGAGAGGGAGAAGGGTGCGTGTGACGGCAAAGGCCTACCTGAGGGAGTGGGTGCGACGGGACTAGGTTGGCCGACGTTTTCTGTGGTGGTGTGGGAGGTGGTCCGTCAAGGTGGCTGTTGGTTGCCCGGAGGGAGGTTGCAGTGGTGCTTGCGGGAGTGAGTTTTCTTTCTCTGCGTGAAAGAGTTTTTCTCCAGGGATTTTTGTGTGTATAATTCAAAGGCTTTGTGGGTTTCTTAGAGCATTGGCAATGTGCCAAGTCTGAAATTTAGCTAGAATATTATCTTTTGGCAATAACATGAACTTCTAGCTAGATTAGTCCACATTGGACTAGCTATCCCAAAGTTCAAATAATAATAAAATATTATTTATTTTAATATTAATTTTTTAATATTTTTTTTAATATTTTGCAAACACACATTTAATCTCCATAAAATGCCTATCACAGATCAAATTCAGCAACATTTCCACAAACATTTAATCCAAAAGTTGAGAAATCCACCAACTTCAGCAACTACCTAACCAACAAAACAAAACTTGTTGCTACCCAGCCATAAAAACAGTTCATAAATCCGTTGCTACCCAACATTAAATTCCACCAATAAAACAAAACATCGATAAAGATTTTCACCAACTTCAGTAGCACTAGCTAGTCAAATTACTAATTAAAGTTTTACAATACTCCTCGAAACCATGAGGAACTGCCAAGAGATGCTCCACAACATAATTTCCTGCCATGAAATGCCACTTGTTAGCCTTTTCAACAAAAGGGTTGCATTACAAACTCCATGTTTAAGTGCAAAAGCTTCCACACATCATGGTTTTAAGAATGGGGGACCTAATAGGTGTAACGCAGTTACACTGTAAATTAGTAGAACATGCATGGGTGTAGTTCTACTTCATGACTTCATTATGGACCTAGATTGAATTTTGATAAAGGAATCTAATTTTTCTTAAGAGTCACAAGGCACATCACGTTCAATTGAGGTTTGATGCATACTGAGAATCATAAGAGCAACTTCTCAAAATTAAAAGCAATATAACCTCTGTGTGTATGTGTCTTTCTTTATATTTAAAAATATGTACATATATACATGTGTGTGGAGAGAGAGACAGAGGGAGAGAGATGAAGAGGTCATGTGACTAGTCTTGTAGTGCTTAAAGTTATACCATGATGATGATCAAGATTTAATGGGTTTCTGTCCAATTGCTTCTCGATATACAATTCCATTTTTTTAATGATAAATTAAGGTATATAATCTCTACTTCTTACTAGCTTGTTTCTATAATTCTAAACCTTCTTTAATGCTAGATATTTTTGTAATTAAGTTGATGATAGTTATTTAGTTAACATGATACACTGTTTTAGTTTCATGTGTATTTTGTACGAGTCATTTTAGTTGTAAATTGGTATTTAAGTTAATCTATATATCTTATATACTGACTTGCAAAATATAATTTTTTATTTGTATATATGTGTGTGTATATAGTTCATCAGAGTATTAAAACTTTGGAGAAGGATATTTCATATATATATGTATTGCATAATGCTAGATGCATGTTAGGAACATTGCATCTTATATGTCATGAACAAGGACAAGTAACCTTGTGTTGCATGTCCCGACGCTTCAGATGTCCGTCCGATCCCAAGCAGAATCTGCTGGCGTCACAATATGTGTGTGTGTGTGTGTGTGTGATGATGATGCTGGAAGATCACCAAAAATCCATGAGCAATGAGCATGAACATCAAGTAAGAGGCCTTTGATCTTCTGTTTGATTAACTAGCTCTCAATTAATTTAATCTGGTGGTCCAAAGACTATATATACAACTTGAAGGCAGATTATAGCTCGATCGAGCTGATCGTGGCATTAATTTATGGGTGTACCCTGATCACGACATTGTTCTTAACCCATATGCACAGATATATGCAGCCTAGCCAGTAGTTATACATATTAATCTTAGCAATTACTTAATTGTTAGAGATCCAGCCATACTTACACATGAGTTAAGCTTCTTTAACAGTCTTTTTAATTTGTTAATTTTATTTAATTGTAGATATGCCAAAATCAACAAACAATATGCCACAACAAAGATGGTAGAGAATCAATACCGAATATGAAATGCAATACACCATACAATACCCAAGAAAGTCATAGAAATCAACAAATCTCCAACAAACCAGAATGCATATAGAAAGAAAAGAATGCATATAGGAAGAAAGGCCATCTAGCCCATTCCTTTACTAATTTGGATTTTGAAAGCACCACAAAACTTCACTATTTTTCGTGTTTTCTTGACAAACCAAGCAGGAGCAGTATTTGTAAGGCCCAGTGTTTTTGTGAGACCCGGATCATCCGCAAAGGCCCAACCCCTTTCCTTGGAGGTGTGTGAACTGTGCTGTTTTGGGGGTAAGTTCTCTTCTTCCTCAACTTTTCTTTTTCCCCCCGATTCGGTTTCTCTTTTCTGGTTTTCACCCGTGTCCCTCTCTCTCCTATAACCCACTCCCCTTCCCGAGTTCCTCTTCTCTTCGTTGGGTCTGTTTGTGAGTCCGAAATTCATGCCCAAATTTTCCTACACATTTTTCACTTTCGATTTTTCCCTCAAAATCAGTTTCTCACTCTGTCGCATCTCTCCATTGCAGCAGATCACTGTGTTTCTCTCTCTCTCGCGTCCCTCTAGTTCTGCAGTTGGTGTTCTCTCTTCAGACTCGGCTCTTCTCTCCCTCTTGCGCAGTGTTTCGTCTTCAGGTATATCTCTCTCTCTTTCTCTCTCAAGTCGACGCCTTCCTCTTATTTTTTTTCTCTGTTTCACGTGTTTCCGGCTTTTAATTTTCTAGGTGGTGCTGTTGTGTTTTCCCCACTCTGAGCTCCCTCATTAGACGCTCACTCTCTTCCATTTCTCTTTTGTTCTCTTCTGTATGCGAAGTGGTTAATCTCCTTGCTGTGGTGTTGACGCTGAGCTCTATTGAACGTGTAGGGAAACCGAGTGCCGTTTTACATTGTTTTTCATGGTGAAAAGTAGTGGCTTTTAATATTTTGATCGTTGAAAATTTTCTATTGTTTATAATCGAATTTGAGTGCTTTGTAATCTGATGGTGTTTTGTTGTTGATACAGGATTATAAAGGGTGGTTGTTGGGTTTGACGTGGTTGTGTGGGAGGAGTTTTGTAACTGTTCAGGGTTGTGTTGGCTGTTTTGAGTTTTGAATTATTTGGGTTGGATGTGCAGTAAACCAAATGGATACTTGGAGTCGAGTAGTTGCTATTTTTGGTACTGTTCGGGTTTTTATACGACCGTTGGAGTGGAGGTTAAATTATTTGGAGTAATATTATGGTTGTTTTGGTTGAGTTGTAGGTGATTGCTTGGAGTTAGGGGCCATTGAAGTGGGATTGATATTTTATTATTTGTGTTTGACGTTGACTTTGGTGGGTGTTTAGGATAATATCAAAGATTAGTATATGGTACTTTGGGTTGAAATGCGGGCTGTCCAATTTATTATATGGTTTGGGATTATGGGTTTTAATTATTAGATGGAAGTTATGCCAATTGTCGTTTAATACTCGGTATATATATTTTGTTTCTATCAATAGGTGACGAGATTTTTAGAGGTCGAATCCAAGACATAGATAATACGCTGCAGGAGTCAGGTAAGCGGGGTGCCTATGCTAGGTTTTACACGAATTATTGAGACTGAGGTTGACTTTCTGAAAACTTCGTATATTTTGTGATGAAATGAGAACTTGAGAAAAACCAACCTCGGTCGCTTATTTGCACTACTCAAGAAATCTATATGAGAAAATATTTTCTTACATGCATTGTGTAGACATGAGCTAAATTTTGTTATATTGTCTCTGAAATTTGAGAAATAGCGATATTGAGAATATGAAAAATTGTGCATTTATTTAGAAAGATACTCCGACTTTTATTTTTTGTACGTCAGAATGATCTGATTATGTTTTGGTACTATTTTTTATTTTAATATGACATATGAAAACCTTTGGCATGGTGTACTGATTTTGTATCTGACTCTGTCTCTACTCTGCTTTGTTTGGGTTGGTACCAACTTCTCTGTCTCTGAGTGCACCTACTTTGGAAACAAAGTGGTTTTATTGTGGTCTTTCCTATGTGCACACTCGGGGCTCTGAGAAGAATAAAGGAAAGATTTCATCTCTGTTTCTGCCCAGTTTGGCCACCGGGGATAGCACAACCGTACCATGAGGGTGAAACATGGTCTCTGCTCTGTAAGATGCTCTGTTTTGATTTGATGATGATGCTCAGTTTATGTTATGCCAAAGTACTATGGGGTTTTACTTGACTTAAAATCATAGCTCTGTTACTTTTGAAAATATGTTATGTTCTGTATGATAACTCTGTAAAATATTTTGTTCTGCATGCTATACTTTGTAAATGCTCATGTTTGCCCGCTAGCATATGTTCTCTGCTTATTGAGTTGTTGATAACTCACCCCCTATTATTATAATATTTTTCAGATGATGTGGAGAGTCCAACAGAGGACCTGGATTAGATTGGTGAGCATGATTAAGCTGAGGAGAGGATGTTAGAAGAAGGAATTCTGATGTCCTTTAGTTTTAATGTCTTTTAGATTTAATTATATCTTGGGTTTAGTAAGACTTATGAAATTATTAGTTGGTCTGTTATGACTACCGGGAGATTGTGGACTCCTTAGTTTATTTTGCTGCGGTAATGACTTTGCGGAGTTTTCTAGCCTTTTGTGGGGCTAGAAGATTATGGCTTGTGGGTTGAAGAAGAAAAGGGAGATTATGGCTTGTGGGTTGAAGAAGAAAAGGGCGAAGAAGAGAAGGGAGCTTTGGGAGAAAAAGGGCGAAGACAGAGTTTCGGGAGAAAGAAAATCAAGATAGATGAAATGAGGGTTTTGGGATGAAGAAGAATAAAACCAACGGAAAGAAAAAGCGGGAGGTAGAGAAATGATAAAAAAATACTTTGGTCTGTGTACAGTCCCTCGCCGAGTATCGAGAGCAGCTAACATTTACTATAGCAGAAATATTAAACTTATGAAGTTTAGCTAGGCCAATGCTGGAGTTTTTTCACACATTTCCTTTTAATTTGAACTTGCATTGGCTAATAGCTAGGCCATTGCCAATGGTCTTATAGGCGATGAGAGGGGAACAACATGAATCTTCAGGAGATTGGCTATAATTGAAGTTGCCTAGACTTTAGGAACCAATTCCTACGAGGATACAGATTCTGAGAGGATTTTGAAGAGATTGAGTTGGGGTTAGTTTCAAACTAGGAACCTAATCTAATAGGGAAATCTAATGGATGACTATACGGAGGTTTTGATAGAGAAAGAATCACTGTTTTAATTTATTTGTTAGCATATTTCCTAAAGTGGTAATAAAAATAAAATAAACGATAATCAAAAAAATATAATACTAGTTTTAAGCCTTAAATTTGGACCGTATGTTACATAATCCTTGGAGGAGGTAATACTGTGAAGTAAGAAATTTTCTGAATACGTGTAGTAGAGCCACAGGAGTGAAAAAAAATTGATGATGAACGGACTTTTGTTTCATTACAGATAGAATCTTTATCTGTTACATTTGTAACGCCCCGATCCCGGAGGTCCGGAGAGTTAGCTCTTAATACTTAAAATTAACTTAAATAACACAACTATAAATTCCATAAAATATTAATCCATTTAATCAATCCAAAAATCTAAATTCCTCCATGGCGACAATAAAGAAATTCCCAATAACATAAATTAGACATTCTCCAAAAACTCGAAAACATCATCAACTCATCAAATCAAATACACGAAGAATAAAACAGTTTACTAACTACGACTCTCAAATAAGCATTTGTACCCTCAGGCACTTATTCCACTACGATCATCACACCTTGCTAAACTTTCTACTCCTGTTCTCCAGCTGAACCATCAAAATTATCTGAAAAATAATTGGAGATAAGGGGTGAGTTATCAACAACTCAGTAAGCAGAGAACATATACTAGTATGTAAATGTAACGCCCCGACCCCGAGGGTCCGGAGAGTTAACTCATAACACCTGATAAACAACTCTAACAAGGCTAGAGTACTTCCAAATTCAAGAATATATCCATTTTACCAAACCTCAAATCGAACGTAAATACTTCAATTAAATAAATCAAATAAACTCATTTATCCAATATTCAATCCAACAACCCAAATAAAATCAACTCTTCTTCATGTCTCAAATAACAACTAGGAATAATAAAACATTAACATAGTCTCCATAAACCGTCTAAATCCATTGAAGTAAACTTAAGAAAGATAAATAACCTCTAACACCAACACTAATATCATGAGATACCAAACAATAAATCAATGCTAATCTTTTCCATAGACTTTAATACTGATCCTCAGCCGAACCATCAATGTCATCTGAAATATTATGGAGATAAGGGGGGTGAGTTATCAACAACTCAGTAAGCAGAGAACATATACCAGTGTATAAACATGAGCATTTACAGAAATCAGAATGCAGAACAAAACATTTTCATTTTCAGAGTGCGGAAGCAGAACATGTTATTAAAATATCAGAGCGAAGATTTAGAAATAATTTCATTCAAAATATTCTTTGGCATAGCATAAATGATCATCGTCATCATCAAAACATCATATCAGAACAGAGGCCATGTATAACCCCCGTGGTAGGGTTGTGCATCTGCGGATAGCCGAGCAGAACATAAAACACTCTGTCACCAAGGTGTGCACTCAAAACAGAGACCACTACTATAACCCGTGGCAGGGCCGTATCCACTATTATTACCCGTGGTTGGGCCGTATCCACTATTATAACCCGTGGTTGGGCCGTATCCACTATTATTACCCGTGGTTGGGCCGTATGCCACTATTATCACCCGTGGCAGGGCCGTAACTGAACGGAACAGAAACAGAATCAAATTCAGAATCAGAGAGTCATGCCAAAGGTTTTCAGAAATCACGTCTTTTCCAAACAATGTACTGAACAAAATTTTTCGGAACAGAACAAAATCATATCACCACATAATTTATGCACAAATTTCATATTCGCTCTCATTTTCAAAGTTCAGAAATAAAATATCAAAAATAAGCTCATGTTTACACCAGTCATGACAGAAAATACGTTATTCTTAAACAGAATCTCATGAGTAATGCAGAACAAATATCTGAGGTTGTTTTCAAATTTCTTTTCATAGCAGAACATGCACATTTTCCAAAAAGGACCTCAGTTCATTTTATTTAATGCAAAGTCTAGCATAGGAACCCCGCTTACCTGAACTTATTAGCTTTTTCGAAATTCCTCAAAACGTCGGACAATAATTAATCGTCACCTATAAAATAATCAAGTAATTCCCGTAAATTCTCAATCAATCACGTATTTCGTATTTGAACCTAAGAACCTATTTAAATCCTCAAAACCTAGAATTCTAAAAATTTCCTATAATACCACCATTATCTAAAAACACCAATAATGTTTACTCTTAAAATAAACCTTTACTTAATAACATAAAAAAAAAAATACTTAAGTGATTTACTTTAATCATAAATAAAATGTTCAAAATACACTTTCAATAAAATAATCGTTGCACATAGTATAATTTTAAAAAAAAACTATATAAACTCAGTACAATATCCTATACATCCCACAAAGGGTAAAAAAGTAATTATCAGACAAAAATATTTCCTAAACTACGGAAAGTCTACGGAACAACCATACAAGCCAAGCAACGTGACCATGCCGCGCGGTTGAAGAGTAACGGAGGACCTACCGAGAGGAGTGGAGCTGCGACGGAGCTGGGCGGGTGCGCTAGTGGTGGTGGGTACTGCGGCGGTGCACTGGAAGAGAGAGAGAGAGAGCTGAAACCGAGAGAGAGACGGTGAGAGAAAGAGGGAGAGACCGAGAGAATGGAGACACCAACAAGAAATGGCGTGAGCTTACCGGGGAAACAAAGGCTGCGTGCGGCGGACAGGGGTGCTGAGACGTCCTCCTCGGCAGTTTCTGTGTGGGCACAGCGCGGAAGAGCTTCGGTGGAGGATGCTTTCAGCGGCTCAAGGTGGCTGGAAATGCTCTGTTTTTGGATAACAAAACAGAGCAGTCCGATGCTTGCTGTAGAGGCTACGGGAACACTAGGCGACAGCTTCGCGTGATAGGGCAGTGGGCACGGTGGTTTCGTGCAGGTTTACGGCGGCTTAAGGAGGTATGGACCCGGCGGCTGCGGTGGCTTCCCGCGGTATGCAACTCGGTGCACGGTAGGCTGAAGGCAGAGGCTTTTCTGTCAACTGGCGTGGTGCTCTCCGAAAGGGTGAGGACAGGCTGCGGTGATACTGGGACGGCGTCGCGGTACGCGGATAAACTTTGGGGTGCTGCACGACTCGGGGTGCGAGGAACCGAGGGGATGGAGGCTGAGGAGGAAAAACTGGGCTATGGTTCGGCGTGGGAAGGCAGCGGCGCGAGCCTTCTTCGTATGAAAATAAGTAGATGATTGAACATGAAAAGAAAACCCTAGATGAAAACCAACCGAACGCGGGACGTGCAAGAGGGACGTGTGTGTGCAAGCATGCCGTGAACGAAAACGTGCGTATGCATGCTGTGCGACGGAAAAAAATAAATATAAGCCGTGCGAAAAAAATAATATAAACGGAAAGATACGGAAACGAAAAAAATAAACAAAACAAGCGGGGAGAAAAAAAAAAATAATAAAAATAATAATAAATAAACGGCATAGATCTCCAAATAAATTAAAAAAAAAATCACAGTCCATCTGTACAAATTTTGGGTCTGGGTGTTACAGTAAACATGAGCTTTTACATAGTTTAGAATACAGAACAAAAATATTTTCTTTCAGAATGCAAAATGAGAATAATGTTTTCAAAATGCAGCGTCATAACACGTTATAAAAAATATCAGAGCGAAAGTTCAAAATATTCATAATCAAAATCCCTTTGGCATAGCATAAATTGAAACATCACATCTTAACTTATCATATCAGAACAAATATCATGGTTAACCCCTGTGGTAGGATTGTGCAAACCCCAGTAGTTAACCAAGCAAAAACAGAATGTGAATCTTCCCCTTATTCATTCTCGGAGCTCCGAGTGTGCACATAGGAAAGACCACGTAGAAAACCAATTTGTTTCCAAAGTGGGTGCACCAGAAACATAAAAGTTAGTACCAACCCGAACAGAGGCCACAGTTTTACACCCGTGGTAAGGTCAGAATGGAACAAAAATAAAAACAGAATGTTATGCCAGAGGTTTTCAGAAATCACATCAGATCATATCAGAGTACAAAAAATCTTCAGAACAGAACAAAATCATATCGCAAAACATAATTTTTGCACAAAATTTCATATTCGCTCTCTTTGCATGATCAGAAATAGAATGCACAAAATTAGCTCATGTCTACACCAATCATGACAGAAAATATTTTCTTCTTAAATAGAATCTCATGAGTAATGCAGAACAAATAATTGAGGCAGTTCAAATTTATTTTCATAATCAAATATGTATATTTTCCAAAATCAACCTCAGCTCATTTTATTTTAATGCAAAGTCTAGAATAGGAACCCCGCTTACCTGAACTTCTTAGCTTTTTCAGAATTTCTCAAAAAATGTCGAACAATAATTAATCGTCACCTATAAAATAATCACATAATTCTCGTAAATTTCCAATCAATCACTTATTTTGATATTTAATCCTAAACTTCTAAAATAACCTATTTAATTCCTCAAAACCTAAAATTCTCATAATTCCCAAAATACCCTCATTTTCCAAAAACCATCAATATCCACTTAAACGAATTGGTACCGAATAAGAATTTAATCAAGCAAGTATTAAAATAAATATAAAACTCAATAAAAATTAATATTCAAAATATTTAAAATACCAACAACATTTTATAAATAAAAAGAATACATTGGTTACAAAAATTTCCATAAAATAAGTCATGAAAAACTCCTCTCTTAAAAAAAAAGGTTTACTTCCTTTAATTAAAAATATTATTAAAATACAAATATAATATTTATTGAAACTTAAAGCAAAACTCATTCAAACATAAATCCCAAAAATAAAACTTCTCACCCGAAAATATTACGTTAAACCTACCTTCCATATATATATATATTAGGTCAAAACTAGTAAGTTCCCAACCTAGGTTAAAACTTTCCATATATATAATCTATATATAAAGTACGTACATATAATTTATAAGCAGAAACCAAACAAACAAAACACATGGTATTAACACATGCGGCGGCAGGAAGTTACCCAAGGGAAACCGAGGCACGCGTCGAGGGTGAGGCGCGACGGGGTTGGCTGGAGGGACTACGGTGGCGCGACAGAAGAGCAGGAGCGCGGCGGAGCTTCCGTCGAGCAGCGCTGGGCACGAGACAAAGAGAGGGAGAGGTGAGCGAGAGAGGGCAGAGAGAAAGGAGGGAGTAACCGAGGGAGGTACTCACCGTGAGGGGTGCTACAGCTAGGGTGGCCTGAGGGTGTTCAGCACCCTTTTCCGCGGGAGTGGCGACGGCTTGGAGTGGCTGGAGCGGTGTGGTGCAGTGCAGTGGTCCAGTGGGTGGACCTCTGTTTCGGGAGGCTAAAAACAGGGGAATAAACGGCTGGGTTCCCGTGACAGGGGTGGGTCGCGGTAGAGCTAACGATGGTGGTTTTCATGAGGTGGGGACACAACGTGGTGGGGTTCTCGATGGAGGGAATTGCAGTGGTTTATGGTGGCTGAACATTGCTCTGTTTTTTGATACAAAAACAGAGGAAACCGAAGCTTGCAGTAGCGGCTACAGAGTGTTGGGCTACAGCTCTGTGTGGCTGGGAACGGTGGTGAGGTGCAGGGACGGCGCTAAGGGGGTCCTAACGCAGAGGCAGCGGCGAGGCTACGTGGGGTTCACAGTTTGCCCACGGGCTGGGCGGTGGGGCTATCACACGGTGACTTGACTTACAGTTTCAGCGGCAGTCCTATTATGAGAGTTTCTACAAGCAGGAGGTATAAATGTATGCGTGTATGCATGATTGAAAAACAAGAGGAAATGCAAAGGAGAGATAAGAAAGAAAGGGGTGCGCTGTTTGCAAAGAGGAGGAATTGCTGGGCTACAGATTCGCATGGGAGGGTAGTGGCGGCTTGGCTTCAACATGCACGAGGGATAAATGTATATGTGTGTATATATATATGTGATGAGAAAACCCAAGAGGGATGAGGGAGACGTGCGTGTGGAGAGTGCTGAAAAAATAGACGTGTGTGCATGCATGCCGTGGGCGACGGAAAACTTAGGTGTAAAAAAAAATATAGATGAAAAGAGAAGAAAACAAAATAAAACATGCGGGGAAAAAAAATAAAAATAAACGGCCAAAATCTCCAAATAAAAAGAAAATCACTACTCAAGTCCGTAATATTAAAAATCTAAAATGTCAAGCTCAAATAAATAAATAAATAAAATCCATAATCTAACTATACCAATTTTGGGTCCGGGTGTTACAACATTTCATGGGCATGATCTCATAGTCGATTCTGAATTGGAGCTTAACTATGGCAGGTTCGTGAGTCTTACCTTCTTACTTTATTTGTCTAGTCGTGTGAGGAGTCTTTATTTGGATCCATATAATTACTTCAATTAATCTGGACTTGTTCTGAATTAGACCTGTTCAGACGTTGAGAATGGAGAAAGAAGTTGAACTTTTGGTTGCCCAGGTGTGTTAAATATACTTTGGGTTTTGTTGTTTTTTTTTTCAACTTTTTAAATTAACTTTGTCTCTTGTTACTTCCATATACGCGTTGGCTCTAGGAAGATGGAGGTGGGCAAACACTTGAATGAGTTTATGAGCGTCTGGAAGCCTTAGATGCAGCAACTGCTGAAGTTTTGTATGGTCTTGGATTCAATAAACAGATGCAGGCGAAGAAAACTCATGATTTTTCAGGTGGCTGGAGAAAGAGGATTGCTTTAGCGCAGGCTCTATTTATGAATCCAACCATCCTTTTGCTTGATGAACCTACCAATCATCTTGGCGAGTCATTTGATCAAATAGCGTGTTCTCTGTTACATGGTTTTTTGTTGGGACTTTCTAATTTTATTGAAATCCGAAATTGGTGGAGCCTGCGAAGGAAGACCAATTCCTATTGTTTCTTTGTCTGATTATGTTGTAACAAAGCTAATAATTTGCTTCTTGAGTAATTTAATATTGACTAACTCGCAATATATCTTTCTATGGGAAAACACTTTTAGGTGCTTCCACATCGAGCATCTTGTTACTTGTATATACCTTTTTGAAGTTTCACAGGTTAATGGAAATTTGTTTGAGGAATGTGTTTGGTCTTTTGGTGAAATTGTGATCTTTTTTTGTTTGAGGTAGGAATTAGATAGTTTAGGCGTTAACATGTGGTAATAATATTTGTTGGTTGTACATCTGTGGCTGTTCTGCAGCCTTGTCCTTCACCCCACTCTTCATTTGCTCTATTGGATACCCATTAGGCCCCAAGCATCAGGATGAAACTTCCTTCACACGGCAGAAGCCACCGACACCACCACCCCTCCCCCATCTCGCGGAAAGCCGCCAATCGTTGTCCTCTAATTTTCCCACACTGAAATAGAGCCACCACTTACAGCCATCCCCAACTCCTTCTCGGTGCCAGCAACCACGACAAGTGTACACAGAAACTGCCGGCAAAGATTTCCCGTCAATAGGGGTGTAACGGGTTCGGTCCGGTTTGATTTTGGATAGAACCGGTATGTACCGGTTTTGTATTTTTTAAAATCAATTATGCCCTGATTACTCTCCTAAACCGATACCTCTAGTTTTACCAGTTTTCGGTCCGGTCCGGTCCGATTTTCTGGTTTTTTTAAATTGTAAAAAATATATAATAAAGTTTTACATGTTATGATAAAATGTTATTAATAATTTAATATATATATATATTATGTTTAAAGTATATAATCAATTAAATTTTCATCTTTAAGATTAAACTTTTATTTTATAAATTATAATAACATTATCTTATAAATAATTATATTAATAACATATAATCAAACAAATTACAAATGTTCATATTTAAGATTAACATTTCATGTTATAATTTATAAATTATAATATGAAATTATTTCATATATGATATATAATTATATATATTATATATAAAAATTTAATATATAATTATATATTATGTATAAAAATTATATGTATATAAAATTTTTTGTAAATATATAAAATTAATTTATATATTTTTTTTTCCAACCGGTCCAGTTAAGTCTAGTCCGGTCCCAGAAACTACAGAACCGAACCGGACTAGTTCAAAATACAGGAACTGGTTCTTGATTGGACTAGTTCAAAACCGGACCAGTTGGTCCGGTTTGGTCCGGTCCAGTCCGGTTTTTCGATTTAAATTTACACCCCTACCCATCACTCCAGTACGCCGCATGCCGCCTTAGGCCTCGGTAAGCTCATGCCGTTTCTTTTTGTTTTTCTCTTTTCTCTCGATGTCTCTCCATCTCTTTCTCATTCTCTCATCGTGTGCTTCTCTCGTTCAGCACTCTCTCTCCCTCTCTATCATTTTCAGCTGCCTAGGTACCGCCCTCACCGCCGTTGACCACAATCAGCTCCCTGTGCCGTCACACATTCCGTTCTCGATGAGCCTCTGCCATGCAAAGCTAATTTCACGCATTTTATATATGTTTTCAAATAACAAAATGCCTAACTATACCTTATTGAATAGTTGGTCTATTAATTAAATAAAATTACATTATGACCCTTTACTACAAGTTGTATTAATGTGCTTTTAAACTTTTATTATGTATTAGTACTCTCTAATTTATTTATGTTTTATAGAAATCTTTTAAGTAAATTAAATTGGTATTAAGCATGGTTTTTCTTTCAAAAAGTAAACAATAATGTTGTATTTGTTTATTATGATCTAGCTTATTATATTATTGCTGTATAATTTAAAAATATTTTGGTATAATTATATTATCTAGTATTAGATTTTATAATTACACTTCCATAGTAAATAGGTTAGCCTCTTAGATGTTTTAGTTGAAGTTATTAAATGGGCATTAATGATTTTAGAAAGTGATGATATATTTTTAGGTTATGAGAATTTTAGGTCTTGAGAAATTAAAATAGGTTATTTTAAGAGCTTAGGCTTAAATATAGAAATTCGTGATTGATTGGAAATTTACGAAAATTATGTGAATATTTTATAGGTGACAATTAATTATTTTTCGGCATTTTTTAGGAAAATTTTGAAAAAACTAAGAAGTCCAGGTAAGCAGAGTTCCTTTGCTAAACTTTGCATAAAAATAAAATGAACTGAGATCAATTTTGAAAAATATGTATGTTTTGTTATGAAAAGAAATTTGAAACGACCTCAATTATTTGTTATGCATTACTTATGAAATTCTGTATAAGAATAAGGTATTTTTCTGGCATGACTGGTATAGATATGAGCTTATCTTTGGCATTCTGTTATTGAATTGAGAAAAATGAGCAAATATGAAAATTGGATAAATTTGCATGCGACGTGAAGATGTTATGAATTTGTTTTGAAAAATGTGAAATGATTTGAATTTCAGTACTCTGTTTTGATATGATGTGGCATTTGAAAAATCTTTGGCATGACTTTCTGATTCTGTTTTGACTCTGATTCTGATTCTGATATGATGATTCTGATTCTGTTTTGCTTTGATATGTGGTCCTGTCTTGGGATATAATAGTGACCTCTGACCCTGTCACGAGATAAGATAGTGACCTCGGGCCTGTCACGAGATATAATAGTGACATTTGGCCCTACCACGGGATATAATAGTGGTCTCTGCTCTAAGTGCAATCATTTTGATAACATGATGATTTATGTTCTGCTTAACTTTCTGCAGAATGCACAACCCTACCATGAGAGTTAAACATGGTCTCTGTTCTGATATGATGCTCTGATATGATATAATAAGAGGGAGATGTTCAGTCATGTTGTGCCAAAAGTGTCTTTGAATATGAAAAGTTGGTTTCTGAATATGAAATGTTTGAAATGTCACTCTGATTTTATGATAATATGTATTTTTGAGATTTGCAGATTGAAACTGAAATGTTTTGTTTCTACATTCTGAACTGTGTGAAAATGCTCATGTTTACATACTAGTATATGTTCTCTTCTTACTGAGTTGTTGATGACTTATCTCCATAACATTTTTCAGATATTTTTATGATTTAGCTGGAGAACAAGAGTTGGAAGTATTAGAAAAGTCTGATGATTATAGATGAATGAGTGCTAAGTGTTGGTGCAAAGGGGTTGCAAAACAGAAAATAGTGAGAGAAAAGTTTGCTTGGGCTGCAAAACAAAAAATAGTGAGAGAAAAGTTTGCTTCAAGGCGCGTTACGAATGTCGCTTTCCTTAAGACAATATTCGCCCCCACCATTAACGGTATGCACACGGGTTATAAGCGAATTTGCCTCCAAGATATAATGAAGCCCAGATAAGTCTGTTTGTCTAACTGTGTTATGCACACAAGAAATTAGACCCCGAATACCCTCAGATTTTGGTATTCAACCAAGACATTAGAAATTTGTTCTCTGCAGAATCAACAGATCCTAATAACAAGTTTTGAAGAAATGAAAACTTTTGGAGAGAGAATTTTGAAATTGCCTTCTTGAACTCTAAGATTCTAAAAAGCTCTCTTGAATTCGTAGGCCAATGAGTCTATTTATAGAGGGCCAAAGGATGTGAATAAAAAGTTGTAACTTTTCATTTTTCTGTAATCTAATCCAAACAGGTATATATATTATGTCTGTTACCAAATGACACAATTGTTGGACCCAGTCCAACGGTCATGTTGCTTCCACTTCAATTGGTTGGCACCAGTTCGAACTACCAGGTGTGTGGTTTGGGAATCTTGTTTTCCCATTTTGCCAAGCATTGCAACACTTGGTTGCTTGTGGCCTCATGAATGCATGCGCCTTGATCCCAATGGTTGCCTCTCTTTAAATCAACAAAACTCCATAATCTTGGAAGAAGTGTGATTCGAACCCATCCCATGGGTTAAATGGAAAGCTACAATACTACTAAGCCAATCAAAGGGCTGTGGTTAGAACATAGACCCAATATCTTATAACCATAAGCTATTGCTAATAAACTTTCCTTTATTTCTCTCTTTCCAAAATATTATTAATAATAAATATAATATATTATTTTGAAAATATTTCCAACAATCCCCCACCATTTTCAAAATACATCCTGGTTAGAATAGGAAAATTTATACAAAAATGAAGGTGTCTTTTGGACTTGAACCTTCACATAGTGAAAACACATCAAAGCTAACCAGAATGGCAGAGTAGACAATGCTTTGAACTAGTGATTCTATACGATTAGCTGGATATATCTCACATATAAATTATCTTCTCTTTGGGTAGTTCATAAAAGCTGACACGTGGATTGGCCTTGTGTCTATATCCTGGTTTCATGAGCGCTCTAGTGACAAAGCCTAATTCGCATAGGAGGCGGCACCACCCCCGACACTCATATAGGTAGAGTTATCAAAAATGTCCTATAACTAAACACTTTAACATAACTATGTTATAAGTCTATTAAGAGCTTATTGCTCAGCCTCTCCTTTTCATTACAGTACCAAGCACCTCAAACCTTGGGATGATAAATTAGTTCGAGAACTAATTTTAATATCACAGTGCTTGCAAATCACGAACATATAATGTACTTTGCTCATTGAACTCAAGTCTTGATATTTTCAAGAGTTGAGTCAAGTTTCCATTATTGGTGATTTTATTGTTTTGGCTTTAAACCCATCCCTTTGATGCCCCACATCAAATCACTTGCAAGTTCTTTAGTTAATGGATATGCCAATTCCGGCAATATCTCGTAAAATCAATCGTAACTACTCTATTTGTGAGTAATTGCCTTAATATGCCTAGACTAGCCATTATATACATGGCTTAGGCCCGTGACAATATAGTCTGACTATCACAATGCAAAGACATTGGTGGCATTATTTTTGTCAAATCCGAGATCTCTATCAATAATTTTTTAGCCACTCTACCTCTTTGTTTCAAGAAGCCAATGATATAACTTAGTCGTCATGGTTGAGTAAGTTATGCATGCTTGCTTCGTTGATTTCAGGATATTACTCCTCCACCAAGTGTAAATATTCACCCACTAGTTGATTTGTGATCATCATGCTCAATTCCCAACTGGCATCTATATTCCTTCTACAACCGAAGGAAACCTCCTTCTATAACCGAAGGAAATCCGTTGTACTCAATACCATAATCTATGATATTTCTTAAATACCATAAAATACTTTGTACAACTATTCAATTAACTTGGTTCTTTGAATGCATTATATAAACGTAGCAATATATAGAAAATCATATACAGAAGTCGCATTTTTTATTTGTTTCCATGCATATTCATAAATTAAAACATATCATTTATAGGCATCTAGTACATTAATATCTTCTACAAAATAATGTCATATTAACAATATAAATTAAACAAAATATTAACTTAATTATTAATATCAAGTTTGAACATGCCTTCACTCATATATTCCTTCCCCATGAAATTACCATTTTTGGTCAGTACAAATTTTTCTGACTCAAAAACCAATTTAAACCCAAACTTATTCAGAAGACTACCAGATGCAAGATTCTTTCTAACTTCTTGTACATGATACACATCTTTGAGAGTAAGAACTTTTCCGGAGGTAAACTCCATTTTTATGGTCCCTTTGCCTTTAACTACAGCAGTGGACGAGTTCCCCATGTACAAAACATGGCCATCTTCCATCGGCTCGTGCCTCTTGAATAGGCTCCTGTCTTTACAGACATGCCTTTTTGCTCCTGAGTCAATCCACCAAGAGTTATCTCCTTCAAGAGTATTAGTCTCAGAAATCATGGCCTCATAATTCTCTGTAGAACCAGAGTCCCGTCTTTCCTTTTTAAGAAAATGACAGTCTCTTTTGTACTGTCATTGTTTGCCACAATGGAAGCAACTTACTCCCAGATTCTTCTGATTCTCATTTTGGAAGTGACTTTGTTTTCTTCCAAAATTATTCTTTCTCTTCCAATTTTCATATCTGGATTCATTGGGTTGTCCAGATTTGTGGGTTTTTCCTTCCTTTACCATGTGCATGTTAGAAGTCAAAGAGTCATGCTTTTCATTAATGTCTCTAAGCCTAATCTCTTCTTCTATATGAAGATGTTGGCCTAAATCTTCTAGAGACATTTTCTCCCTTCTATGTTTCAAACTTCTTTTATAGTTTTTCCATGATTGAGGAAGTTTACCAATAATGGATGAAACTGATATCGATTCATCCATTTTCATCTCATGTTGAGAGAATTGATTAAGAATATGCAAAATCTCATTGAATTATTCAACAACAGGCCTAGAATCTACCATTTTATAACTGAAAAATTTGGTAGCCAGAAATTTCTAACTTGTAGCATCTTCTAAAAGATACTTAGCCTCAAGTGCGTCCCACAGATCCTTTGTAATACCCTGGCTCTAGGCCCAGCCCTTTTGGAAGGCAACCGGATGCATGAAGCCAACCCACGTTCACTTGTTGAGGGACTCGGACGGCATCGTTTTGGTAAGTAACTTATTCTCATTTGAATTTTCCTTTCTTTCTGTCGGTTTCTTCTCCTTTCTTTTCTTCTTCTCTTTTCCTTCCCAACTGCTCTGCTTCCGAAAACTTCTCCATCTTGCATGCCTCGTCCCCACGTTGTTTCGGTTTATGCAATTTCATTCACAGAAATTCCTTCCCGCATCACATTTGCAACACCCAGATTCTTTTTCCTCTACACAGATTTCGGTTGGCGCTGCTATTTCCGTGGGTCTTCAAGCCTCTCGCCGCTGACTTGGTTGCACGGTAGTGAGTTATTCTCCTCCCTTCCATTGCTTCTTTGTGCCTCTTAGATGACTTTGTAAATTTTCTTCCTTTGGGATTCGGTTTGTGTAGCATTTTCGTGGGTCTTGAAAACCTTGGAGCCTTGTTTGAATCCTTCCTCTGGGTCTTCACTTTCATTTCGGTAACTTCCACCCCTTTCATTGAGTTTTGTTTCTCTTAATCCTATACTTGCTGTTACACATTCCATAGACCCTCTTATTTCTTTCCTTCAGTTTGTCTATCGCGCACACACACGTTGCTTTGGTTGGCCATGCATACACTTAGACATTAATCCCTCTTTGCGCAGACCACTAGCATTTTCAGTAGAAGATTTTGTGACATTTATTTTTGGGTTGATGTTTTATTTGTTGGATTTGTGGAGTGTGTTGGAATTATGGATGTTGAGGAGTATGATTTTGGATGATTTGTGAGGCTGTTTTGGATTATTATTTGAGACTATTTGGTGTAAAATGATGGGTGTTTTGTGCTAGTTGTATTGAACTTTTATGCAAGTTTTGAATTGTTGAATGACTAGAGTATTGATGCTTGCACTTAAGTTTTTCATTCGAAGGTGGGAGGTGAAGTTTGATTTGGATTGTGTTTTAATCATTGGAGTTGTTGTTGTTGGTTTTGGAAGTGATTATGGTTGGTTTGGCGTTAATAAAAGGCGGCTGTTTTAGGTTTTAAATGCGTATGGTTTGAAGAGAGTTGTTCGAGTTTAATTGTTATGATAGTTATTGAGTTGTGAAAGGACTGTTTTGATTTATTACTCAATAAATAGTAGCTTACTAGATTGGTTATTAAATATTGGATATATGTTTTGTTTAGGTGGTGTTACTACTAGAGTTCCGACTCAAGGTGTTGATAATACGAAGAAGTCAGGTAAGCGGGGTTCATATACTAGTTTTGCATAAAAGAAATAAAATGAGGTTGACTTTGGGAATAAACGTGTTTGCTTTTTTGAAAATAAATGATCTGAAAAGAACCTCAAATGTTTATTCTGCATATGCATAAATTCAACATAAGAGAAAGTGTTTTTTTGTCATGACTGGTGTAGATATGAGCTAGTTTTGTGCACTTTATTTCTGAACTATGCAAAAGAGCGAATATGGAAATCTAAAAGTTTTGTTATGAGTCAATGAAAATATTTTGATTCTGTTTAGTCGAACATGTGAAGCGATCTAAAGCAATTAAGTATTTTGTTTTGATATGATGAGTCATCTGAAAACTTTGGCATGAAGTTCTGATTCTGTATATGATTGTAATCGGATTCCGATCAAATCTATTATGTTTCTATTAAGGCCCAGCCACGGATATAATGGTGGTTTATAATCCTACTACGGGGGTGAAACATGGTATACGGCCTAGCCAAGGGTATAATGGTGGTTTATAACCCTACCACGGGGGTGAAACATGGAATATGGCCCAGCCACGGGTATAATGGTGGTTTATAACCCTACCACGGGGGTTAAACATGGTATTGTCCCGATGTGATACTAAACGATGATATGATTATAATGTTTCAGTTGAATTTGCCAAAGGACTTTCTTTTTTGAGAACAAGTTTGTTTTTCTAAAAAATTTCGCTCTAATGTTTTTGTACAAAGTTTTGTTTCTGCATTCTGAAAGTAAATGTTTTGTTCTGCTTATCAAATGTTATAAATGCTCATGTTTACATGCTAGTATATGCTCTCTGCTTGCTGAGTTGTTGATAACTCACCCAATTAATCTTCATAATATTTCAGATGACATTGATGGTTCAGCTGAGGATCAGTATTAGAGTTTATGGAGAAGATTAGCAGTGAATGGTTGTTGGGTATCTCGTGGTATTAGTGTTGATGTTGGAAGTTTTTTTTTTTTTTTCTTAAGTTTGCTTCAGTAGATTTAGACGGTTTATGGAGACTTATTTTAATGTTACATTATTTCTAGTTTGTTATTTGAGTCATGAAGAAGAGTTGATTTTATTTGGGTTATTGGATTGAAAATTGGATAAATGAGTTTATATGGTTTATTTAATTGAAGTATTTATGTTTGATTTGAAGTTTGGGAAATATATATTCTTGAATTTGGAAGTACTCTAGCCTTGTTAGTGTTGATTATCAGGTTATATGAGTTAACTATCCGGACCCTCGGAGATGGAGCGTTACATCGTTGAAAGTTGCTTTGTTCTGGTACGCGTCGAACAATGTGTTAGACATTGCATTGTAGATGTAACCCTTGCAGATGTAGTCGTCTTGTTCCTACTTGATTCTTGCCCGACTTTGAGCAATTGTCTCATCCTCATTTGCAGACGGCCTATGAGTGGTTAGAACATACACCACTTTGAGACTGTCCAAGAGGAAGTGAATTTTCTTTTGCCAACGTCGAAAATTTTTGTTTAATTATTTTTTATTATAGGAGATGTTGTGTAATAGTAACTAACTTTCTGAACCTCCGGCGTTACGTTCATAACATCAATCTTCAGTATTTAAACCCCAGCCTTAGCAAGAAAATCAGCCACGGAGTTGGAGCGCCTAGTATATCGGAACGGACATGTACTGGCGTGCTCTGCTCGCATCCGCTCTCACCAGATATCCGCGTAAGTTCCTCACGCATCGTTAATCTAAAACTTCTTTCACGGTTCAATGAAATTATGTTATCGTTTTCTGGTTTGGATGAGTGGAAAAAGAAGGGGGAGGAGGGATATATACGAGTTTGGTTAATGCTCTGTTTTTTCTTTCTTTTTAAATTTCTTGTATTAATGCCTAATACGTTACTTATGCTCTGCGTGTATGTATGAGTCCAAGACTTTGTATGATGTTGACCCTAAACTTTTTAAGAAAACCCGATTCAGGTAGGTGAATTTTGCTTATGATAGGTACTTCGGCTTTGTATTCTGACAGAAAAGCTTTTCGCTTCAAAAGAAAGGTTTTTTGGAGAAATCAGGTGGAGTGAGGGAAGTTAACATGGAGAAAAGCTTTTCGCTTCAAAAGAAAGTTTTTTTGAAACAAACAGAGCACTTTGAATCTTCTGGGCTTATAAAATAATTACAAATTATAAAAATATTTTGGAAACATAATAAGGTAAGAAAGCAGTTCAAATTATAAGATAAAATAAATTGATTTGCTGCAATGTCGCTGGTTATGCTTATGGAACTGAAGCCAAGAGATTTGTTTGTCTAGAAAATTTACATTAATCTTTCCCCATAGTTGTATTCTTTGGAAATTATGAAATATTGAGTCTTAGTGAGAAAAATACAATGAAGAGGTTGCCTTTCTCTGATCTCAAATTACAGCATATGTGGGTGTTTTTCTTGGGTTCATGGTTTATATACGCTTTGATTTGACATTTTTAGCAGGATTGATCATGGCATTGTAAGGATCTGATTTATATAGGTTGGTCATGCATTTAATCATATATGAACTTAAGGTGCAAATGATTAAAGTTAGACAACACATTGATTGGAACTCTTCAGGAATACTAGACAACACATTGAACTATGGAATGATTAGTAGTTTATTGCATGGAAATGATAGTTGTAGTTGTGAATGTACAAGCGTCTCACAATCACTTTTAAAAAACTATTAACATTAAAATTAACTATTGACATTAAAACTATTAACTATTAACATCATTTTAGTATGTAACCCTTAAAATTAATTGAGCTAAAATAACTATTAACATTGACTCTGAAAGTACTGCTGCTTGAGTTACATATACTAAAATAGCTCCTATAGTTTGCCTTTTGGCCAGGTTACTACCTATATTCTAATTTTGAAAATTTTATTTTCTGTGCTTTCACTTTGATTAAATCTGTCGTTCTTTTAATATTATATTAATTAACTATTAAAAATTCTTACTGGACATGCCACATGTCAGGAAAAATAAAAATATAATATAAATAACAAAAAAAATTAAAATTAAAATTAAAAGAAAGAACTTAAAAATAAAAAGAAAAACCAATAAAAATACTTGCGTATCAACAAACGTTTAACAAGTTATAAACAATAATCGGAGGAGGAGGAGGGGCAGGCACCTCCCCTGCCAAATCAAAGGGTGTGACTGCCATGGCCACCCCCTTTGAGAACTGGCGGTGGCTGCAGCACCCTCTTTCTCTTCAATGGGTGGCCCCTCGATCTCACTGGGGGCCTTCATGCCCTTTGAGAAACTAGGAGTGACCACGGCCATCCTCATGTTGATCTGGTGGCCATCTGAAACGGGGTGCATTTGCTACTTTCACTAACATTCTCTTTTTCAGGAAATGTAGGATATCATTCACCACGTTTCCTATATTTCATCTGAAGTGCTACAATCTCCCCCCCATGTGGATGTTTGATTTCCACACTTTTGACTGGAAACTGACTCTGTTATTATTTGTAATGATTTAAGAAAAGAGATGTTGGATTAAGTAGCAAATGCACTTCAGCATACACACCACCTAGAGCCTAGATGCAAAGTACAAAGGGCAAGTACCCTTTTGTTTGAAGTAAAGTATTATGCAACATGACAATCTTATAACTGATTACATAAAATTTAAACACAATATTTAATATAATTCTCTTGTGCTTTACAAAATATTGAATTCAATGCTAATATATGAAATAATTTGCAGATCTAAAGTATATAAGCACCCTCATCATCGAGCATAGGACCATCATCATTGCTATCAAAAAATTTATAATCCTCATCATCATCTACATCATTTAAATTAATGATCCAAACAAATAGCATATAGTTAAAATTGACAAACTATAAAACCACACTTTTTGTGCTTTAAGTTTACTAAAAATCTGCCGTGCCGAATGTGCGATTGTCTTTGGTAACAAAGTGCTTCCGCCTTGGCACATTGTGATTTGCACTTGAGCTTGCTTGAACCAACAAGGGGAAAACTGAAGTCATACATGGGCTTATACCCCCTTTTATGGACAAGTGACACAATGGCTTATATTAAAAAGTGACTAATCAAGGTTACAATTAAGCACTTTAGAAATTATTATAAACTGTAAGAATTTCTTCCTAGGCAATGTGGGCTTCTATTTGCCACCCTTCTTGTACACAGTCTGGGGTGTTACACTATTATGGTGGCATGTTCCCCTCAATGCATTGGTCAGAAATCATAAAAGAGAAGTAGTGGTGACCGTCCCTAATTGGATGGAGGAATGCTGAACTTTCATTGATTCTCATCAGGCAGCCAGTGGCCTCTACCATGTTTGAAGGGACATCATTAGAGCTGTTAAAAGTGCTTACGGCCTGAAGTACCTAATCTGATATTTGACACATGGGCTTGTACTTTCAACTAGGCATGTTGGACAGGGTTATGGTAACTATTTAATGGATGATCAAATTGGGATATTGTCTAATGAAAATGATAACTTCTGTTCACGTTTTGGAATTGCAGCATATAATTCCAGTTAATGATTTTATCCAAGAGTGGAATTATGTTGGGTTGTACCCATATTAATCTTGTTAACATATAGTAAATTAAAGTAATAACATCATCAAAATAATTTCTTAGGTAAGTGTTATAGTTTAGAGTCCTCAGATGACTCTACAGAATGTAAAATATAAATGATGTCATCATCTCCTTTTTACCTTATTGTTGCTAGCTTGGTGCACCTAGACAAACGCCTAGTTGAGCAGCTGGGTCTGTCACCAGGGCCTTTATTTTGCCAGGACCAGATACTTGAAAATTCCCTTCTGACTAAAACTCACTATTCATCCCTCACTACAACAAATAAGGTCTTTTGGAACGAAAAGTTTCATCCCAAAAGACAAAAATTTCACGAAAAAAAAAGTCCCAAAATTGTTCCAATAAAACTGTCCCAAAAGGTATTTTGGGACGAAAATTACAGGCCTGTTGGAATCCTTGGAGGAGGTAATATTGTGAAGTAAAAAATTTTCTGAATACATGAAGTAGAGCCACTGGAGTGAAAAAATATTGATGATGAACCGACTTTTGTTTCATTACAGATAGAATCTTTGTCTGTTACATTTCATGGGCATGATCTCATAGTCGATTCTGAATTGGCGCTTAACTATGGCAGGTTCGTGAGTCTTACCTTCTTACTCTATTTGTCTAGTCGTGTGAGGAGTCTTTATTTGGATCCATATAATTACTTCAATTAATCTGGACCTGTTCTGAATTGGACCTGTTCAGACGTTGAGATTGGAGAAAGAAGTTGAACTTTTGGTTGCCCAGGTGTGTATACTTTGGCTTTTGTTATTTTTTCTTTCAACTTTTTAAATTAACTGTCTCTTGTGACTTCCATATACGCGTTGGCTCTAGGACGATGGAGGTGGGGAAACTCTTGAACGAGTTTATGAGCGTTTGGAAGCCTTAGATGCAGCAACTGCTGAGAAGCGTGCTGCTGAAATTTTGTATGGTCTTGGATTCAATAAACAGATGCAGGCGAAGAAAACTCATGATTTTTCAGGTGGCTGGAGAATGAGGATTGCTTTAGCGCAGGCTCTATTTATGAATCCAACCATTCTTTTGCTTGATGAACCTACCAATCATCTTGGCAAGTCATTTGATCAAATAGCTTGTTCTCTGTTACATGGTCTTTTGTTGGGACTTTCTAATTTTATTGAAATCTGAAATTGGTGGAGCCTGCGAAGGAAGACCAATTCTTATTGTTTCTTTGTCTGACTATGTTGTAACAAAGCTAATAATTTGCTTCTTGAGTAATTTAATATTGACTAACTCGCAATATATCTTTCTATGGGAAAACATTTTTAGGTGCTTCCACATTGGGCATCTTGTTACTTGTATATACCTTTTTGAAGTTTCACAGGTTAATGGACATTTGTTTGAGGAATGTGTTTGGTCTTTTGGTGAAATTGTGATCTTTTTTTGTTTGAGGTAGGAATTAGATAGTTTAAGCGTTAAAATGTGGTAATAATATTTGTTGGTTGTACATCTGTGGCTGTTCTACAGCCTTGTCCTTCACCCCACTCTTCATTTGCTCTATTGGATACCCATTAGGCCCCTTGGACATAAAGGGAGGTATTTTTCTCCCATCCCATAGCCCTGTTCCTTTCTCACGAAAATTATATATGGAGACAGGATTGACCTAGTCTCTGTGACACAACCAAAAATAGTTTTTTCCGAATCTGATAGCTGAATGCCTTTGATTGATTCGCATTTCTTTCTTCAAGTTGTTTTAAATGTTCCCATGTTACTTAGAAAAAGGATGTTGCTATGTTTGTTTTATTATGTGGTTTAAAAAAATGGACAGATATGATGGTGTTGATTTACCATTTGTGTCTGGAGGACAGATCTAGAAGCTTGTGTCTGGTTGGAGGAGACTTTGAAGAAGTTTGACCGCATCCTGGTTGTGGTATCACACTCCCAGGACTTCCTTAATGGTGTCTGCACAAATTGAAGCTCTACACTGGTAACTTTGATCAATATGCAGTTCAGACTCGTGCTGAACTGGAAGAGAACCAGATGAAACAGTAAAAGTGGGGAGCAGGAACAGATTACTTCGAAGAAGGAATATATAGCACGATTTGGGCATGGTTCATCAAAGCTAGCTCGCCAGGCTCAGAGCAAAGAGAAAACATTGGCAAAAATGGAGCAAGGTGGACTTACTGAAAAAGGTGGTGAGAGACAAGGTATTGGTCTTCCGCTTTGTTGATGTGGGGAAGCTTCCACCGCCAGTGCTTCAATTTGTGGAAATAACATTTGGTTATACACCTGAGAATCTCATATACTTTAACATCGATTTTGGGGTAGACTTGGACTCGAGGATTGCTTTGATTGGACCCAATGGAGCTGGGAAGAGTACATTGCTGAAGCTGATGACAGGTGACCTGGTTCCTATTGATGGCATGGTCCGGAGGCATAATCACTTGAAAATTGCATCAGCATTTGGCTGAGAAAAATGACATGGAAATGTCTGCATTTCAATATATGATTAAAGAATGCCCAGGGAATGAGGAAGAGAGGATAAGGGCAGCAATTGGGAAATTTGAACTGTCCGGTAAAGCTCAGGTGATGCCAATGAAGAATTTATTGGACGGGCAAAGGAGACGAGTGATCTTTGCATTGTTGGCATACAGGCAGCCCCACTTGCTGCTGCTTGATGAGCCAACTAATCACTTGGATATTGAGACAATTGATTCATTGGCAGAAGCATTGAAAGAGCGGGATGGGGGTATGGTTCTTGTTAGCCATGATTTCAGGCTCATAAACCAGGTAAGCACATGAGATATGGGTTTGTGAGAATCAAGTTGTTACGCGGTGGGAAGGCAATATCATGGACTTGAAGGAGCATCTCAAGTGAAATGCTGGTTTATCTGATTGAACCTTAGACCCAGATGGATCCAATATAGGATATTATTATTAGTAAAACCTGGGTAGTGTTACAGTTAATGCCAGGGATCACTGCATCTAAATGAATTTGAAGAAGACCAAAGAGCGGCATAGGCCATGAAGGCTTTTGGCTACTCTGGTTAATTATAACAACCTAGTCGGAAATAGCTATTATCATCGTCCTTTCGCTTAATCGTGTTTATATTGCTTATTAATGGTCGTCCCAGTGCCAATATGAACCATCTTGTACCAGTATTCCATTCATGAAAACGGTAAGTGCACTGTACAGTCTATTTGATATAGAGAAGTTATATTTTCGCGGTCTTTCTCCAGCACTGGTTTTTCCCTTTTTGTTTGGCTATCAAGAAAAGAAAGGAAAAAGGTGTTTCGTTGGCTAAAAGAAATGAAAATCACAACTCCAACTAAATCAAGGCAACGAAATTGGTTCAATATAACTAGTTTTCTCTCTCTCTTGGAGCCCCAAGTAATAATGGGATTTTGTAAAGTTGTGTTATGTTCTACATGAGTCGACAACCATCTTTTTTCATGATTCTAAATGAGGCTGGATGGTAGCAGATTTGCCACCATCAATGTATTTTACAAGTCCAACTTTCAAGAGGGATACAACTCTACTTTCAAAGTTAGAGTGAAAACATGTGGAAATCGGCGAATCAGGTATGGAGGGTTGGGGACGAGATTACGTGTCTTGAAATTGGAGCAGCGGGATGCTAATCGTTTTAGAGCCCATTTCCAAAATCAGCTTTGACCGATTGTTAGTGTTGGGAATTTGAAATGTGGAGGCAATGGGAAGACACCCATGATGGCGGATAAACAAAGCCATTGTCTTAACACCAAGGATAGAGAGAATTCTTATGGCCAAAGATTGAGCTGAGTATTTAGCTTATCCACCCATTTAAACCTTGAAAATTTGAATGGACAAAAAAAAAAAAAATTTGATTTGAATTTGATAACATCTCATACCTTAACCGAACCTTCTCTAAACTCCAAATGAAACCCATTTGTTCAAGGCTCATTAAGGCCAACGAATTTCGGCCACTTGGCAAAGCCTTTTGAGTAAGTTTTCTCCCACCTATGGCAGACCAGCCTCTGCCCAAAGCTTGCCCCAAAGTCATGCATGATGTGAGGCCGAAGGTCACCTCACCACCACCCTTCTATTGGATATTTCTTTGGATAAAAACCACTCACTATTCCCACTGTTTTGCCCCTTGTTTTGGCCAAACCCATAATCACCAAAATGTCACTCATGCTCTTCTTTCAGTCTTCAGAATGTGTAAGAGGCGTTCAGGTCTTTACTTCCTTCACTTCACCACTTTTCACTCAGAGTCTTGCAAAAAAACAATTAGGAGCTCTCTCGGGCAGCTTTCAGTGGCTTTTTGCGTGCCATTTCTGGAACCCTTGTAAGTTTCATCTCACAATAATTCCTTCATGAACGTTGTTCTTCTTTGAGTCTAATTTATGTGGGTATCTTGTTTGTTTGATTTCATAGTCGTTTGATTGGTAAAAATTTATTTTAACTATGGAAAGGTCAATCTAGATGACAATCTGGATGGTGTGTTGAGTTTTGGACTTTTTGACCAAGCTAATAGACGATTCTTGGTCCGAAATTTTTATGGAGTATTGTTAACATCTATATATGAATGTTTTGTCAAGATTAGTTGCATGATTAAAGATTTTGAAGAAATATTTTCTCAAATATAGATACTTAGAAACTGGAAGAGGAAACACAGTTTCTGTTTTTAGAATGTTTGAGTTTTTTGTAGTTTAATCTTAATCCAATGGCTTTCATATTTTTATTTGATGATTCTAAACCATTTATCTACATATTAGGATGTTAGTTTGAAGCTTTTTGACATCGATTCCAAATATGTGAATTTTTATGCAAGAGATTATACAGTTGGGTCAAAAGTTTGATGTTTTTAGTTAGATCCATATTTTGAGTTATTTTTATCCATGTATTTTAAGTTTAATGCTTGGATATACTTTAGGACAGAATTTTAAACCATTTTATGTTTATTTTTTGAAGACCTCACCATAGAATGCCTTAGATCAAGTGTTTGATCAAAACTAGTTGGGAAAGAAATTATGTTTTTGGCTCAGGGTAGAAGCCGAGTGCTTCATGTGCTATTTTGTGATTTTTTGTGACTTTTATGTGTTGATTCAAAGCATGTTAGTTCTTAGGTTTTTGTTATGAACATGTTAGAAGAAACTTTTGAATTTTTAGAGTTTTTGGAAATGCTTTGAAATAGGTCAAACCTTGAGATTCAAAAGTTGTATTTTAGTTAAAAAGTTTGGATATTTTTACTAAAGATGTAATGCTCCATTCCCGAAGGTCCGGAGAGTTAACTCTTAATACTTAAAATTAACTTAAATAACACAACTATAAAATTCAGAAAATCCCATAAAATATTAATTCACTTAATCAATTCAAAAATCTAAGTTCTTCCATGGCGACAATAAAGAAATCCCCAATAACATAAATTAGAAATTCTCCAAAACTCGAAAACATCCTCAACTCATCAAATCAAATACCTAAAAAAATAAATCAGTTTACTAACTACGACCCTCAAATAAGCATTTGTACCCTCAGGCACTTATTCCACTACGATCATCACACCTTGCTAAACTTTCTACTCTCGTTCTCCAGCTGAAGCATCAAAATTATCTGAAAAATATATGGAGATAGGGGTGAGTTATCAACAACTCAGTAAGCAGAGAACATATACCAGTGTATAAACATGAGCATTTACAAAAATCAGAATGCAGAACAAAACATTTTCATTTTCAGAGTGCGGAAGCAGAACATATTATCAAAATATCAGAGTGAAGATTTAGAAATAATTTCATTCAAAATATTCTTTGGCATAGCATAAATGATCATGATCATCATCAGAACATCATATCAGAAGAGAGGCCATGTATAATCCCCGTGGTAGGGTTGTGCATCTGCGGATAGCCAAGCAGAACATGAAACACTCTGTCACCAAGGTGTGCACTCAAAACAGAGACCACTACTCTAACCCGTGGCAGGGCCATATCCACTATTATTACCTGCGGTTGGGCTGTATCCACTATTGTAACCCGTGGTTGGGCTGTATGCCACTATTGTCACCCGTGGCAGGGCCGTAACTGAATAGAGCGGAAACAGAATCAAATTCAGAATCAGAAAGTCATGCCAAAAGTTTTCAGAAATCACGTCTTATCCAAACAGAATACTAAACAAAATCATATCACAACATAATTTATGCACAAAATTTAATATTCGCTCTCTTTTTCAAAGTTCAGAAACAGAATATCAAAAATAAGCTCATGTCTACACCAGTCATGACAGAAAATACGTTTTTCTTAAACAGAATCTCATGAGTAATGCAGAACAAATATCTGAGGTAGTTTTCAAATTTCTTTTCATCGCAGAACATGCACATTTTCCAAAAAGGACATCAATTCATTTTATTTAATGCAAAGTCTAGTATAGGAATCCCACTTACCTGGACTTTTTAGCTTTTTAGAATTTTTCTAAAAAATGCCGAACAAATATTAATCGTCACCGATAAAATAATCACGTAACTTCCATAAATTTCCGATCAAACATGTACCTCAATATTTAAACCTAAAATGCTAAAATAACCTATTTTCTTAAACTTCTAAAATTATCCTAACCCTTAAAATATTATCACT